>NC_140494.1:51626790-52226790 GCF_964271855.1 Acomys minous
AGAAAAAGTTTTAGCTTAATTATAATTATTATGGGAAATGTGAAGTATAAATTTGGAAATTTTAAAATATGAAATAATGCACTATGCTTGTGCAATATGAATTAATAATAGGTGTTAATATCATTGGTGCATATGCTACATGTCTTTGCATTGGATTATGTCCTGATAAACAACCATATATTCCTATCATTATTTAAATTATACTATTGCATGTACCTTAGACTTTATCATAGGATAAATTCTGCTGGATGTATACAGCATCTTTATGATGAGAAATGCAAAAATACTAAGGCAAAAGTTCTTAGCAGGAGGCATTTTATATTCTTATATTGTCTATTTAAAAATATACTGAATCACACAGATTTTCTGTACAATCCAAGAGGAGAAAGGTAATAATCAATTTCAACCAATAACAGGTTTCCCAAAACAGTGACCTGTCTGCAAAATATGGTGGTGTAATATTGGCATAAGTAATATGGGAGTAAAAGATATTCAATACTAAGAGGAATGACTTGACAGCTCTTGGATAAATATGATGGTATGAAAAAGAAACACAAGCAAGTAACTGAATATACTAACAAAAATGATTTTAGATAAATAGTGCTAAAATATATAAATAGATTTTCAAAACAGTGAGTTTTTTTCTACAAACATCCCTATAAAAAATTAATGTGGTTACACTTACAGAAAAAAGCTATGCTATAAATTAATGAAGGTGCATTTCGAGTGTTATACTACATAAAATTACAAATATTAAATATCAACGGATAATCATTGTTTCAAATATTTAAAAAAATTGTTTTCTGGCTGGGCAGTGGTAGCACATACCTTTATCCAGCACTTGGGAGGCAGAAGCAGGCAGATTGCTGTGAGGGTGAGGCCAGCTTGGTCTACAAAAGTGAATCCAGGACAGTCAAGGCTACACAGAAACCCTGTCTTGAAAAAAAAAATTGTTTTCTTCTGAGATCCAGCAAGAGTAGTCTATCAGTTGTGGGAAAAACAAAATTAAGCAGATGCTAGCCTTCTTAAAAGTAATATTTTGTGCTTTATACAAGCAAACATTTTCACAAATATGAAAGTAAAACAAAATTCTAACATGTTGTATGAGCTAGGTTATTCTTTCTATGCAAAGACAACAAGACCGTTTCAATGGTTTGTTTTAGACCACATAATTAAAACACACAAGTCTATGAGCTGAGTACTGATAAAATCTTTCATTTCTTGGTAGACAAAATGTTTTGTGATGCAACTGATTATGAGAGACCAAAAGAGTATTCTTGGAGTTTTCAACCATTTTGTAAAATGTCAGTATATCATGATTCTTCGGTGTATTAAAAACAGTAGTGATTGCATGAAGATTTAAGGAAATAAAAAGAAAAGAAAGGATTAACTGAGGAAATGATAGTCTGATATGATAAATAAATATTTTAATAAAATTTAAATAAGTGAGAAAGCTGAAAAGATTCATATAATAAGATGGAAAACAGTTACTAAATAAAGAGTGAAGGGAAACAATAAAAGATCAATGCCTTGGATTTGAATTCTTCTGAATTATAAATTCAGGTTCTATTTTCAATTCATGAATCAATAGATCACCTACTTAGCTCTAGGAGAGACTTCTGAATTCTTACCTATAATAGCTTCCCCATTATATATGGTAAGATCACAATGGAATATGACTCACCTATTAAAAACAAGGGAATCATGAAATTTACAGGCAAATGGATAGAACTAGAAAAGATCATTCTGAGAGAGTTAACCCAGACCCAGAAAGACACACATAGTATATACTCAAAAATGGATATTATCCACATAATACAGGATAACCACACTACAATACACAGACTTAAAGAAGCTAAATAACAAGAAAGACCTTACTGAGAATGCTTAAATCTCACTCAGAAGGAGAAATAGAATAGACAGCAGAAGTTATTTAAGAGAGCAAACAAAACAGGAGCCAAGCATAGCATGTTTTGAGATGCTACATCGATGCAGTGGATCCAGACAGACTCACATCCAATTCTTGGACAAAATACAGGGAGTCTTGTGAAAAAAGGATGGGATGGCTCGAAGGACTTGGAGGTGACTGGAGATCCACAAGAAGACCAGCAGAGCCAATTAACCAAGCCCCAGAGGGGCTTGTGGAGACTAAAGCATCAACCAAGGATCATGCATAGACTGGACCTAAGTGCCCTATGCAGATGTAGCTGCTGGGAAGCCCAGGATTCCTGTGGGTTTCCTTGTAAAGGGAGCAGGGGCTTTCTCTGGCATGGATTCGGTTGCTGCTTTTTGATAATTCCTCCTAGTGGGACTGCCTTGCTAGGCCACAGGTGAAGAGGATATACTCCCTTCTGATGAGACTTGATGAGATAGGGTAGGTGCATAGGGGGGATTACACTTTCTGAGTAATTGGGGAGGGTGAGGCGGAAGGAGAAGGGAGGAATGGACTGGGAGGAGAGGAAGGAAGGGACCATGATCTAGATGTAATGCGAATAAATAAATGAAGAAATTAATTTAAAAACATTAAAGAACAAGAAAACACAGGGTATCTATAAGTGTATATAAAATTAAAATTTAATGATCTGTAGTGCTATTCAAGCCTAATCAAGGACAATGACTTAGCTGAACAAGATTTTGGCAACTAATTTTCATTGGCGTGTCATCATTGTATAACCTCAGTAATAAATTTAAGTATCTGCTAGGTCTATAATATGAATAACGCCAAATAAAATTTGAGTTATTAGAAGGTGTCTGTATCCTTCCATTGGAAATGTCATGTTCCCTGTTCCCTAATACTAGTAGTCTTAGCTGGGGTCACTGTCAGAAATTTCTGGACGTTTCCATGGTACTATATTTCTAGTTTGTCCGAGAGATACTCCCAACAGTTTCAATTTCTCTCTCCTACCACCCTCCTCATATTTAATCCTTTCTGCTCCCCTTCCTACCACCTTTCCCTCCTGGTTTCCTCCCTTGACCACCCCAGAAGTCTATTTTATTTGCTCTCCTCAACGTAATTAATGATCTTCCATTGGGACCAACTTCTTACTTAGCTTCTGTAGGTCTGTGAATTATAGCAAGGTAATCGTGTAGATTATAACTAATATCCACTTATAAGTGGATACATACCATGTTTGTTTTTCTGGCTCTGGCCTTTACTATCTGGTTGTCTCTCATGGTGGCCGGTGTCTAGTGATGCAAGGAGAGTTATGAGCATGAAATTATATCCTGGGTAGCAGCAGACATTTACTGCAGTTGGGAGTGATTTAGAGGACCTGGCTTTCAGGGTATTGGTTCGTAGGGGTTTCACCTGGTAGTCCATGGTGGCAGCAGATCTCTGGGAATGGAGATAGAGCTGTGAGCCAGGGAATAGAGTGGCCTTTTATATAGGTACTTTGGGAAACAATTATGATGATTCCTTTAGAGTTATGATTGGATTTATATTATAAATTATATATTTATCTGAACGCCAAAATAATCTAAACAAACGTTATTGTAACAATTTTGATAACATGTAATTTTCCTAAGTTAAATAATACACAGAGATCATTTGGTTCATTAGATAACTACAATTATCCTCTTATTTTTTCATTATAATTCAAACATATTTACTTATTACAAGTATGCATCTTTCATTGTTTTAGTTTATGAGGAAATTAAAAGGCATATAAACATGTAATTTTTCTTGCAAGGCATTTGTAACATACTTGGAAAGAAAACAAGCAAGTTAAAAATAGATGTTTCTGATATAATTGAAATTGCTTGGAAAATCTAGAAAGAGAAAGTAAAAAAATTAAAATGCTAGTTATAATTAATATATAATGTTTGTCTAATTTTCTAAGGAAATGTGGTATTGATCAATGCAAAAATGGCCACTAAAAGGATTTGTAAGGAAAAGAATTATTGATGCACACTAGTCAAATATAGCAATTCCTCTGAATGTAATATTTTTGTACTATTGGCTATGTCCAGGAGGAACAGTTGATTATATGGATAGGGAGCTGGACAAAGCAAAATCATAAAATTCATGAGAGTAATCTTAGTTATTTCTTGACTGGCCTAGCTAAAATTGAAGAGTAATGTGGTTTCAGATTAGTTTTCTTATCATGGATAACAATTACAGTTAATGCTAAACGTGTATGTAATATTTGCCAGGCACGTCCTTAAATATGTTATGTGTAGTTTCTTAGGTATCTTCAAATGATTCTCCAGTCAAGTTATATCTGAGATACATCATCTTGAGCTCTGTAGACCCAGCCATGTAATCTCCTCCACATGTATTCTCTTTCTGATTCTATGACTTCACATCAGTACCAAGTTAGAAACATGGGCTTCTCTCCCAGAGACCACCAGGCTAAGACAACACTGGAGAGAACATGAAATGGACCATCTCATCTCTACGTACTTGCTCTCAGACCTCTTGCTTTATTTACCTTAGTTAGTCTCCAGGATAAAGATCTCCATGTACCTCTGTGTAAGACCACCTACTTAGCCCTGAAAACAGGATGCCCTTCTGGTATACAAGAAACTTGATACTATCCTTCTTGTTGCTTCTTTGTCTATAGGGGATGAGACATTTATTAGTTTACTTATTGTCTACTGCTCTTCTTAAAGCAGGACAATAGAAAGGCTACTGTTCCTTCCTTCAGAGACAAAGTGAAACTACACAAAATTTCTCAACTCTAGAGTATGTAATATGTGTTTTAGGCCTTATATAAGCTTAAGATTTAATGACAAAGATAGAGGTAGGAAAATAAAAGAAACATAAGTCTGTTTAAAAACAGGTTTATCATGTTACTTTTTTTTTTTATCTAATATCATCTTAAGTTAAGGATTAAGAAATTACAATTACTTCCATTAATAAAGATGACATAAAATTTTAATGTGGAAATGAATTTGAAGGTGGTTAAAAAACAAGTGGTGGAGGAGAATAAATAGCAAGGGATTATCTTTTTCAGAGTCAATGAAATGTGTTCACAACTATCAAGAAGATCTGTGAAAGAAAATATGAATTTTTGGAACTTCGTAATTAACAGGACAGCTATGAAGGCCATGCAAATGAAGTTGCATATTGTTCATTACATTTATTTTTGCTTGTTTGTTTGCTGCTTATTTGGTTTCTTTGTTTATTTCTTACTTCTTCAAGGCAAAAATACTCAGACAAAAATTTAGAACAAATTCTGGCTAGTTCCAGGACAAGGACAGCTGGGAGAGAGGGGTGGAGAAGTATGAAAATTATTGATTATATTTTTCATTAAAAATAAAGTTTACATTATCTTTGAATACCATGTTAAGTCATTGAACCTTTGGGTTTGGATGGGCTTTGCAATCATTTTTATAACTCACATACTTACTTTGTCATATATTAAAATGAATATCCTAGAAATGCCATCCCAATGTATATGAACATATTAGCAAATTTCTACAGTCTATGATTCTTAAAAATGTGTCCAGCAAATGTCACCTTAAGAGTAAAATGTAACAATGTAAGTTAAGCCATCTGTTATTTATTTTATCCTCTCAAATCCACTAGCAACATATTCACAATTAAGATGTAGCCCATGTATTAATGTAGGACTTTCAATTGAGTATCTAGATCATGGCATGTATGTTATATCCATTAGACTTCATGAATAAGGGACAATCAGGTTAACTGTGAAACTATAAACTTTTTATTTTGCAGAGTATATGTTAATATTTATTTCAAGATAAATACAGAAAAACCATTTCAAAAAACATTTGATGAGAAAATGGACACACATTTATTTTAAAATTCTCTTTTTCCACGTTAAAAACTTTTTGTTGCTTTGTTTTGTTTTGTTGTTTGTTTTGTTTTTCGAGACAGGGTTTCTCTGTGTAACAGCGCCGATCTGCGTCCTGGGGTCCTGCTTAAACTATGGCACCAGCCAAGGAAAATATAGGCAGTAAACTTCGAAACCCTAGCCAGACCTTGCCGATGGATAGGACATTCTCCACTGTTGAGTGGAGAGGGAGGTCTGACTTTCAAACAAACTCTGGTGCCCTATTTTTGACCACGTCCCCTTGATGGGGAGGCCTGGTGGCACTCAGAGGAAGGATAACAGGTCATCAAGAAGAGACTCGATACCCTATGAGCATATACAGGGGGAGGAGGTCCGCCTCAGTCATAGACATAGGAGAAGTGAGTAGGGGGGAAGCCGGAGGGAAGGAGGAATGGGAGGATAAAAGGGATGGGCTAACAACTGCGAAGTAATATGAATGTTAATAAAGTATTTAAAAAACGAAATAAATTAAATTTTGAATAGCTAGAAATTTTTACGGTGATAGAAATGTTCTTTGTCTTCTAATCTAAAAGAACTCCTAAAATCTTTATAGTCTCAGATATTTCAAATATTGTCACTGAGATACTGGTGCAATAGATGTCCAAAAACATTTGGGAAACATAAATATGATCTCACTGCTCAAATGATGGGAGGAAATCAAGGAGAAACTTGGTCAGACAAACAGAAGTAATTGGTGAAGGACAGAGGATAAAGTTAGTGCACACTTTTAAATGCTGTGAAGAAAAAAAAATAATGATGTGAATGGTATCAGGCAGATATCAGTTTTTACCTTGTCTCCTGTTTCAAACCCAGGTTTAGCTTTCCAGTGTGGTTCATTTCATTTACCTTCTGATTTCCTAAGGAGCTTGCAGATTAGCACTGAACATATTTTAATAGCCATACTTTAGAGAAAGGATGGGGTTAATATTTTAAATTCTTATACGATTTAGGACTGTTCTCACAAAAGATACCTTGTTTAAAAATTTATAAAGTCACCAATTTGATCCATAATATAGGTTACTGGCTGTAAATGCTAAATGAATATAGTATAAAAGTATACATATTTTCAAAAAAATGGAAACAAGTAGCTACAGAATTCATGGACTCTCTGAATTAAGATTGCAAGATAATCCTATTATTTGAAAGGCAGAGATGAGGAATTCCTGATGGCTCTGAATGCATCCATTTACACTGTCAGATATGTACATCAAAGAAGAGACGTTATTTGTCTTTAATATAAGTATTTAAAAATTTCAAAGTAAAACTTGGTAAAAATTTCAATTTATACCAAAAGCTGAACATTTTTATATGGAAATTTTCCATATTAGAATTATGTGAGGTTGCTAAATAACCCATAATATAATCACATATACTTTATAAATCACTCACAGAATAAAGACTTTATTACAAATTTTCAAGAAAACACTGATTTGCAATGACCTTCATATGTATTAATCATTTGCTATTTATATTCAGTATTACCTTGTGTTCCGTCATATGTAAAAATATCAACAGAAATTAATTTTCAATAGTTCTTAACATCAATCTTCTATTGATCCACTTTGATATTTGGCTTCCAACTGGAAAAAAGACCCTAAACTACTGTGGTATAAAAAGAAGCAATATATCTTCAGGAAACAGCTACAATGGAAAAGGCAAATAATGTAAGATTTAACACTAACACAGTTGTCACAAATTTAAAGAATTATGGTAAATTTCAGTTGTTTCAATACTTAATATACTTAAAGAAATTCAGGATATGAAAATATAGACAGATTTTTTGTTGCTGTTGTTCCACCTCATCATCTCGGCAATTGCATCTCAAAATATCTTGGTTGCTCAAAGTAAGATTTGCTTCCTAAATGACTCATGATTCACGAAGAAGAATGAGGCTCTATTTAATTCTTAAGGCATGAGTTTCTAGTAGGATGAAATGTCAGACTGCCTTGTTATTGAGAAAGTAGTCTAAAAGTCTTAGAAAGTACGTTCTTTGGATTGCATATTGCAAGAGAAGGAAACACACTTGATATGAAAAAATTGTAACAGATTTTTTGTCCACCTAATACTATGTATTTCATAAATATATGATGTGCTATTTTAAACAAAGATTTTACTGTTTGTATTATGAAATGACTTCTAATTTTCATTCTAAGAATCTATCATTATCTGGACATGTAAGACTGTCTAGAAATTACTAATATAGAATGTACCAAACTTTACTTGTTGGCAATTATTTTACATTAAAATAGTGGTATCACTTTATTTCACAGTGTGCATTCTTGGCATTTAGTAAATATCTTGGGTACATTCTATAACATTAACATGGTTTATAAACATTGTATTCTTGAATTACTATTCCATCCATGACATAAAAACAGAAATACTGTTGTTAATGCACCTAAATATATATAGATCCCTATAGGGTTAGTGTTGTGAAGTGCTTCCTGGTATGTTTAAGAGTCATTACTACATTATCAATTATTTTATCACATTCAACAGAACATGTTTTATCAAAAATGACTCACCGGGAAGTATGAGAGTATTTTAATTAACTACGGTTGTCTTTTGCTTACAAATTAATGAATTTTGTTGCTTTATTATTTTATTATTTTATGGCATTAACTGGAATCTCTCTAAATTTTAATCTATAATTGTTTTATATAGATCCTCTAGTATGTCTGGAGAGAAGGACGGATGAGTAAACTGCTCACTACACAGACATAGAGACCTGGCTTTAGTTCACCAGCACCGATAAGACCTGAGCTGGCCATGGGCTCCAACAAAACTGGAGATCAGACACAGACCAATCATAAAGGCTTGCTGACTAGCCTAAATGTGAGTGATTTAAGGTTCAGTAAGAGAAACTGTCTAAAAAATAAGATGAAGAGTGACAGACGAAGGTACCTAGTGCCTACATTAGACCTGCACACACACACACACACACACACACACACACACACACACACACACACACACAAAAAAAAACACACACACCATTTATATGTAAAAATGTTGAACCTGTGTGTTGTAAAGAAATCTTTTTAATACTTTCCATGACTAGAAAAAATGTAAATGATATAAAAAAAAAAACCTGATTTGTTTCAAAACCTGATTTGTTTCAAATCTACTTAGAATCCAAGAAAAGTAATTCATATTTTTGTTATTAAAATAGTCCAATGATATCAAGAAACATCTATTCATTTTATCTCTTTACACAGGAAAGCAATTAGAATTATGTATTATTCTGGAATTAGAATTGGATTATTACATCAAAATAACTGAAGCTATAGACACACCATAAAAACCACAATAAAAAATTAAAAAGTATATTAAAACCCAGGCCATAGGTTCACTCATATCAAAAGAATAAAGAAAAAGATTGCTTTGGTGCCATGATTCTTGAAATATTTTACGAATAATTGAAAAAAAAACCTCTGGCACAGAGTAGGTAACTGAGTGAAGCTTTAAAAGTTTCCTATGCCTCAAAATCTTTACCATTAATCCTCAGTATCCATGAAATTCTGCTTAATAGCCATGTAACCAGAAGGAGGTCAGCAGATGGGAACACTCTGCATGATCTACTAGGGTAAGACTGGGAGGAAAGGAGATCCAAACAGTCTTCTTGGTCATTAAGAGATGCAGGGGGACAAGAAATAAAGTGCACAGCCAGTCATTTTGACACAAGTAAATTGCCCTGTCATGCTCACTGAAGATGTTACATACCTTGAACCTGTAAGCCCTGTTGAAGTATGTGGAAGAAGCAGAGAAAATATGAAGAATAGGAGTATACAGTGTCCACAGACACACTGAGCACTGACTCTGCAAACTATGTATGTTTTTAAAAACCGTAGCAAATATCAAGCAGATGAGATTTATTTCATACAAGGAAAAGAATCAACACCCTGTGGCAAATCAGAATCATAATAATTTAGAGGAGTCCCAAGGTACCATAATATAAATATTAGAATGGTTTAGGCACGAAGATATGCACAATAGACATTAGACGGTAAAGCAAAAGAAAGTAAACAGAAATCATAGCACTGCAAAAGAATCTGTGTTGTGAAGAAACAGGAATATTTCCAGTGATATGGGTGAAAAAGAAAAAAGAAAAAAAAAGAAAGAAAGAAAGAAAGAAAGAAAAAAAGCGGAGGATGGAAGAAAAGATGTTCCTTAACACCCGCATTTACCCAGTGAAGTCTGAGGAAATAACAAAATATTTGGAAATCAAGGGAACTTAAAGCATTATCACAACTCATCTCAATGACACTCTTAGCACAAAGAACAAAGAACGAATGGGTTAATGATAAAGGAACAGATTTAAGAAAATCAGTATTATTTGAAAATAGAATAAAACTGGGCTGGAGAGATGGCTCAGAGGTTAAGAGCAGTGCATGCTCTTCCAGAGGTACTGAGTTCAATTCCCAACAACCACAAAGTGACTCAAAACCATCTATATTGAGATATGGTGCCCTCTTCTGGCAGATAGGTACACATTCAGGGAGACTATTGTATAGATAATAATTAATCTTTTTAAAAATAGAAATAAAAGCTTAGTCAAAGAGTTATTTAAAACAAAGGTGATTCTTCTTGACGATTAAATCGAAACAAGTGAAAATTACACATATATTTAGTAAAGTAATAAAAAATTACCAAAGACAGAAGAAAAATAAAAGCCTGGAGAGAGATCCCCAGAACTTGTATAAAGGTAGACTAAGACCCAACTCTGCAAATTTGTCCTCTGACCTCTACAGGTGTACTGTGACAATAACATCCACTACATCATCATCATCATTGTCGTCATTGTCATTGTTGCTGCCTTCGTAGTAATAGTAATAATAATAATAATAATAATAATAATAATAATAATAATGATAAACAATAATAAATATTATTTTTAAGAAACTGTGGATAAGAGGTTGCCACCTTGTAGGACACCACTCTCTTTACAAGATTTTACAGGATTGTTTCTTTCCTGACGGAAACCAGCCAAATTTCTGTTGTCTCCTGTGGGTGGGTGTTAAGACAGAGCATTTGCTGTTTTCTGAATGTCCATACATTCTTTTATGTTTACAAGGATAACTATCAGTAACTCCATGTATGCTATAATGGGCACTGGTATTTGTTTAAAACTATAGTAAACACTGAAGCATCCCTGCTATCTACTTCATAATCACTAAACAATAGTTAAAGATAAAGAGTTTCATGTACTTCTATGCTAGTGTCTTTTTCTCAGATCTCTATTTGGAATCATTTAGTGGCCCCCTCAGGTTTCTCTTTACAGAAAAACTTACATCGGCTTTGCAGTGGGGGAGGACTAGATTCTCTGAATTGTCTGGTAACAGCATCTTCACCCTTGTCTGTGTCAAAGCTAGAAAGATCACGAAATTTAGGTCAAGAGTCAATGCCCTTCATAATTTATTTGAGCTGTGCACAGGCTATGAATTTGTGATTATACTGGAGATCATCAGTATAAAAGTGCATTACTTGTGCACGCAGTACATTGATGAAGCTATTTAACATCTTTTAGCTGTAAATAACACACAATCACACTGGGTAGAAGATATTTAGAATATGTAATGCTACTAACAGTTTTTGTAGAAACTTTCTGAATAACTCTGTCCTCTGTATCCTTTCTACTGTCCTTTCCAATGCGTACAAACACCCCAGTCCTGTCACTTCAGGACTGGCTACATTTTTGTCATACAGATAAGTAATACAGGATGTTCTCTTTTGTAAGAAACTTCTCCCATTCAACCAATTGCCTGTGAAATGTATCCATGTTAGTGCACTTGGTTCTTTTTATTACTTTTATATTACACATTTAATTTATCCATTCTACTATTGTTGGATACTAGATTTATTTTCAATGTTTCATTATATGAATAAAATTGCTATGTGCATGCTCATAGTGTAGATGAGAAAACACATGGTTGCCTTCTGGAGGACACAAGCTCCTTCTTTCAGATATATGCAAAACAGTGATATTGCTGAATTGCAAAAAGAATATGCTCGAGTTTATGATGTAATGTGGCACAGTCCTTGAACCTTGCTTTACTCTTACTTAAAATTTGTGAGTTTTCTATTGATATCTTTTATACCTTTTGCACAGGACTGTGAATCATTCCTCTTTTTTTTTTTAAAGAATTTCATCATAACACTAACACAATACTGAAGTATTCACTTGCTTTCCTGTATTTAAGAGACACTGAAAAAAAACAAGAAGTATGTCAAAGGTCAAGGAGTTGGTAAGAGAAAGAATTGAGAAACTCAACTGTGGTGTACCAGACATACCTTGGTAATACACACTTGTCATTTTTTTTACTGTCTGACTACTACCCTAACTATTGTCATATTGACACTGTAGACACTGAAAATTACCTATGCTAATTAAAGAGCAGTGACTTAAGATACAGCAGAAAATAGGAAAGATTGTGCCCTTGCCATTTAACTGACCATTGCAATGTGATGATGTCCTACTGTCCTCCTGCAGTGGCACTTTTGTCTAATGTCATTCAGGGTACTAGACCATGATAGTAAGACCACACAGAACTTCAAAGGACAAATCTAAAGGTCCACATGGGGATTCGTGCATTTTAGGGGAAGTATTTCCATGGCAGTTTCACAGTGCCTAAGTAAGGGCTATTTGCCTTTGTTAAAAACAGAAAAACTAATAAAGGCCTACAGCTGGCAAAAATGACCATATGGGTTAATTGCCAAGGCAGACATGTAATAATGGTAGTTATAGTAATTAGATGGAAGAAAAAGTTCCCATTTAATTTGGGAATGACAAAACACAGAAAAATGTGAAGAAGAACAAAGCAGCATCATTTGACTAGTGACAACTACATCACAATTAAACTGTGTTACAGAGATTAAGACCTGACACATTATGCTTTAAAAATCTCAATAAACACTACAATTGGAATAATGATGAAAAATTACTTTTAAAGATGCTACTTTGTATCTAAAAATTAAATCTGACTAAAATAATTAACAAACTTTAATGTACACATGCAAATGTTGGTGGATATATGATAAGTATTTCTTGTATGAAAACAAATGTCATTAATGGAAACAGAGAACATATGTATAAGATGAATAGGTAAAAATTCTAATGGATATGGAATGCTTAAATGATGTCAGGTGATTTAAGAATATACTATACAGAGAAATATATAATAATATATTTATTATTATAATATAATATGTTTAGAATTGCAGTATATTGTTTTTTCTATATTTGTTTTATAAATACTGTCATCATATAAGTAAGTCTATGATCATGATATAGTTACAGCAAAAATTTGAGAATTTGAAGAAAAATATAGTAGCAAATAATCAGCTCTACCCAATATTTGTATTATAAGGCTAATATACTTAGAAAATAAAATTGGCTTGAAAATAGACAAAATTAAGTAATAAAACTGAAGTGATCAAAAACATATCCAAGAATATATGGGTATTCATACTAAGGGAAACGCTTTAAGTCAGTGATAAATTGGTCTTTAGTAAATTATTTAACAGTACTAAAATGATAATTTGAATACCACTAAATGTTTTACAAGATATTGAGGTTTAAAAATATATTAAAAGTTTCATGCAAATGCTAAGAATGTTTATATAAATTGCAGCTGCAGTAGATATTGTTATGTTACATGAAAAGTAACAAAAAATATAAAACACTTGGTTATACTACCTTTTATAAATTATTTATAATATACACATTATTAACAGTGTCAAAATAATAAGAAAATAAAAATATTTGGTAAGGCTGCCTCAAATGATTTCCCAGAATATACTTGCATTATATCAAATAAATATAATAATGTAGAAAAAAGAATATTACACCTGGCTTCTGAATGTAGGAATAAATTATGTTTGAGAGAAAATATTCTAAATGAAAATATTTCTAGCAGAAAAAATTTAAGAAAAATATACCTTTAGCTGTTACTAAACAGAAAAGAGTTAATAAAAAAAAGAAAGAGCATTACTTAGTGTTCATATAGTCCTGATTAAAAAATATTAATTTATTTCAAACCAATTGATTCACAAATAACAGCATAACAGCATAGATTATTTTCTGTTAAAATTCCTTTGAATACTGGTGCTAAATAAAGAAGTTTGAAATGACAAAATAAATATGGAAAGAACTAAATCCAAAAAAAAATTACTGCTCACATAATACCTTTAGTAATAGTGATAAATACTGCTTTTCCAAATTCTTCCATTATCACAAGCATATATACAACATGTCTAGGAGGGAATGATTGGCTCTCTTCTACTCTTAGGTAACAGCTTTCTCTTTACCTTAACATATTTTCTATTTTATTTGCTAATATTTATGTATAATCCAATTTTATTTTAATTCATCTCTTTAGAATTATTTCACATATATCATATATTTCGTGATAATATGTTTCACACATATAAATGAACACCATAAACACGACAGTCTATTCTTTCATTTTATTTAGACAAACATTAATATGAAAAGTAGAATTTAGAATATTTTAAGTTAATAAAGAAACAGTAGTTGGAGTTGGAGATGGTTTCAACTGTCTTTTTCTGATAAAATTTTAGTTTGCTATACATATATTAATAAAAGTCTTCCTATAATTTTTAAATTTTAGGTCAGTACTTTTAAAATTATTACTCCCTCATTATTGCAATATTTCTTTTTTCTTTTTCTTTCATTATTTTAATTTATTTATATTATATCCTAATGCAACACTTGAGGTACACTGATAACGTTTTACTTCTGTTTATTTATATTTAGTTGTGTATGTGTGTATGTTTTTCTTGTGCATGAATGTACACAACTGTGTGTCTGTACATTTCTGTGAAGGTGAAAGAAAAACTTTTGGTGTAGATATTCAGCACGCACGCACACACACACACACACAGACACCGCGCACACACACACACACACACACACACACACACACACACACACACACACACACAGCACTTCCAGGCTGGCTGCCCTGTGAGTCTCAGGGATTTGACTGCCTCTATGTTTGCAAACATAAGCCACCAGAGCTGTCTTTTCTCTTCCCATGGTTTCTCAGAATGTAACATAGATCCTACCACTTGCAAAGTGAACATTTTCACTGACAGAATTATTTACTGACAGAATTATTTCTCTTGTCTTTACAAAAGAAAGTCAAATAAAAAAACAAGCAAATATTTACCACACATATCAATTTTAAATATTAGACATATATTAACTCAGAATTAATAGCAGTGGTTTTCTTTGGCTGCAATAATGTTTTGAATGTTCCTCAAATTATTAAAACTACAACAAAATATATTTTACTTAGAAACAAATTCCATTGGAAATACAAAATTTAATGACTATAAAATATAATATAATAGAATATTATTTGAGGTTGCTTATTATTGCTGACAAGTTGTATAAAATGTAGATAGTATTTATAATAAGGAAAACTGTTGAAAAAATAGACAGACAGTATGAAAATTTGAAAGCAACAAATTAGCATAAAAGCTTGAGTTAAGGAATGGAAAACAGAGAAGGAAGGAGAAACAGTGCATTTTTTAATTAAAGTTTTAAGTCATTAGTTAATGTTATATAAAACAAATAATAAGTCAAGTAAATATTGATAGTTAGAAAAGAATCTAATAAATTTACAATGGTTATAGACATTCTTTAGACATTTGAAAGGTACCAATATATATGCTAAAATATTATATTACTTGGTGCCATATAATTGAACTACAAATGTCCAAACAGATCACTAAAGAAAATTGTTATCAATAAAATGAAAGAACTAAAAATAAGGGCTAGAAAGCTGGCTCAGTGGTTAAGAGCACTAGCTGCTCTTTCAGAGGTCCTAACTTCAATTTCCATAATCCACATGGTAGCTCACAACCATCTATAACTGTGCTCTCATGGGATCAGATACTGATCTCTTCTGACATACTGATAGGTGTACATGCAGATAAAACCTCCACATGCATTAAATAAATATACCGAAGTTTTTAAAAAGAATACAAATAAATAATGTTTCCAATATGTTTTATAGTATATTAGAACTTTGCTAAATCATCTAATTATAGGCTAAATTTATTAGGTCCTACAAAATTGTGTGAAGAAAATTGGTGTGTGAAGTTCCATCTTGTATTAGTCAATCGCAGCCTATTTTAAATACTCAGCTATTTGTTTCCTACCTCCAAGAGCTTCTGATACTGGAAAAATATTATGTTCTGTATATACCAGCAGGAGAAATCCCAAGATTCGAGTTTTAGGTTTAGGTTCTCTATTGAAATTAATATGTTTAGATAAGAAAAATTTCAAATATCATTTAGTTTTATAACATACGTCCACTTACAGGGGACACATCCTTCTACCACACACACACACACACACACACACACACACACACACACACACACAAACATGTGCATACATGCACATTCATGAGAGAAAATGTATAGTTTTCTTTGCCTTTCTCAAAATATATTGAGAGTTTCAACTAGTGTATGGCATACTGTGCTCAGAATTTTAAGGATTAATTAGGTAAAAACATAATCATTTGTAGCTGTAAAAATGTATTTTTTATTCTAAGAAAGCCTGAATAAAGTATTGATAAACAATAAAATAAAAGTTCAACCATCTATGTCTATTATTACTCTTATACTTCCTTTATCTTTTTTCTTTTTGCTAAAATCAACTATCTCCAGAAATAGAATAAAACAAAATAGAAAGCACATATAAAACTTAGTATTGAAAGAAGGAATACAAAAAGCACCATAAACATAGCAACTGAATTTGCTCAAACATTAATTGAAAAACTAAATAACTGAGAATAGACAGAATAATTCTAAAATATTTAAATTCTATGTATGATGATATGGTGTCCTAGATACCAAAACATATTGGACAGAAATGGTAGTATAAACATCTACAGAAATATAGAGTAATATGAAGGAAAATTCGAGTGGTCATAACATTATATAAAGGGTCCTTATGTCAGTTTACTTCCTATCAAATATTCATTATGCAATATTTGGACAATGTATATAAATTAAGTTCTGTTTGCTTCAATAACACAAGTTAAAAACCAGTTCTTGTATATATGATAATATAGAAATATAAATGTTTAGAGAAAAGACAATAATTTATATGTGTAAGTACATACAAAAACACTCATAAATAAAATCTTAAAGTCTTGGGAGAATGAAAAGAATTACAAAAAATAAATTGAGGCTAGATTTGTATTTAGAAAAAAATAATTTGTATGTCAAAATCAGGCTATCATAAAATATTTCACTCATATTTAGGAATTAAACAAACTTTTAATTTGTGCCTTTTAAGGCAATATGTACGTCTTACATCATGGTCACATGAATATTACATATATACACACACATACACACATACATACATACACCAATGTTTTGAAAAATAGACTGATTTTTTTAGGAGAAAATACATGCATTTAACTATTAAGCATCATTTACAGATACCTTTTCAGAAGACCTTTTTGTAGAAAAATACATGATTTTGTAAGTAGAACAAAGTGATCTAGACAGAAGAGCTCATTGTAAGTGATTTACAATTCTCTATCTTCTCTGAGCCAATAATTTTCTATTTGAAAACATATTTAAAAACTACAAATTCTATAAGTAGCAGACCTGGAATGATTTGTGTGTTTCTTTTTCTTTCTTTCTTTTTTTTTTTTAACGTTTGTAAATTTGCTAAGGTATCAGGACAAAGGGGTCCAAGGAATTCGTCCACTCCATTTAGAAGTGACTTCCTCTGTCTCAAAGAGTTTTCTTTGCTTTTAATTACTTGGTTCCTTGTTTTTTCTCTCAGTAGGTGCCACCCCTGTGGGGAAAACGTCTCCTATGAGATTTTGTCTGTGAGTCAGTCCTGAAGAGACAGACCCAGGGCAGACACTGCACAAAAGCCTTATTGCACATTAACATAATTCTGTAGTCCTTGCTCTTATGCAGCCAGTGGGTTGCAATCTCTTACTCTTTTGACGGATAAAACTTCATTTCTTCTTGCTGTTACCACTTCTTTATTTGCTTAATTTCCAGGAACCAAAATTGTCACTTATTTCATCCCATCTATAACACAAAATACTTTGGATACTTACCACAGGACTCATATCTATACCTTTTGGTCATACCCAGAGTTTACTTACAGAACAATATAATAACTAGAGTTATAATATGCCTTAGGCAATTTACTATTGCACTCCAATTAGCTTTTAAGGAGATCTGAATATTTTATATCATGGTCCCAGGAATTATACATTTATTTTTTCTGGAACATCACTTGTAAAATATAAAATGTAGAGAATGTCATGAACACTAAATCTACAATTATATGATAGACTGAGCATGGGTATGAATGCAAAATTTGCCAATTATTAATTTATTGATTAAAGAAGAAATCTCAATAGCTTTTTTTTCTTAAGAGACAATGCAATCAACTTTAATGTGGCATCATTCAGAGAGGTGCTTCAGGAATATATTACCCTGAAATATAAATTGATCATGTAATATGAATCTTTGTCACAATCCCATGGAAGACCACAATAAAAACTATCCTTTCTTGTATCTAGGGTTTTTGGCTACTTTGTTGGGTCCTTATACTTAGCATCCATCTCCACCTCATTCTCTTCTGAGCCTCCAGCATTAGGTAGATGAGAATGGAGGTTAAAGGGAAAATGGGGGATAGCTCTTCTTAGACTCGTTCCTGCTTATTAGGGGCACCAAGTTCCTTGGAGAAAGTCACATCTTTGTCATCATCTCCAAACAGCAATTCAGTAAACAGCAAGACAGAAATTCAGAAAACTAAACCCAGCAAACCTAGAAGCAGAAACCAGCACTGGCAGGAAACAACAGCAGCAAGAGCAGCAGCGGGGTGAGCAACAAGCCCTCTCAGGGTTATTATATTTATATCCTCTCAAGAAGCCCCAGAACTCCAGAGGTGAACTATCTGCAGAGGGCAGAAAATCACACTCCTCCCAGAGCTTGAGACAGATCATTGTTAGTGGCTGTGGACAATCTGACTTAGCCCCACATCTCACATGTGGTTAAAAAATATAATGTTTATTTCCAATACTTTGAAAGTGATATTGCAGGCTGCTTAGTTCTACAAGATAATTGTTAGTTAATGAAATCATAGATCTTATCAATTAATAATCTATTTTTATCACAAGAATTCACATCTTAGGCAAAACAGAAAGATTCTATAGAAAGGTAAGGTAAAATAGACAAGGTTTTCAAAAACCTCAGGCACATACAGAATATGACATTTAAAAATGTTTTCATTATCTTAAAGAGTCACTGATAATGAGGCCAATTAACTCCTGACAAATCCAACTGATCTCAAAGAGGCTGATGAGCACCAAAGAATCTCCTTATGGAGATGGCTTCATGTCTTCAAAAGTCGCAAACAAGCCACTAGGCATTATATATATATATATATATATATATATATATATATATATATATATATATATATATATATATATCCTGATTATGTCATGTTTTTCTTACTATAGGTAGTTTATTGCATATATATATATATATATATATATATTATAAGTACATAAGTAAAAAAATTAAAATTTTTTAAAAACATAATTGGGTTTTAAAAGAAACCAAAAATTTCACCATACTTTCTAAGGGCTGAAGTAAATTGCAAATTTCAATATTCTACATAAGAACACATTTAATATCCTACAATTACCATTGGTTTAACTCCAGTTCAAATTTGAGATTAATTGGTTTCATTTTTCTATATCATTTATATGTCTATCTTTATGCTATCCAGGCTGAATGATTTTGCCTTGTTTTTAAAACAATGGAATAATTCTGTCAGAAAGCTGTTATTTTTCATAGTTAAAATACAATGCAGTAGTTGCTAAGCAACATATACGTTTTGAAAAATATCTTTATTAATGACATTAGTAAATTTCATGTGTCAAAATTTTGTCTAGGGAAAATGACTAATTTAAGAAATAAGTAAGTTCAGAGACACAAAATTATTTCAGAACAGCATTGTGTTCAATAATTTAAAATTTAAAATAATTTATAATTGAACCCAATCTGTTCTTATATTTACATTTTACTTTCAAACCACTATCACTTGAAATATATTAATTGTCTCCTTATTAGAATAGAAGATATTTTATTTCCTCTTATATTTCCATTTTTCATGAAGAATTCAGAATATTACTTCTTAATACAGTGTACAGAATTTGATATTGGGAACTGTTAAAATAATTTATTGGTGGTAGCTTTAGGCTAATGATTGAACTTTTACTAACATTTAGATTTTTTTATTAAACAGATTTAGAGATGAAAATATTATTTTTGGTTAAAGCTTAGGGTACAGCCAAAATAATAGATAAGAAAGCAAGCAAGCCAGCAAATAATAAATAATAAATCAAATATTAAGGAACAAGTTCTTTAACAAGGAATGAACCTATTCTAAATTGGTAATCTAGCACCTGTAGTGTGGTTTTTGTGCTCTTCAGGAACACGTGCACGTCTACATGTGTGCACATAGATCTCCTTCTTCATAATCTGGTTGTTTGTCAAAGATTTCCAGGTAAGTGACGGCTTTCGTGGGACATGCTCCTTGGGCTAATATGCAGATATAAGTGAGTATATACCATTTGAGTCTTTCTGCTTCTGGGTTAAGTCACTCATTATGATCATTTCTAGCTCAATCCATTTATCTACAAATTTCGGGAATTCCTTGTTTTTAATAGCTGAATAGTATTCCATAGTGTATATGTACCACAGTTTCTTTATCCATTCTTCTACTGATGGACACTTAGGCTGTTTCCATGTTCTTTCTATTATGAATAAGGCTGCTATGAACATGGTTGAGCAAATTTTCTTGTTGTGTGCTGGAGCATCTTCTGGGTATATTCCAAGGAGTGGAATAGCTGGGTCTTGAGGAAGCCCTATTCCCATTTTTCTGAGATAGCACCAGATAGATTTCCAAAGTGGTTGTACTAGTTTGCATTCCCACCAGCAATGAAGGAGTGTTCCTCTCTCCCCACATCCTCGCCAGCATGTGGTGTCGCTTGAATTTTTTGATCTTAGCCATTCTGATGGGTGTAAGATGGTATCTCAGAGTTGTTTTGATTTTCATTTCCCTGATGATTAAGGAAGTTGAGCATTTTTTAAATGTTTCTCAGCCTTTTGATATTCCTCTGTTGAGAATTTTCTGTTTAGTTCCAAGCCCCATTTCTCAGTTGGGTTATTTGCTTTGGTGGTGTTTAATTTCTTGAGTTCTTTATATATTTTGGCAGAAAGACTCAAATGGTATATACTCACTTATATCTGCATATTAGCCTAAGGGGCATGTCCCACGAAAGCCTTCACTTACCAGGAAACTGAGACAGAGGGGAGGACATTCTAGTGGGACTCTAGATGAGAGAAGCATGGGAGAATGGTAAAGTAGAAGGATCCAGAGGGTCCTAGAAGCCTACAAGTAGAAAATTATGATAGGCAGATTTGAGCACAGGGGTCCCGCTCAAACTAAGGCACCAGCCAAGGACAATACAGGCGGTAAACCTTAGACCCCTACCCAGATCTAGACAATGGACAGAACACTCTCCACAGTAGAGTGGAGAGTGGGATATTACTTTCTCACATACTCTGGTGCCTCATATTTGACCATGTCCCCTGGAGGAGGAGACCTGGTGGCACTCAGAGGAAGGATAGCAGGTTACCAAGAAGAGACTTGATACCCTATGAACATATACAGGGGGAGGTAATCCCCCTCAGGAACAGTCATAGGGGAGGGGAATAAGGGGAAAATGGGAGGGAGGGAAGAATGGGAGGATACAAGGGATGGCATAACCATTGAGATGTAACAAGAATAAATTAATAAAGGAGAAAATAAAGATTTCCAAAGGATAAAACCAGAATACATGGAATTAAAAAAAAAAAAAAGAATGAGTGGTTTATTAGGTTAAATGTAATTTGAATTCTGGAGAACCATAGATATGAAGACATGGTAAAATAAAGAGGGTGGAACGCCTAATAACAGAAAGATTGAGAGTGAAGTCAATGTTCAAGACTGCATCCTGTAAGCTATATGCAGAGTAGAGGGCGGGAGTCTGGTGATGGAAGGACCATCTGTCTGAGGTCTATGGTGACTTCCACCGCAGATGGGATCACTTAGGGAGGATCAGACTGAGTCGCTTCTCCTTCTTGCTGTTTGTCACTTCTGAGTCTACAGCCCACATTTCAGTCACATCTTCACTCATCAGTTGCTATCCGTATACCAACCACTTCTTAAAAAGCTCTCATTGACACTCCCAGAAGTGTGAATTAATAATTCCCTGAGTATTTCCTGATCTAAGCTGTTGATATCAGCCATCCCACTAGATTTTCAATACATTACCATTAATGCCTTGTTTTGAAAAAAATTTCACATGTAATACAAATTTTCACTTTCTGGCATTCTCATATGATTACTAAATATTTTCTTCTTCCCTTTGTGTTTCTTAGGAATATTGAAATAACTGAAAGGAGGTATAAACATGAAATCTCACTAACTTTGACTGTATTGTAATATACATAATTTATGAAAAATAACATTTCAGTAAAGAAATATAGTCTGATTATGAAATTCATGCCATATCATTATAGTATTATTATTTGTTGTACTTTTTAGATGAAGATTTTGTAGCTCAGAGGGACTGTAAATATACTATGTAGCCCAGGTTCGCCTCAATCTCAGTGAGGAAGTTCTCTTGCCTCAACTTCCCAAATGCTATGATTATAAATGTTAACTATTACACATAACTAACTTTTTGTAAACATGTATTTAAATTCTGTTAATTATTAAATTATCTAACATATCACAAACCAAAGAAGCCTTGTCTAATCAATCCACCACCACTTACCTTTTGTCTTTACATTAATCTCTAGTGTGCGATAAGAGGGCTTCAGAGGTAGCTCAGCAATTTAGGGCATTTGTTGTTCTTGTATAGGACCTTGGTTCAGTTCCTAGAACCTGCTTGGTGACTTACAATCATTCATAAGTTTAGTTCCAAGCAGTTGTAGGAAAGACCTGTTCTCGACTCTGTGGGCAACAGATATGCATGTAATATACTTAATGCACACAGGCAAAGTACTAATATAACTAAAATAAAAGGATAAGTATGGTAAAAAGAAAAAGAAGGTGATAAAAGAGGAGAAAGTGCTGTAAAATGCAAGTAAGTCTCCTCATGGAGTACTGCTGACAGTCAAACTGGCCACCCGACACAAATACTAATGTTATTGAATTATCATACACAAATAAGACTGAAATGCATGACATTCTAGTGATATAAATAGCCAAACATGGCAAAATAGAGAAAATGTCACTTAGTATACTTTTTAGCCAAGATTTATGTGTCAATGTAGAAATAGGAAGTTATACTTTGTCATCTATAGAATATATAATATATGATTCTAATATCATTAAGAGGTCTTAAAAGTATGATGAGATATAGATACTAACATTTTGCCAAATTAATTCTTGTAGATATTTATTGTTGGTAAATATAAGATAATAACTTCAAACAGAAAACTTTCAAAAACAATACATCAATTAGATGAAAAAAATTTATATCAATAAGAGTGAGGTCAAATGTTCTAATATTGTTCTGATCGGGGACTGCTGCCTTTCCACAATGTTTTGGCAAGAAATATTTTCAAAGGATAAATACAACCTAAGGTTGAAGAAACATGTAATAAAACCAAATCCTGAATTTTGAAAATAGCTTCAAACTCTCCTTCAGTAAAATTTGTCACCATTTAAAGTTATTTTGGGTTTGCTTTGCCTTATAGGATTGCTGGATATAGCAGTTCTATGACACCAAATAGGATTTTGTGAAGCCATAAGTAGACACCAATCTCAGCTCAAATGATTAAATAACTGTCTGGCGACCATCTAGTTTACAAATGCACATTTCTGTCAGTGTGTTGTGAGAGTAAAACCTTTCCTCTTGGAGAGGAACTAAATGAAAGATTATTTTATAATTTCTCCCTTACAGAATATATCTCAATTATTGTTTTCCCCTGCTACTGTGTCCCACTTCTCTCCCCAACCAGATGCTCTCCATTTTTGTCTCTGAATAGAAAACAAATATTCTTCTAAAAGGTAATAAGAGAATAAAAGAAAAGAAAAGAAAAGCTAACACATCATCATTGGACAAAACAAACAAAAAGAAAAGATTCCAAGTAAAAGCACAAGTGTCAGAGAAACATCCATTCACATACAGTAATCCTACAAAAACACCAACCTGGAATCACAATACAAACACAGATGACCTGGTGCTGATCCATACACGACCTCGGCATTTTGCATCAGTTCTGAAAATTCAAACGACCTTTACTCATGTTGAGTTAGAGGTCATTATAGTCTTGGAGTCCTCCATCTCCTACACTACCCTTAGACTGTTTCTGCCTCCTCTTCATCAGAGTTCCCTGATCCCTGAAGGGAGATATTTGATGAAGACATCCCACTTAGGGCTGAGTGTTCAAAGTCTCTCACTCTCTGTGTATGACCTTACTGCGGTCCTCTGTATTAGAGGAGCATTACATTCTAAGGCAGGGTGTTTATGAAGGTGAAACATTAGGATATTCTAAGGGAAGCTGAACTGTGTCACCTTTAAGAAATCTCTTTCAACTCAGGAAGTAAACAACTCAAAACAGCTTAAGGAAGTTCCTGAAGTTGAACAGATTCACTAAGCTTGTCCATCCCTGAAATTATGAAAGTGTTAAACATTTTGCAGAGTGTCTCTCAGGTTGGGTGACCTGCCTAGAAGAAGCAAAGAGCAGCTTATCTGCATGGAAGAGGCCCAGAACAATAAAACCACCTGGAAACAACACCATTCTCCATCTTTTTGAGCTGCCTGCTGCCTACCAGTATCCAGCTTTTGTAAGCTGTCCCACGTGATGGGATGGGATTTGGTGATGCAGCTGTCATTGAGTCATTTTGGTTCCTTACCCATATTCTTGTAAGTAAGCCCAATAAATCTCATTGATTCAAGTAGTTGGAGTATGGTGGTATCTATGATTTTATCTACTGAGAATTCCCCACCTGGAATGACAAGATATGTATTCTTGTCTCCACAGAAATAGTTAAGCATATTATGTATGATAAATGTACATGTATGCATGCATCTTTGCATGTAAATATGACCACATGTGTGACTTGGCCCATTTGTGCAATTTGGAGGACATTTTAATTCCTGGTCCTTGTCTTCTACAGATTCTGAGTCTCTGTGTGTTCACTGTTTTATATTCCATTCTAACTGGCCCAATGAGATGCTATGGATTTTACTGTCTTTGACTTCTATTTCAACTTAGTAGCCCTGGGGTTATAAATGCAAGCTACCATGTCTGGTGTGGCGCCTGTGCCACCGCAGTACCGAATCGAGGGTGAGGGGCTGTGGATTTAACTCATGCACACACACACACACACACACACACACACACACACACACACACACACACTAACACAACAGGTCCTTCGTGCTAAGAGAGCAGCAGCCACAGCAGCAGCCGTGGCAGTGGTTTATTCTTCTCCCAGAGTTCCAAAGAGCCTTCTTATAGGCAGCCAAACAGGAATCCTCCTCCCTCAAGAGTTAATCGCACACAGGAGGAAAAGTCTCGAGGAATGGAGGGGCGCATTCTCAGAGCAGTAAACATGACTAGCTAACCAAGATAAAAACAGACATGGAAGCTGCTAGAAACAGGATATGAAACAGCAAGACAGGCAGGCAGCCCAGTCGGGCCTGGTTCCTACAGTCTGGCTTTATGTGGTTTCTGGATTTTCAATCTTATGGTCTTGTGCCTCCAGAGCTAGGACTTTTTCCAAGGGGCCATTATGCCAGCACCTTATTACCTGGCTATTGAATAAAAAGTGTTCTCTTTGGCCTATCTGCCTTATATTGGTACTTTGATACTACATCAATGATTTAGTTAACCTCAAACACACTTTAAAATGGTTGTGCCTGAGGTAGGTACCTCTGCATCACCAGCTGCATACCTACTTGTGAAACAGGTTTAGATATCTGTATAATATTTTGTGCCCTAAACACCTTCCTTTGTGTTGTGTACTGAGGACCAAGGTTTTCTTATCCTCTTTATCTCAGTTGGCTTTCATGATTCCCTGACAACACTCAAGTAAGTTAGCCTTGAGAGTTTGCAATTTCCTACTAGTATCTGAAAAATAAGTTTTCTGAGATGAATTCTTCTGTCCTCCTAGTCATCACAAATCAAAATATAGGATAAAGGAGAATCCAAAGTAAATCTTACAGTGATCTTTTACATGCAACATTTTTAAGTTGCATGAAAATAAAAGCTGTTTTTATAAGATATGGATCTTTATTTTTTATGATGCTTTTCTAGTGTGTGCTCTAATGTCTAGTTCACATTTTTGTATCTAAGTCATGATTTCTACCTTTCTTTCATTTTCTTAATTCATTCCTTCCTTCTTTCTCTCTTTCTCTCTTTCTCTCTTTCTTTCTTTCTTTCTTTCTTTCTTTCTTTCTTTCTTTCCTTCTTCACTTCACACCTGGTTGTAGGGCCACCCCCCCTCTCCCTCTTCCCCCTCCCCTTCCCACCTAACCCACCTCATCAAGGTCTATCAAGGGCCCAGCCTGTCCGCTTACCCAGTGGCCTGGCAAGGCAGTCAGGCCAGTGTCTCAGTTGGTAAAGTCCTATTTTCTTTAGTTTTTATTTTCTTTTAGTTTTCAGACCGTTCCTATTGTTATGTACCTCTTTTTTAACCTTTTAAGCAGTTATCCGATCAATTGTGCGACTGCTGGGTTTTGTTTTTTGTTTTTGTTTTTGTTTTTTTTTTTACTGCTTGAAAGAAGAAACAGTGACTCACACAATTCCTTGTGGTATGAAAAGAGTCAGAGATTATATACAAGAAATTCGTTTACTGTGACTTCTCAATAAAGCTACACAAAGTTTGGAAGAAAATGTGCTAATATAGACTCTCAAGTAATTGTACATAGGAGAGGTTGATAATTAACTTTAATATTGGTTATAGCACAATTTGTTCAAAGTACCTAAAAGAAAAGAGATAATTTCTGAGTTCCAAGTTCCAAGCAATTTAAGATATTAAGCCTAGGTTCTAATTATTGCAGTGCCGCTGTTTTTTGTTGTTGTTGTCATCTAGTTTTAAAACTCATTATCAAAATTTTCATTTTATTGGTTAAAACTTGTTGCCATCTATCTAAGCTTAAATATTGAAATAAGCATCCGAAAACTTATAACTGTTCTATTATTTTTTCATTGAAGTTCAACTAATTGGAATAAATTAGGTAGCATTTTATAAAATCAAGTAAGTACAGATAAACAGAAGATATGTAAAATTGTGGCAATAATATACTGGTATTGTCAAGTGAGTGTTCGTTTTGTTTATGAACAGCAGATAAACTATTCGTAGAAGTATTTTTGAATTAAAACAAACTACAGTGTTTTCTAAATATAATCAATAATACCATCCCAGGCCAGCTGCAGGCTAGAAGAGAGAATTGTTAACATAAATGAACTTTAAACAGGAATAAAATCCACAGTTTATTTATTTATTCATCCATTCATTTTTATACACACCTATTATTGGGGAGGGTCATGTAGACAGGCACATGTGTGTAGGATTTAACACAAGTCTAAATGTTGGTCTTCACAGCCCGTCTTATTTGAAACAGGGTTTCTTTGTTGTTCATATCTGTGTATGCCAGGCTATCTGGTTCATAACCTTCACGGGATTCTCCTGTCTCTGCCTTCCACTACACAGTAGGAATGCTATCATCACAGATGTTTTCACTGTATGGAACTTTATATAAGTTCTAGAGATCCAGATTTAGATCTTCACACTTGTGAAGTCTAATGCATGGCAAACACTATATTCCCTAAGAGATCTCCCACCTACTATTCTTTATGTAATGTTTATGGAAAATGTTATGAAACAGTAAATTTACCCAATAGAAGATATGATTCACCGTGTCAAAAATATTCTCTAACAGACTTTAGAGAAAAAAAATACTTGGGGTTGAGTTTATTAAAAGTAAAATTTTGGTGCAATATCATATCTGTTATTTGTGAATATGTTTTCATTTGTTATATAAATAGGAGGATATAGTTGATATGCATTAATATTTACTTTATGGTGCGATTTATTAGTGAGGAGGATTTTGTATAATAAACAAATTTTAGAAATTTTCCTAGCTTGACAATATGTCATTTTAAAACGAGTTGCATACATAAAGTATTACCAAAGACTTTTTTTTATGAAATTTTAAAATACTTTGGCATAAGCATTAGCTTATTTGAGCATTGTAAACAACATGTAGTTTGAATAACTCAAAGGATCTGAATAAATTATTTGAATGCCATATCATAGATATAGCTACATGAAATTTTAGTTACTCATGTGCATAATTATGTAGTAAAATCAATTTCCCTTTACTTTGAAAGCGAAGGGCAATGTTCTATTTATAATACCACAAGTGGTCGTTCTCAGGAAATATTTAAAAAAAAGGCTCATACAGAGATGAATCCTTGGCCATTTGAGCTGATCTTAGACTAATATTTCCTACCTATAGCTATTGATTCCTTACACTACAAGATAGCTATAGTCATATTAACTCTTGAGATCCATGAAAAAGCAGAATTGGAAAAAGAAAACAAATTTGGATCATGCCTATCAATAAGAAAATACTTTAACTCTTAAATTTGTGTTAATGAGATATAGTTGTAGTGTTAAAAATTTTCTTAGGATTTTAAAATTCAAGATAAATGATACATACAACATTTAAACCATATCCAAATATCATTTAAAATCATTGTGAATGATGTTATAAAATTGTGTATTTGGAATGGCTGCTCAGACCTGAGAGTTTAACTATTTGTTAAAACCAATATAATTAGAGTTTTAAGTGATTCTTTAGTGTAGTAAGCCTCTTTATTGTATTTTTACTAAAGCCTTTTTATTTTTAATCAATATTTGCAAACATGGAGCTTAAAACATTACGTGCCCTTGTTTGTAAATAATGAAAAGAATTTCCTAAGAATTCAGATATACATTCATTAGAAAGTTCTGATGTTAAGAAAAATAGAAAATTTAAGAATGTTCAATTATCCACAGTTGAGTGGAGAGTGGGGTATGACTTTCACACAAACTCTGGTGCCTCATATTTGACCACGTCCCCTGGATGGGGAGACCTGGTGGCACTCAGAGGAAGGATAGTAGGTTACCAAGAAGAGACTTGATCCCTATGAGCATATACAGGGGAAGGAAATCCCCCTCAGGCACAGTCATAGGGGAGGGGAGTAAGAGGAAAATGGGAGGGAGGGAAGAATGGGAGGATCCAAGGAATGGGATAACCACTGATATGTAACAAGAATAAATTAATAAAAAATTTAAAAAAAGAATGTTCAATTATCAAGCACTTTATCTCAAGACTTGACAGATAGTCAGTTAGACCTGTGACTTCAAGTCAGGTGAGGACCTGTCTATTCTTGGTCAGGATCAAAAAGATTGCCCAGACAACTGAATGAAAATAATTCTGTGTGTCTTAGGTCAATCCCATGCAGACTCCATGAACTGATTGGCAGTCCAGCCTCTGTGAACCACTATGGGGCCAGGTTAGTAGATTCTTTGGATTTTCTTGTGGTGTTCTTAACTCCCTGTTTACTACAAATCCTCCTGCTCTTGCACAGGGTTCCCCAAGCTCTGCCTAATGTTTAGCTATGAGTCTCTGCATCTGTTTCCATCAGTTGTTGGGTGAAGCTTTTCCAATGACAATTGGACTAGACACCAAATTCTGAGTATGTCATTAGGAATCATTGACTTAAAAAATATTTGTATTTAGGTCTATTCTAGGTTTTTGGGTTATCCAGGCTCTAGTTTTTGGCCCTCTGGGGTCACTCACATGGCATGGTTCTCAACCTGGAAAGGTAACTGGTTGGCCAAACCATAAATTTGGGATTCATTCTTCCTACTGGCTTGCTTCCTTTAGCCTTAATAGGAGAAGAGGTGCCTAGTATTACTGCAAATTTATATTCTAGGGCTGGTTGCTATCCATAGGAGGCCAACTCCTTTTGGAAAGCAAAGGAGGATGAGTCAGTTGGGGTGGGGAGGTTGTTATGGAGGAACTGGGAGAATAGGAAAGAGAGAAACTGAAATTGGGTTTAATATTTTTTAATTAATCAAATAATTAAATAATTAATTTAAAAAGATTGAACGTGTTGAAAAAGAAGCGCCAGATTTTATCTTGGCCTCACTAGCTATTAATAAAAAAAAAACCAAGAAGATTTTCATGTAAATAACTTTTAAATAACACTTTGAATTCATAATTTTTTTCACTTTAAATTGCTGCTTTGTTTTAGCCTTGGGACTTTTCTTCCTTGGAGGAATAATTATTTAATAAAAATGATTATTTCTCAGGAAGTGAGAACAATGCAAAACATAATATTTGCATACAAATGAGAAAACATGAAATCAACATACTTAGGAGAAAGTTGTCTTAAATAAATCACATATAGGGCAATCTTAATAGAGAACATTCTAGGGAAAGGTCAAGATTTATTCATTGTATACAGAGTAGTCAAATCGTTTTAGTAGAAAGCAATTTTTATCATATTTATATTTGCTATACATCCTAATCATCCCTCTACTTCTTAGAGAAAATGTAAGTATATTTTTATTTTAATTATTTTTCTCTAGTTCCTCAGCATGTGGTACTTTAATTTGTTTCCAATCTCTCCTTTCCTTTATTAAAATGAACGCTGCTTTCAAAACTGCTTTAAATTAGAGGTAATCATTTTTGATATACTGTTAATATCTTTTGTTTAATCTTTATTTTGCCTTGAGCTATATCACCTTTCATAATTTCTAACATAGGACAGGCTAGTCACACTTTGCTATTATAAATAGTCAATTTGAAGATAGAACAGGATATATATATCTCAATATATATATTGAGAGAAAGAGTGAGATAGAGAATTCTGCCTGTGCAAAAGTACAATATATGTCAAATGTTCTTCAATTTATACATACATACATTTTGGTAAATATAACTTAAGTTGTTCGAATCATATTATTTATTTACTTACACTTTTATGATTAATGAACCTTGGATCTTGCACATCATAGGTTGCCATTCAACTGTTGTACAGTATATTCTTTTGGGATGCTGTAATTTTCTTGCTTGGCTTAAGGAGTAGTGGTAATTATGAGCCTGTATTAATAGACCAAGGTTGCAATGATTAACTTCATGCAGCAGCTTCTTATGGATATAGTGTCTCATCATATAAGATATTAGTCTAGACAACAAAGTAATTATATATATATATAATTTATTTAATCAAATACAAATCCATTCTCTCCTCATAGATTCCTATCTGCCCTACAACCTTATCTGATGCTCTCCATTAAATCTGCTGGGTTCACTTAGTGATATCAATGTATGTAGGGGTGTAGGATTGTCTCCTAGAGCCTGGGTAGTCATTCAGGGTACACATCTCTTCCTTCTCTACTGGACCCATTGATTGCTATTATTTCCTTAATTAGGGTTGGAAGTCTATAATCCCTTCCCTGAAAGTGTTGTGGATTTGGCTGGCTTGAGTTTGTACACGTCTTGTACATGTTATCACCATTGTGAGTTAATATGGGCAATGACCGCATAATTTCCAGCAAATATTGCATGGCTGCAGATATTATCACCCTCTGGCTTTTACAATGCTTCTGATCCTGATCTCAGTTCCTAGCCCTCCCTGAGACTTAGGGACTAAGAAACTGTTGTCTAACTGTCCTTTGTAGAGCTGGACAATCCATATGCTCTGATTCTCTGCATATTGACTAGCTACGGGTGCTTGTGTTAATCACAGTGTACTGTATAAGAAGCTTCTCTGATCAGGATTTAAAGGTACACTACTCTATATACAGATAAAGTATTTAGAAGGAAGCTTAATACTACGTACATCTGTCAAAATGAAAACAGTAAGCTTTCTCCAAGGCCTATCAGCAGCTACTCAATGAAATAGTGCAGGATGGACATTCATAAACAAAATGAAATAAGGTAGAAGTAGCAAGAAGACCAGCTGAAAACAAAACTAAAATCAAGTAGATCTGACATCAAGCCTTACAATTACATATCATGCATCTGGGGTTCATACTACAAAAGTCTTGGGTAGTCCTTGCCACTCCTTACCTGAAGCATAGGCAGCTCTTCTCTTGGAATAGTTCCACTCGATGTATAAAGCTTTACATATTAAGTGTGTGTGGTTCAGGCACCCTCTCTTTAGCAGCCTATGGTTCATCCTCACAGATTCCTGCAGTGGCATTTCATGAATGTTTGTTTTTCATAAATATACTTCATTATTTAAGGAATATAATAAAATGTTTAGTTGATTTTAAAGTATTAATATTTTTAAAATCCATGGAAAGTATGTGTGTCATGGTTCACATATAAGCATGTATGTATGGTAGTGTGTTTGAATCTACAAATGATATCTCATGCTGGTGAGAATGGCAAATACTCTTCCAATGATTGTGAGTGTGCAAGTTTATATACCCATTACGAAAATCAAAATGGTTCATCAGAAAAATGGGTATTGATCTAAATGAAGACTGAGCTATATGACTCTTGGGCGTATAGCCAAAAGATGCTCTATCCTATCACAAGAACAGTTTCTTAATAGTATTTGTTTCAGCTTTATTCATAATAGCCAGAAACTATCAACAGCCTAGATGTCCCTTCAACTTAAATTATATGAAGAAAATGTAGTACACAGTGTAGTATTACTCATTTGTTGAAAATGAAGACATCATAAAATTTGCAGATAAATGGGTGGAACTAAAAAAGATCCTCTTAGGTTCTGGCCCAGGTAGTTTTATTTTAGTCATATTTAAGCAAAGCACAATTTAGGGAAAAAGTACTTTGATAACAATTCAGTCCCAAGTGCACAAAATTTAAGACATGTTTAAACTGAGATTTTTTAAAAGTACATCTGGCTTCTTTCACAAGAATAGGTACTCTTGATTCAGAGACAGTGTCCAGGATTTAGGGTCCAGGGAGCAGGATTGAGGTAAACAATGCTTGTGGGTGTAAGAATAGTCACGGCCCTATGACAACATAGAAGTCATTTGGGCTATTGCAAAGCACAAGTGACATCATTATCAGAATGAATTTTATGAGCTAAAATCAACACTCAAGTTTTTAAGTGAAAAGGGACAGGGATAACTAAAACCAAACATTTTTGGAGATACAACAGAGCCTGTCTCATCAGACAGCAAAAGATCACTAGGTTTTAAGAGTTACACATCATTCCTAGCATTCCAAAAAGATCATATATGCACCTCAATTCCATTGAGGAGGTAGATTGTGTGTTTAACTTTTTTTTTCTTTTTTTTCTCCTTTATTAATTTATTCTTGTTACATCTCAATGGTTGTCCCATGCCTTGTATCCTCCCATTCTTCCCTACCTCCCATTTTCCCCTTATTCCCCTCCCCTATGACTGTTCCTGAGGAGGATTACCTCCCCCTGTATATGTTCATAGGGTATCAAGTCTCTTCTTGGTAACCTGCTGTCTTTCCTCTGAGTGCCACCAGGTCTCCCCCTCCAGGGGACATGGTCAAAGGTGAGGCACCAGAGTATGTGAGAAAGTAATATCCCACTCTCCACTCTACTGTGGAGAGTGTTCTGTCCATTGTCTAGATCTGGGTAGGGGTTTAAGGTTTACCTCCTGTATTGTCCTTGCTTCTCCAATGCTTGTCTGTGTCCACAAGTCTTTTCTTGCCTGCTACAGGATTGGTCATTCAATGACTGGTCCAGCTTGAGACCTATGTCGTAAAGAGTGCTCACGCCTTACACTGTTTGGATGGCCAGGAACCAAAAACAAGACAGTCTATAGACCCAGAATAGAACTAGAAACAACTAGGAATAAAAATCATTAAAATAATTGCTGATTCGTAATGACACTGTTATACTCATAGATTGGTCCCAAGTCCGATCATCATCTGAGGAGCATCATGTAACAACTCATGGGAGTAGATGGAGAGACCCACCGTCCCACACTAGGTGTAGCCAGGAGAGACCCTTTCAAGAGGGAGAGGAAAGACTGTAGTAGAAGCCAGAGGAGTTAAGACACCATAAAACATAGCCCACAGACTGAACTAAGCAAGGCTCAAGGGGTTCCCAGAGACATAAGAAACAAACACACACCCTGTATGGCTCTGAGCTAGGTCCTCTGCATCTACATAATTTGTAAAATCTCTTCTTTGCTCTTCTCTCCATTCCCCCTGCCTTTCATCTTACTCACCACTATCACAGGTAGTTCTGTCTGGCTCTCATGTCACATGGAATTTATTATGTATCCTCTATAAAATATCTTCTTTTCTTCTCCTTGTCTCTCTTATATATTAATTGTCAATATCTCCACTCATATTCATACATACACATATTGTAATAATTAAAAGTTAGAATCTATATAATAAGACAAGAAGCACCCAGTATCTGTCTTTCTAGGCTTGTTAAACTCTACACTTTAAAAACCAAATAAAATGTGAACTTTTGAAAAAAAATGTACTTGATGCTGGCTGCATGGAATAAGTTGAAAGTATCAATTCCACTTATGTTTCTTCATTTTAATATTTACTTTTAAGTAAAGTGTTTTTCATCCTTTGTTAAATTTATATGTAAGAATTTTATTTTTGTACAATGTAAATGAAAATTTGAGTCTGGTTTACTCATTTCATTTTTAACCCATATTTTTATTTCTTATTTAACACTTATTGATTCATTGTAAGTTTCACATCACACAGCTCAATCCCAGTCATCTCTTTATCTATTCATACCTGCCCTCTGCCCTTGTAATTCCCCTAAAATTAAAAAAAAAGAACATCATCTTATAAGCTGTAATAAGTCACAGTGGGTCCCACAGTATACCCTTTTTTTCCCACACAACTTTCCTTGCAAATGTTCATTGCAATGAGCCATTGGTCCGGCTTGAAGCCTCTGGCTTCTGCTATATTATCAATACTAGTCCCTCACTAGGACTCTTCTTGGATATTCTGTTGTTGCCCTGTGTCAAAAAGGTCCCACAGGTTTGAATCTATTGCACTGGCCCCTTTGCATGTCCCCAGAGTTAATAAATGAGGTTGCTGTTGGGGTATACCAACTTAAGTCCTTGATCTGGGCCTGGGTGGTATGTGAGCTGGTTGCCCTGCCAGATTCCACACACCTACACCACTAGGATGACCTTCCCAGAACTGCCCCTGATAGCTTACCCAATGAAGCAGCAAGGATAAGGAAGAGCCAACACTCCAACTCTCAGATGTCATCCATCCTATGGGGCAGCTGAACCCATGGCAGCAGGTGCAGCTCTCTTGTGCTGCCCTGTTGAGGTGCAGAGCCCACCTTGGGTCCACTATTACAACCTTGGGTCCAGCTCACCTATAACTCAGGACCAGCTCCACTGTGCTGTGTAGTCAAGTTACAGGGCCTGCTCTCCTGAGTACTGCAGCTGGTAAGGGGCAAGGTTAGCACTTGTGCTCTCATGATCTAAGGATGACCATTCCCCCTGACATAGGTCATGAAGGATATGGCACCTTTCTCTTGCCTAGGTCACCACAAGGCAGAGGAATGGCAGGGGCAGCAATTCCATGCTCATGCTCTATGAGTGCCAACTTACTTGTAATTCTCATCTGCAGGTCAGGGACGATTGTTCTTCCTGGGTGAGATGAAGGGCCCTCTGAGCCACCTCCCCAACAATGCACAACCCTCAGACATCAACATGACCCCAGGTGACAGCCAGACAAGGGACATCTGCCTGACCTTGTGTTGTTAAAGAACACCTTTCTATCAGGGCCATAGACCCACGGTTGTCTTTCTGCAACAGTTGGAGTCAAGACATCAACATGGCCTTAGGAGGCATCACTGACTACTCTCAAGTTCTACACTACCCTCAAGTCTCCAATTCTGACTCTTTTTTGTTATGCACACATCTTTCTGCTTTTCTCATATGGACCAGCCTTATGGGGATCAGTTCAGGCATGATGTGCCCACCCAGGGCCACAGAATTTTTTTTGTCTTAATTTGTTTTCACTCATCTTAACTGTTAAGCAAACAGTACTTGAATGATTTTTTAACTATGTACACTTTGTCAAGTAAAGAAAGCTCTCCCACAGAAGGGGAAATAGAATAGACAGCAGTAATGGTTGAAGAAAAGGAACGAGGTAGGAGAGGGAGCTCAGAGAAATATGAGGGTGGAGATCAGAAGTGGTGAGAGTGGGGAAGAGAGGACAGATGGCCTGTAAAGAAAATAGAAACAGTGGAAGGGGGCATCTCCATTATAAGCTGGAGGCCTAAGTCAGCGTAGGCTTCTGGGAGGATTATGAGGGGGACACTAGCAAAGACTCTTAGTATCAGGGGCCATGGAGACTAAAGAGGACACTCTAACTAGACAAGACTTCTGGTAGAGAGAGGAGAACCCCAAAACACTCACAAAACTGTTGAACCAAGATTTACTTGGCTTGAAAGACCTGCATAGATAAAGATAGAGAAGAGACTGAGGGAGTGTCCAACCAATGCCTACTCCAACCCAAGATCCACCCCATGGGAGAGAGCCAACCATTGACACTATTAATGATACTCTGCTACGCTTGCAGACAGGAGTCTTTCAGTGTTATTCTCTGAGAAGATCCACCCAGCAGCACTTTGAAACAAGTGGTGAGACTCACATTGGGCAATGCATAGGGAGTCTTATGGAAAAGTAGAGTGAGAGAAGGAGAAAAGGACCTGGAGGGGGAGGTGACAGGAGCTCCACAAGACCAACAGAGCCAACTAACCAGGACAAGAGGGGGTTTATGGACTAAAGCATCAACCAAGGACCATGCATGGATGGCATCGAGGCCTCCTACACATATGTAGCTGATGGGCAGCTCAGGCTTCCTGCGAGTCCTCTAGTAATATGACTGAGGCCTGACCTTACATGAACTCTGTTGCCAGCTTTTTGAGCACTTCACCCTGATGGAGCTGCCTTGCCAGGCCACAAGGCAAGAGGATTTGCTCAGTCCTGATAAGACTTAATTAGCTATGATAGATGGGAATGGGACTCACCTTTCATGAGGAATAGGGGAGAGGGGATGAGTGCTATGACCAGGATGTAAATTGAATAAATAAGTTAATTTTTTAAAACTAAAATATTTTACAGATATGGTTTCTCTGTGTAGCTTTGGCTATCCTGGACTCACTCCGTAGACTACACTGGCCTGGAACTCACAGCAATCCCAATGCCTCTGCCTTAATGAGTGCTGGGATTAAAGTAGTGCACCACTACATCCTGCTTCTTAATTAATATTTATTTTTCACATTCATATGTCAAAATGATTACATCATTTAAAACCTGATTCTGTTTATATGATCTATAATTTTCTTTTGCCTCTGATTATGGTACAGTACCTTAATATTCAAACAAAGATCTCTATTCCCCATTGGGAATAAATCCCAGTTGTTCATGGAATATATTTCTTTTTCACATTTATTGGATATGATATGCTCATATGATACTCTGAATCTTTATTTGCATAGATTTTAAGTTTATTTTCCTTAACATAATCCATCCAAGATTTATTCTTATTGATGTAAATATTTAGTAAATTCTCTTTTATTACTTTGACGGTATAGACAAACCATTGTTTTATTTTCTTGTTGTGAGATTTGCATATTTTTCTATGGTGATGAATTCAGGTAGCATTAGCATTTGCTTAAAGTCACTGGATAAGCCTTAGTTTTCATTCTGTTGAATGTACCCAAGAAATGGTCGTATAAATTATATTGGAATTGTATATTTAAAAGTATATGAAACTGCTGAATACATTTTGAGAGCAATCATGAAATACTGCATTTTAAAAACAAAAATAGATGTCCCCATTTTTCTCATTATTGAGACACTAAATATTGTCAATTGCCTCATTGTTTCAAATTTATTCATTTTTTGAAGGTCTATAGTAGTGTTTCATTTATTTATTTGCAATTTCCTAACACCTAGTAATTTTGAAAAAGTTGTGTGTGGCTTATCTTTTACCAGCTATTTTATACTTTTTCATATAATTTAAATATAATTACTAGGTGTGTCAATATTCTAACTGCAGAATTGCCTTGGAGACAAAAACCTGTCTATGCTTCCTTTGCTGGCCTCAACTAAGGAGGAAATAAATACGAATATTTTAACACCTATGTATGATCTTAGAAGTCTATATATTCCTTTCTCTTTACTTTATTGTTATATCTCATGTAAATCACATGTGAAAGCCAAAAAAAAACAGGATATGCTAGTAGTGACATATAGGTTATTTTCCTGCCTTTGAATCAGCAGTGGTTTACAAAGCCAGAGTTTAGGCAAAGAGATCTTCTGGCTTATATAAAGAATTTCTTCCTGCTCAAACTATGACACCAGCCAAGAACAATACGGGAAGTAAACTTCGAACTCTTACCCAGATCTAGGTGATGGACAGGACATTCTCCACCATTGAGTGGAGAGTGGGGTCTGACTTTCACACGAACTCTGGTGCCTCATTTTTGACCATGTCCCCTGGAGGGGGAGGCCTGGTGGCACTCAGAGGAAGGACAGCAGGCTACCAAGAAGAGACTTGATACCCTATGAGCATATACAGGGGGAGGAGGTCCCCCTCAATCACAGTCATAGTGGAGAGGAGTAAGGAGAGAATGGGAGGGAGGAGGAATGGGAGGATACAAGGGTTGGGATAACCATTGAGATGTAATATGAAGAAATTAATAAAATATTTAAAAAAAGAATGTCTAAGCTTTTCTTTTCCCCAAATAAACACTTTCTCTATTTAATCTTTTATATGGAAACTTTTAAATACTTTCATTCTAAACATCATCTTGTTTTTTCTCTAAGTGTCATTTTATCAGTGTTCTATATAATTATATAATTCATAAATACATAAAAAAATTTGTAAAGTTATAGAGTTTAAGAAAATGCATGCCAGGTTGGAGAGATGGCTCAAAGGTTAAGAGCACTGTCTGCTCTTTCAAAGGACTTGAGTTCAATTCTCAGCAACCACATGATGGCTCACAACCATCTATAATGAGATCTGGTGCCCTCTTCTGGCCTGCAGGTGTTACACAGGCAGAACATTGTATACATGACATAAATACATCAATAAATCTTAAAAAAAAAAAAAAAAGAAAAAAAGAAAAGAAAATGGGTGCCGCAAGTACTCTTAAAACAATTTACATTATATTGTGTTTCTTGAGAATATTAGCAAATTTTTTTCAGTAAATATATGTGTGTGTGTGTGTATATATATATATATATATATATATATATATATATGTGTGTGTGTGTGTGTGTGTGTGTGTGTTTGTATGTGTGTATCTATATATATATATATATATATATATATATATATGTGTGTGTGTGTGTGTGTGTGTGTGTATGTTTGTATTTGTCTGTGGTAAGTGTTTTTATGCATATATATTATATTCTTACTATATATATGTGTGTGTGTATATATTAAAAATCTAAATATAACAGTACTAACCCAGCATTTAACTATTATTTGTACTTTAATAGTTGAACTATGTCTCATATTGGACATTTGTCCTTTATAATTGTTTTTAATGAAACTCTTGTTATGCACACATTTTTCTGTAGTTTCAAGTACCAATTGAAGAATAAAGTTTACTGGACTTCAAACAAGTGATGAATTGAAGATCCATTACTTGGTGCCTAGGGTTGAAAGGATTCCTAAAATATTTTGTTATATTGAGTAGATCAAAAGGAAATAAAGGCCAAAATGGTAACTTTGTATTTTGTTTAATTAAAACAAAATATGAAGCTGTTATGTTAAAATTCTGTTGTGATGAGTACCATCTGGTCTTATGTAACAATTTGCATAAAATCTATTAAATATGCTGTATTGCATGCTTCAGGAATTTAATAACTGAGAATTATGGATGATATACAGTACTTGGCAACAAATGTTAATAAACAGAAATTGTACTTCCAGCTACAAATACATATAGGAACAGATACGTAATTTTAGAGAATATGAAGCAGCTGGAAATTGTTTCTATCATTATAGTAATTAATATTTTTCTAATTAAAAAGCGTGTGATTTGCAATATTGTTCTTTTAATTCTGTGTGGTATTAAAGAAAATAAGTTTCTTCATTAACTTGTAGACTGTAATAATAAATTCATCTAATCTGTGGTCTTGGTCTCCGTATTTTGAACTCACTTTTTTTTTTAACTAGAGTGATGAATTCACAGTTATTTTGTATTTAAGGTGAAAATGCAAATTTTTAAAAATTTGCTGTCAATCCAGACATGATTGCTTGCAAAGCCATTATGATTTCTTTTTATTTTTGCCATGTTAGAGTTACTATGCTAGTTTTACAATTTCAAGGATTCTTAAGATTGGCCTCCTATAGAAGAAAGAATAAGTATAAGGAAGACGTAGCCATATATCAAAGTATTTTTAATAAAATATCAATGACTATTTCCCTATACTATTACCATATCTAAGGCTATTAAGCAATACAAATGCCTCCTGTTTTTCCTTAAGCTTATTCATTTATAAATGCCTGGTTTGCACATAGTTTGTATGTGTCTTTGAGTTTCACAGAGACTGTGATACAATGTTATGTTGATAAATGTCACTTCATAGTTTCTTTTCTGAACATGTGGATTTTTTTCAGTAAGTTGAAAAAGTTATTTTCTAATCATTTTCAGGAAATAAGGAAGTCTAATCCTAATTACTATAAAGAATTAATACACAGATTAAATGGGATGTAAACTATTTAGCCAGTTCCTGGCACAGAAAATGAATACAGTAAATGCCCATATGCATAAGCTATTTGTTTTGATGTCTTTTTAAGCCTATGAAACAGTCAACCTTTGAAAACGAATTCTTTGGTAACCAAAAGCAAACAGTCTTAATAATAAATTTTCTGCTTTTATAACAATTTTATGGTATTTAAGAACATTTATTTGGTCAAATATGGTATAATGAGAGGGTGTGATGTCGAAGTACAAATATGTTTTTATTTGAGAATATATTTGTTGTCTTTTATACCTGTTAGAGCCATTACAAATATATACAGTTAACTTAAACTGATAGCAATAATTAATTTTTCTTCTATGCATGTTACTTCAAATCATGCAAATCCCATTATTTCAACTCAGAATATGCTACCAATGTATTCGCTTTGTGGAGACTTTAAAATATAACAATTTTGTTTTTACTTCTGTTTTCTTTTATATTTCTATATGTTTACTTAGAAGAAAACTGGAGGAGGGTGGCCTTAAGCAACACACCTACTAGACCCTGAACTATGTGTTGGATGTCTGCTTTGTACCAGACACAGATAGCAGGTATTCAGGAAACAGTCATGTTTCTTAGAAAATGGCAATGGGTCTCAAAAAGCAAACTTGCTTCTCATAAACCAGCACAGACATTCTCAATTTGGAAAAATATGGACAAGAAATCAAAGACAACATAAAAAATGGGAGTCATATAAAAAGACTAAGAATAACATATAATGGCAGATATGAGCTGACATTAGTTATAAGCTTAGAGATGAGAGTAGTATTGTTAATATGATGTTAATATTGCCAAGAATTCATATGGAAGACATTAAGTTATTTTAGAAACAAAAAAAAATAATGGATTTGATTGTCGATGCCGCCCCCGACCAGCAGGAAAGACACCAACACACCGGGAACTCTTCTTGCAGCAGTTTTTATTCAGGATCCTGGACTACCAGAGTGACCCCGGGAAAAGCTCCCACAGAACCTTTATAGTGTGCCTGGTCCTATCAGATACTGCCACGTTGTCGCTCTTGGTTGGTGCATTCGGATCACGCCACCTCACACTATGCCTTCAGGCATGCGCATAAGGGGGGCTTGCTCACTGCGCATGCGCAAAAGGGGAGCATTGCGCCGGGGAAGCAGCAGGGGGCGCTGCTATCTGAGGCTCTCCACATCTGATAATATTTGGTACTGGCTACTTCTCCAGTGATGACTAGTAATAATACTTATATCTAACATATTTCATATTGACTGCTTTTGGAGGAATACACTGATCATAGATCTAATGACAGTATTGTCACATTTTCATAGTTTACACAGAAGCATGATATAGTTTAATAAGCTATTTTTTCCAGAAATGTTTAACTGAGCATTCTCTCTTTTATAAGACACTACTTTTGGTTTAGTTTAAACTCGTTTTTCATCCCTTTCTTTTCAGAGAATAGTTTTTGGAATGGATATATCTTTCACGTATTCAGTTTGCTTAAGACGTAATGGACTGTTAGTCAGTTATTTTCTAATCTTGAAGAATATATCACAAAAGTTGCCCTACTGGGGGTCTACCTGGGGCACAGCTAGCAGAGATGAGCTGCACACTGCACCCTGAGCGCCATATTCTGTCCAAAGACTGTTCCTGGCTGCATAAGGAGGGAGGCCTACTATGCCTCAGGAACAACCAGCTTAGACTCCTCCCTGCCAGTTCCTGCCTGTAGGGTCCCCTTGGGAGGGATCAGGGAGGGGAGCAGGAGGCATCAAATGGAAGAGTTGAGAGAAAGAACTGGAGTCAGTGTGGAGGAGGCATCTCTGGCACAAGCTAGGGACAGTGGAGGCTACCGGAAACCTGTGAGGATGACCCTGGGTGGGAATTCTAGCAACGGGTGATACAGAGCCTGAAATGCTCATTTCTTGTGGCCAGAAAAGACCCCCAATGGAAGGACAGGGACACCAGACTAGCCACAAAACCTTAGAACCACAAATTTTCCTGCCAACAACATGTGCAGGGCTAAAAAGATGGATCAGAGATTGAAGGAATGGCCAACCAATGACTGGCCCAGCTTGAGACCAATGACATGGGAGGGAACCCAGCACTGACACTATGAATGCTGTTCTGCTGTACTTCCAGAAAGATGCCCGGCATGGCCATCTTATGGGAGGCTTCGCCCCACAGCTGCTGGAAACAGATTCAGAGACCCACAGCCAAACACTCGGTGGAGATGGGAAATACTATGGAAGGGGGGAGGAAGGACTTAAGGAGCCAGAATGCTCAAAGAAATGACAAGAAAACATAACAGAATCAATTAACCTGGGCTCATAGGGGTCCAAGGAGGCTAAACCACCAAAAGAAAAGCATACATGGGACAGCACTAGAACTGTGACAGATAAACTAATAGTTGTGCAGCCTTATATTCATGTGAGACTCCTTTCAGCAGAGTGGTAGTTGTATTCGACTCTGTTGTCTGCCTTGGCATCTCTGTTGCCTAGTTGGGCTACTTTGCCTACCCAAAGTGGTAGAGGTAGTGTCTACTCCTATATCAACATGATGCACTGGGGAGGGTTGATATCCGTGGAATATCTATCTTTTTCTTGGCCTTTTCTGAGATGGCGAGGACAGAAGAATGAGAGTGAGTGGATGAGGGCACTTGGAAGAGACAGGTGAGGGGAAGCTGCTATAGAGATGTAAAGTAAATAAATTAATTTAAAAATATTTTTAAACTCTAAAAAAATGTAGAGGGTGGAGGAAGGAGGACAGGACTGGGAGGAAAGTATGGAAGGGACAACAATCTGAATAAATACATAAATTAATTAAATAAAAAGTAGGCCTGCTACACTAGTTAAACCTAGCCAATAGGAGTCGTGGAACTCAGTTGTCAGGGCATATATTTTCAAAATTCTTTTTCTTCTATTTTTGTCTCTTTTTAATTACTCAAAGATATTTAAGTACTTAAGTGAAGCTGTTGTCATACACTTAATAGAAAATCATGCTAAATGAGTTATTTTCAGGCATTATATTATTATTTATAATTATTTGTGAGCCTAGAGATTGAACTGAGGACCTTATGGGGTCTCTGCAAATATTCTATCACTAAACTTTGTTTTCACTCATATTCTTCAAGTTATTAGTCTACACAGTTTATGAAATAATTATAGTTGGCTTTTTAATTCTAAAGTAACTTTTACTTCAATGTCTAATTTTTAAAATGTCTTTAGGAGTAATAATAATCTTACTTGGATTGATCATTTACCTTTGTGAACTTTGTCTTATATATTTAAATAAAAGTATTCATTTACTAGCTTCAAAAGGAGTTTGTAGAAACAGTCAGGTTCTAATATCACCCACTGCTGTCATTTCCTTCTTTGAATCATACCTTCAAGGATGTAATTATTGACATTCATGGGTTACCTTAAAATATGCTATAGCTTTCTCTAAGTCCATAGGAGTGTGACTATCCCATGAAAATTCATGATAATTGCTTTTACTTACATCTACCATGGCCATCTGATCATTTACTAGTAACCATATCTATACTAAGTTTATAGGGCCCTTTTTTATAGAAAATTGAATTTCAGAGAACCTTTTAAGAATCTTGCAAATTGGCCATTTTTTGCTTTTTCTGGTGAGAGAGGTATGGATGAATGGGGAAATAGAAGGTCCTGAAACCCTACAAGAAGACCACCAAGGCTCATGGATCTGGACCTAGGGGGGCCTGCACAAACTCTTGTAGCAGCCAAGGACAATGCATGCAGTAAGCCTAGTCCCTCTATTCACATCTAGCCAATGGACAGGGAGCGTATTCTCCACAGTTGTGTGGAGAGCAGGGACTGACTCTGACATGAACTCTGGTGCCCCCTGTTGGACCACTTCCCCTTGGTGGGGAGGCCTAGTGGCTCTGAGAGGAAGGGGAAGCAGGTTATCTGGATGAAACCTAATAGGCTGTGATCATATGGTGGGGAGGAGGTCCCCTTCTGTCACAGGCCTAGGGAACAGGAATAGGGTGAAGGAAGGAGGAACGGGGGAACGAGAAAAGATACAAGTGAGTGGATAACAATCAAGATGTAATCTGAATAAAGTATCTAAAAAAACAATTGGAAAAAATAGCCTTGCAAGTGAGAGGCCATGAATTTGAGTGGGAGGAGGGGATGACCATGTTCATGTGAGGATGTGTGGTTAAACAGCAGGAAAGTTTAGTAAATGTAGTACTCGTATATGAAATACTCAGAAATGAAATTTTAATAACTGTTGCCTTCACCTGTGCACATGAATGCATACGCGGGAATGGTATATTAGGTCATGCTTTTATTTGGTAGGTATACTACTTGCAAAAAAACTTATCCTACTGAGATTCTATGTAAGAGAAATATAGGAGATGGGGAAATAGAAGTTTCCAGAGGGTCCTAGAAACTTACGAGAACAACATCATGGTGGGTGGATTGGGGCCCAGGACAATCTGCTCAAACTATTGCATTAACCAAGGACAGTACAGTAGTAAACATTGAACCCCTACTCAGATGTACCCAACGGACATGACATTCTTCACAGTTATGTGGAGAGTGGGCACTGACTTAGACATGAACTCTGGTGCTCCATATTTGACCACCTCCCCTTGGTGGGGAGGCCTGGTGGCAATCAAAAAAGAATAAACAGGATACCAAGATGAGACTTGATAGCCTATGACCATATAGTGGGGGAGGAGGTCCCCCTCTGTCATAGATCTAGGGGAGGGGAATAGGGTGAAAGCGGGAGGGAGGGAGGAATGGGAGGATACAAGTGATGGGATGGCAATTGAGTTGTAAACTGAATAAATTAATAAAATTTAAAAAAATTATACAAAATAAATGGATTCTTTAATATGGCATCTTTGTGAAAAAGAACATCCATCAGATTTTTCTCTGTATAATATTATATGAAGTACACAAAGCCACATTTATACTCTTTGAATAAGCCTCTGAAAAATTTCAATTAGTCATTTGACTTTCTCATATAACTGCATTAGACAAGGCCCTGAGATACTCTTGCAAAACAACTTTGGGAGTCTGAACAGTCTGTATGAACCAAGGGTCTTAGAATTTTAATCTGCTTTTAACTCTGCTTCTTGAAATACCAAATAAGCTTATTTACATTTTTAGAAGATAGTATTCAGACCTCAGGATAAGAAAAACATTCCTCTCCCAACTTATGTCAGTGAAATGATTTCAGTAGTATTGAGCTGAGTCTGGAGGCAACTTTTTATGACTGGGATCAATAATGTACAGTAAATTCAGCAGCTGTGTATAATTATTAAATAAATCAATAGTGAGTTAAAATAGAGACATTTATGAAATGTCTGGGGGGTTGATTATTTAACTAAATTCGTTAGTTTATGATAAGTTTACACATGGAGATGGTCAGCTCCTTTTTCTGTGTTACCCTTTAAATAAATTACATCATTTTCTAGAGTTATTGTTTTATATGAAAACCGATACTTTTGACTAATAACAATAAAAGTAGAATATATGCAAACTCATGCTGAGCTAAATCAATGGGTCATCTAGCATAAGTAGAATTAAATACATACTTAAATACATACTACTTAATAAACTGAGATTTCTTTGACTCAAATTCATGTAGACAATTCCAAATGCAAGCCATCCCTCAGCCTTCCTATGTGAGACACAATTATTCCATGGTGTTTATAGTATAGCCATCTTTAAAGCAGCATCTGAGCAAATCAATAAAAATAAGATTCAGGAAGTTTTTGTAGTTTAATTTTGACCCAGAGCTTATAAGATTTAGCCTAATAAAACTGGGAAAACAAGAGAAATTAAGTTTGTAAAATTGATTTTTAAAGAACAGAGATTTTCTAGAGCTCAGCAGGTATGTGATGGGATTAAGATATTTCCGTGGCTAAAAATATGATTCAAAAGTAGAGCTTTCACCATGAGAGTGGATATTGGGATTGTCTAGGGAAGTGAGGTTTGTTGTTTTAAAATTCAAACTTTTAAGTGGTAAGGTACACTTTTACATGTATTTGTATGGCTGTCCTTCTGTGTATTAAACACAAATACATTGCATTAAACTATCCAGGGGTTAATTTAAATTACGCCATATCAAGAAGTATAATGAGCCCAGGATCACAATTATGCCTGTTTTCTGGATAGGCATAATGGAATTTTTACAGAGAAGTTGTATTTTTTTTTATTAGAGTAAGCCAATTAAATGGTAAACCTCAGGTTTGAAGGTTATAATAGGAGCATAGTGGAGTTGTGGGAAAATCACAGAAAAATCTATAGTCATTCTTTTTCTTGGTTATACAAATCACAAATAATAGAGAGCATACATTTGTTTATAAAAAATGAGAAAGAGCACAGGCTTATGATACTGAAGTATTTTAATTAGGCTACAAAGTGTTACTTAAATCCTGCAGAGTAACAAGTCATTTTATCTCTATGGTAGCTATGATTCTGTTGTGTTGCTTAAATTCAGACTGAGTACCTCAGGATACCTGAGCGCATCAGAATATAATATTTTAGCATTTTATACATGCTATTACTCTGACAACCTTAACAGAAGCAGATTTCTTATATTTGCCATATCCATAAGAAAAAAATCTAGACTCAATCTTGTTGATCCAAAACTGTTCATTTATTGCTATTTGAAAGAGAATAAGGACAAATATTTCAGGGAATTATGGAGTTTACCTAGTCTAGCTGCCTTAAGAGGTGTGCATCTTAGGGTTTTCATGTTGAAGCCATGGCCCCTGGGACAATGTGTGGCACTCTGTTCCACAGAAACCAAGGCATCCCTTCAGACAATGAAGCATTCAGGCTACCTTGTGATTCTCTGTGCTCCTTTAAAAGTTGGCAAAGCACATAGCAATTTGATAAGACAGTTAGTCTTAGATATTAATCTTCTGCACCCTTTATAGCTTGCAAGCATCATCATATCTTGACAACTACAATTGTATTGACCCTGAGAATTTCCATTATATTCTCTTTTGATAAAGGAATTATAAAGTCTGATTGCTTTTCTTAGCCTCAGTCTTGCGAAGACCCCTCCATACTGTCCTGATTAAAATTTATTCTCATTGGCCAATTCAGGTCCCCTAGGGTTGGTAAATAAGCACTGGAATTTACATAATACACACAGAAAGCTAGATTACTAGAATCGGAAAGACTTTAGAGTATACCTTAAGCCTGGGTTGTGATTTGTTGCTCAAGACATGCCTAACACAGTTATGTCATCATTATCTCAATCTTTAAAAAGTCTCCACTGCGGGAGGGCAGTGGGTGACCAGAAATAAGAAAAGTCTTCTGACCAGATTGGCAAGTATTTAAGAAGTGAATCTACCTAAATGTTTAAGACATAGAAGAATATATTTTCATATATGAAAAGAAAGACAAGATGAAATGGACTTTGGTTATGCAACCCCCCTTCTATTCCCAGTAATTTTTCACAGTGGTTTCATCCTCTGACAGCCAGGAACAGGTGGTACATATGCTTCTTAAGTTGTAGTGAGATGGAATAGTCAATTTTCTTCATAGCAGACGAAAGAGAAGAAGTCATTGATTCATATATGCAGTTTTGCTTTCATAGAGAAGTGAGGGAATGAAGACAGATATGAACCCTGTCTCCAGTAAAACACACACAGTGTCCTGGAAAACATTTGTTCTCTACAAAAAAAAAAAATAAATTGTCAATGATACTGAATGACAAATATATAATGTCTAGTATGAGATGTTGATTTCTTTCTCCTATCATCTCCTTTAATCCAATATAGGCACATGAGGTGTTAGGGCAAATCACTGCTTAACCTGTGATATGAAGTACAAACCAATCAAAGACTTAATGATGCTGTATACCATTAGTTGCAATGAAAGTATATTTTCATCATTAAACATCTGGTTTTCAAGGAAGACTCACAAGGGATGTATATTTTACAGAGTTCTGTTAAGTAAAAGGAATTTCTGGAGATTTTAAAATGACAAATGCGTATGATTTACTAGTGAGTATATAACATTGCAAGGCTAGGTTTTGATATTTTTCACACTATATTTTCAAAGATTGTAAAAATTAGAAAACCTTATAAAAGTAATAATATTCAATAGAAATCTTATATAAGGGTGCCTTTTTAATGATTCCATGCAGTGTGCATTAAATACTTGGTGATTGCTGCCTTTTTATAGATTTAAGCCATGTACTAAAATATTAATAGCTACTACATTCTATTTTATAACTATTATCAGATTTTAATGAAAATTGAGTTTCACACAAACGTCTTAGTGAGATGAATGGAATGTTCAATTGTCACCTAATAAACGTGTTGCACAGGCAAGGAACAGAGTTTCTGAAGAGCCTCCTATGCAAAAATGTTTCATTTCTGTCAGGCTTATTATCTTCCCATTTTATTCTTCAGGAGCTAATAGAATTGATCCCATGTCTTTTATAGAGAAAATTTCATCTTAATGTTTCATGTAAATTAATTGCCAATCTGTCACAGTCTCATTTAGTTCTTTAAAACACTATACAACAGCCTTGCAGTTAAAAAAAAAAAAAAACGAGGGCAGAGACAGAGTCTAGATATGTCTGATGTTTTCACTTCTTCCTGGATTTGGCGAAATTCTGTAAAGAAATAGGCTATCTGGGAATCCTAGGATGGTGGAGATTACTTTGAGCCACCTGGGAAGGAAACTTGCTGCTTTTGCTGGGAGGGCATGGCCTTCTCGCTGCTGCGTTGCTTTAGTTACCAGGGAGCATTAATATTTATAAATATTTATGTTAAGAGCAGTGCAGAGATTAGTAGTGCAAATCATTTTGGAAAAGGCTGGTACCTGGAGTATAAAAAGATTATGGAAACACAATAACGTTGCAGCCTTTCCAGCTCTAACAAGGCATTACCTGTCTGGAGAATGTCCCCAGAGAGAAAGAGGGGGACACAGAAAGCCATGCAAATTTACATCCCGTTTACTTGCATTCTGTACAGTCAATTATCGCTTCCTTGCTTAAATGAATTGGAAGAAACTGCGTTCAATATCTTTTCCTCACAATTCCATATTTCATTTAAAAAATATTCAAGCTGTGCAGCAAGTTCCCATTACTTTGGAGTTTACTTCCAGAATGTAGCAAACTTAATGCTTTATCATGCATTGTCTTAATATTTGCTGACCTCACCATAGCTTACTACACCTCAAAATCAAATTTCTCATTAATATAAAGTTAAGTAAGGGAGGACTATATTTGATGGTACCACAAAAATGAATTTCACACCAGAGATTGTAAAATTCCATCAAATAGGTGACCATATTTAAATAATAAGTAAAAAAAAAAAAAAAACAGAAGCATTATCAAGACACACCAAGAAGTCTTTAAACAATGGGCCTTATTGAAACAACCAAAAAGTCTGTAAATTTTATATTAATGCTCAGAAAAGGCTAAGAAACTATTATGTCCTGGAAGAGAACTATGGAACTGTTGTTATGTGGGGGAAATAGATTATTTTTCAATTTATAGGTGTAAAATAGTGGTGATTTACTATTATAGGGCCATCTTGACTATTTAGAATAGAAGGTAGTAATTTTATGGGGTCATGGCTCTTCACGTGTCTTTGGAGTAAAGATTAAGTTTAAGGAGACTCCTATTTAAAGGCCTTTTCTGACTCCATTTAGAAGAGTAGCAGAAACTATATCTGCAGAATTTAACTCAGAAAGGTCCACGGTTACTCTTAACTATTGGGCGGCATCACCAATGTGGCATTCAGCAGATTTAACAGGATCAGGTGGTGGCAGCAGTCCTCCCTACTTTCTTATGATTGCAAGCATGTATAATATGTATGTACATATGCATATTCATAACCGCCAAGTTGTTATACACTTGTACCCAAGGTTTTATTGATGTTGATTTTTTTCAAATATTTCAAAGGAACCCATACTATTTAAATTTGCTAAGAAATTTTACCGCAATATTTAAAGGTGGAAATTGTTTTCACTTGTTTTAAAATATCTTCTTAGCAAATGCTAGTCCTATAGAAATTGTGACAGATACAGGCAATAATTAAGATTAGGGAAGAAAATATTATTAAATTAACCCTACTGTTAAGGCCCGCTGTATTATCAAAATCAAGATGGATAAATTTCACTTGAGCTTTAATTTTGACATATTTCTGAATATTTGTATTCTTATCACCAGCTATTGCACAGATAAAAGACATAATTCTTTGATATTTTAATTTGAACTTCAATAAGCACCATTTATGTGGGTACTTGTATAACCCTAAAAGAGCTTTGAATAAATGTTTAGACATAATGGGCAAGACTGCACCAAATGCTGTGATTAATGTTACTAAACACTTTCTATTATAAACTTCTGTTTGCAGAACCTGACATGATTCTGAAAAAGTCTCGGTTTGTGCTAAAGTGTTGCATGTTTTGCCTCTTTCCCAAGGTGATTTTTTTCTCACGTGTGGGAGGAAAATCTGTTCCTTTTTTTTTCTAGAAATGAGAATATGGAAAACTCCATTTTTGTATTATAAATACCATGTGATGCCCATTTTGAATTTAAAGTAGCTCAAGTGACATGCTCACCTATTGTAACTATTTTAGTATTTTAATATAAAATTATACTTCATCACTATAAAATTTTCAGAAACATATATTTAAAGAAATAAAAAGCCAACATACAGAAGTAACCACAATCTATTTTCTTCTATTTATCTGATTCTTAAAGTATTTATACTAAATATTAAAATTTGGAATATATAAACAGAGCAATAAATTATGGCTTTAAACATTCATTTTATTTCTTTTAGTTTTAATTGTTGTTTATGTATATATGTGTGCATCTATGTGTACATGCCACGTGTCAATGGAGTCGAGAAAAAGAAGTTACATTCTCTGGAGTTGAAATTATAGTTGGATGTGACCTGGCTGTTCAAACTGAATTCTAATACTCTAAAAGAGCAGCAAGTGCTCCTAGTTTCAGAATAATCTCTTTCACTCTGGTTCTGAGTATTCTAAATAATATGATTGGATGATTGAAAATTAGTTAATGTGAAAGCTGACTTTTTCTTTCTTTCTGTCATTCCTTTTTTTAATTAAATATTTTTATTTTTACATATACATTAATATTATTACATATATATATATGTACATATATATATATATATATATATATATATATATATATACAATAAACTACCTATAGCATGTAGAACCATGGCACAATAAGGAATTATATAAATGTTACATTCATAGTGTTTTGGCTCTCTGTATTTGACAGCCTTGAAAAAAAATCTTTCCTAATTCTATGTGTCTAAAATTCCGAATGTTAATCAATCTCCATCACATCTTGTCATTATCAACTTAAAAAATCTATCTAGAACTAAAAGCATCTTTTTTCACATTTAAAAAATTTACATACACATTTATATTATTACACATATATACAATAAATACAAATAGCAAGAAAAAGCATGACCTGCATTCTGGGCATACACATATAATCAAGTTTAATCCTCCTCAAGGCTCTGATAGAGTTGAAGACCAGGTAGCCTAGTTTTACAATGAAGCTTAGTTGTTTAGGGGTTAAGATATTTGTAGATCTAGATAGATGTTTTGAGTTGATAATGTCAAGATGTGATGGTGATTGATTTACATTCAGAATTTTAGATGCACCAAGACAGCAAAGATGTTTTCTTCAAGGCTGTCAAGCACAAATAGGCAAAACACTAAGAATGTAACATTTATATAACTCCTGACTTATTCTTATCATAGTCAAAAGTAGAATTGGCAGTTTGTCTCGGGTCTAATAAAATGTTTACAGCAAAATCTATGACTTTGTATACTTATATGTTTTTATTTGGCTTTGTATAAATATTTGAATAAACCTTCTTTAGTTCAAAACTGCCAATATTTTCAAACGATATATTCATTCCATTTACTAAAGCCTAAACCAGATTGCATTCCCTGTGTTCATTAAAATTACATAGGGCCCTGTGATCATTTCTCAACCATCAAAAATTGATGGTAACCATTTTCACATTGTCTTAAATTTTCTTGAGATTTCCCAAGTATGACCTTCCTTGTCCTCAACATATTTCACATAAATGTTGTGGTGAAAAGAAAACTGAACTCTGAAATATTGAGTTTATAGTTTCTATGCTCATGTCTTCCAGACTATGTACCAGAAAAATTCCCTGCTGGCATTTGTAGCTTCTCAAAATTGTGACTTGAGAAACACAATTAATTTATTTATCAAATTTAGATGCATCTTTTAAAAATAATATATAAGCCACTTTGTTGATGAAGGTTATCATTATTATTACACAATTCTTAATATGTTTATAGATAAATACAAATCCATGAAACTGCCAACATTAGGTCATACACAACCATATTCTTCACAAGTCTTTTTTGCCCACTTCTAGTAATGCCAATCAGTGGCTTCCTCTGCTATGTGTTCTATGTGTTGATTCTGTTTGTTTGTTTTGGATTAATAGCACTTACCAAACTATTTACCCATTATGCCAATTTTAATACTCAAATTGCTCTCATAGTTAAATAAGTGTTATAGCTTATAGTAGATACCTATATTACAAAAATATCTTACCTGAAAATGTACATGATGTATCCTTTATTTTTTTCATATTCTATATCTTCATGTACACACAACCACCATAGAACTCCGTTTTTAAGTTGCATTCTTTTAGATTCTATTTATAAATAGTGTTATACCCTATGCTCTTATATCTAGCCTACTCCACTAAGTACCAATCATGCCATTGTCATTAAGGTGAATATACATATCTTCTAAGGTCATATGTCATATTTCTTATCTTTAAATATAGGCCACTGCTTGTATATAGTATACTTTCTTTGCTGATCAATCAGTGTTATTTAATATCAATCTGTCTTAGATATCTTGATTTTTATATTTTTAGTTATTTATCCAAAGTTAATTATTATCATATGATAATTCTATTTAAAATTCTGAGGTACTGCCACATGATTTTGCATAATGACTACAGGTATTTGTCATCTTACCAGTGTAACACACGGATACTCTCATTTCAATATATTTGCCAATACTTGTCTCCTCAAAATAAAAAGTTATTATAAAAAGTTTTTAGGATGCCAAAAGCATCAGATACATCTGATTACCCTAATGTATTACATAAAACAGATTTGCATTTACTTGGGGATTATTTTGATGTCAAGATGATCTTGAACATATTAAATATACCTTAATATTTATTCTTGCTACTTATGTCTTCTATAAAGAATTTTATTGTGGAGAATTTGATAGTGTGCCAATTATAAAATCTGTCTAGAGTAATAATAAAAATAGTTACAATTAATAGAGTTATTATTGACACTTGGCTAAATGATTACCTTTTATAGTATATAGATACTAATCTTTTACCAGAAATATGACTTGCAAATATTTCTTCTTGACGAATAGGTGGACTCTTCATTTTCTTTATTATTTTTTGTGCTGAATAATTTTCAGTTTGTATTATTTCTTTTGTTTACTTTTATTTTTATTGGGAAAAATTTTTAAAGGTTATCAAAAGTATTGTCAAAGTGTCTTATTATTTGCTTTAGTGAGTGGTTCATAGTTTAATATCGTATATCTAAGGTTTTAACATGTATTTCTTTTTGTGTAGTTGTAACAGAATATTCTTAGCAACATGTATTGAAATATCTATCTTTTCCTAATGCTATGCTATTCTTCAGGTGTCAAACTATTGTTGACTTTACATACATGCTTTTTTCCTGAATTTCTGTTTGCTTCTAATGTGTTTGTGCATCTATATGGCAGTAGGATCCTCCTTTTGATTAATAATGCTTTACAATATCATATTATATGATAAAATGTGAGTAAATCATGTTGCCTTGGAATTGCTGCACTTTTTTGACTTCTTCAGTACTTGAATATACATATATAGACCCTCACATTTAAATAAAAAATGACATTGTGATTTTAAAAAGCATTGAAATGAATCTAAAGCTGATTTTGGGAGGCATGGCCACTTTAAGAATATTTTACAATTTATAGATACAAAGGAACACAATATATTACCAGGAAGAGTTTGGTATTAGCATGTTGAAAGATCTAGAAGAACTGACTAAATCCCTATAAATGTACAGTTACTGTTTTCATTTCATTCATTTATATATGTATGTATGTATTATACTTTGCATTAAATCTTGCTCATATCTTCCCACTCTCACGCTTCCTCCTTATTCTGACTTATTCCCCTCCCCTACATCTCTGTCAGGGGGTCCTCCTCTCTCACCATCTGACCACAGTCTCTTAGGTATCCTCAGGATAGTGTGCATCCCCTTCCTCTGTATGCCCACATGGTCTCCCTGCCAAGGGGAAATGATCAAATCCTTGCCACCTGAATTCTTGTCAAAGGAAGTCCTGGTCCCCCAAGAACCATGGAGACTGAGGTATCCACCAGATATATTTGAACAGGGGTCTAGGTTCTTTGCATGCACTATCCTTGGTTGGTGCCACAGTTTGTGCAGGTCTCCCTTGGTCCAGTTCTACCCGTCTTGATGGTCTTCTTGTGGGCTTTCTGAACGCTCTGGATTCTTTCATACCACTCTCTGTGATCCACCCAGAGTCCAGCAGCAAGACCCAGAACCTGTCCAGACCTCATACTCAGTAGTGTTTCTCAGAGGACATCTATGTTGAGCTAATGTCCACTTATAAGTGAGTATTCCATTGTGTAAATGTACCACAGTTTCTTTATCCATTCTTTGGTTGAGGGACATCTCGGTTGTTTCCAGATTCTGGCCATTAGGAATAAAGATGTTATTGACATGGTTGAGCAAATGTCCTTGTGGTATGGTGGAGAATCTCTTGGGTATAACCCCAGGAGTGGTACAGCTGGGTCTTGAGGTAGCTGTAGTTCCAATTTTATGAGAGAGAGCCAGATTGATTTTCAAAGTGGTTGTACAAGTTTGCACTTGTACATTCCCACCAGCAATGGAGGAGTGTTCCCCTTTCTCCAAAACCTCGCCAGCATGTGATGTCACTTGAATATTTTATCTTTGCCATTTTGGTAGGTGTAAGATGGAAACTCACAGTTGTTCTGATTTGCATTTTCCTGGTAACTAAGGACACTGAGCATTCATTTAAGTATTTCTAGGCCTTTCGATGTTCCTCTGTTGAGAATTCTGTTTACCTCTGTACCCCATTTTTAACTGGATAATTCAATAATGTTTAACTTCTTGAGTTATTTACATATTTTGCATATTAGCCCTCTGTTATATGTAGGTTTAGTGAAGAACTTTTTCAAGTTTATTGGCTGATATTTATGTTTTTGGGGAGTATCCTTCCCTTACATAAGCTTTTCAGTTTCATGAGGTTCCATTGATCAATTGTTGATATTAGAACCTAAAGTATTGGTGTTTTGTTCAGGAAGCTGTCCCCTGTGCCAATGATTTCAAGGCTCTTCCCGACTTTTTCTTCTAACAGATTTAGGGTGTCTGCTTTTAAGTTGAGGTCTTTAATCTATTTGGACTTTAGTTTTGTGCACAGTAATAAACGAGTCTATTTCAATTTTTCTACATGTAACCATCCAGTTAGACCAGCACTGTTTGTTGAATAAGCTATCTTTTTTTTTTTTTTTTTACCATTGTATGGATTTGGCTTCTTTTTCAAAAACCAAATATCCATAGAGGTGTGGGTATATTTCTGGGCCTCTATTCTCTTCCACTGGTAAACCAGCCTATTTCCATGCCACTACCACGCTGTTTTTATTATGTTGCTTTGTAGTACGGCTTGAGATCCAGGATGGATATTTTGCCAAAATCTTTTTTTTGTACAGGATTGTTTTTAGCTATTTGGATTTTTTTCCCATATGTATTTAAGAGATGATCTTTTAAGGCCTGTAAAGAATTCTGTAGGTATTTTGACAGGGATTACCTTGAGTCTACAGATTGCTCTTAGTAAGATGGCCATTTTTACAATGTTGATCCTCCTGATCCCTGAGAAATCAGAAGATGGAAAAATTGTACAGTTTTGCTGAAACTAACCTAAACAGAACAAAATGTATGAAAATTGTAATTTGTACTAAAATAATGACCCATGGGAAAAATATCCTGAGACTTGGTGGCTCATAGACTGGAATAACAAACATTTAAAAATACCAATCCTTTACAAAATCATTCTCTACACCCACTGCATAATAGTGTCAAACCCAGGAAAGTATATCATAAAAAAATCAATTAAATATGTGCATATACAATAAAGATACAATAACATCATTTAACAAATGTTATCAAACTTGATTCAACACTATAATAAGTGAGATATAAAACACAAGCAAGTGAGACTTAGCACAGTCATGCTAGGATAGATTAATATTAAAAAAACCTGTACATAACAATGCCCCACTTTAACAATGTGAAAAATAAAGTCCACTTGCCACTGATAGTTTTGCCACTGAGATGTTTTATACCACCACCTTTTGAGGAACAGGGAAAATTAGAGAAGATGTAGAAAGAATAGAAGACTTGGAAGATGAGAAAAAGAGATGGAACATGCTATCTTCTGAATAGGCACAACCATGGCACCTATGAACACACGCTGTTAGGCATAATGGACTTGATCTACAGGAGCTGGACCCTCTTAACACTCAGATGCAAAGGGGAATGGATTGAAAGGGTTCTCCTTCTCACTCCTTATCCATTAGCCACTAATAGATTCTGGGTGCTGTAGATGGGCAGTATCCAGTGGTATGAACACTGGTGAGCTCATCATGGTGTAATGGTTAGTCCCAAGTTTAGGTCCCACAATGCCCAATTAAACTATGTGGGACACTAAATAAAGCACACACCAGTAAATAGCAGGAAAGAAGTTACATGGAAGGGAACTAATACGGTTTGGAGAATAGAAAAGTGTCAGGGAGGAAGGACTAGAAAAGTCAGTGTACATTCATGAAATTGTCTTAAAACAAAATTAAACACATAACAAAGGAAGAACTAAAGAAAGGATGAAGAAAGAAAAAAGTTTAACAAAATATGGCCATCCTTCACTATGAAAAATCTCAATAATTAATTACATCCAGAAAAATATATTTCAACATAATGAAGTCATATATGAAATTTCAAGGATGACAACAAAGTCAATGCTAAAAACATGATAGACTTCCTGAGAACATGAAAGAAATGAACATTATGTGGGCACTAATAATAATGACAATATGGGAGACAGAAGCAGAAGAATGACTGCAAGCTGGGGACCAGTCTACACATGGAATTTCAGACCGTGCAGGTAAATATGTAAAAACTTTGACTTAAATATAGGTATGTAAATTAATAATAATAAATATATAAAAACTATGAAAAGGACATCTACTTTCATTATTTCTATAAAGTAAAATTGTCTCTTTTAGAGGACATGAAGTGACATGTGCCAAACCTTAAAACTACCTAAATATTCTTTTATTAAAATTTTTACTTATTGTTGATCAGGTTTTTCCATGGCCGTATTGCCACAGATCTTTCCCACCCCCCAGTGACACAAGTTCATGTTCTATCTACCCCCCTTGTTCTCTCTCTCTCAAAAACTCAGAAAAAAATAAAAGAACAAAGTTTGAAAATTAAAACAAAGAACTAATTAAACACAAATGACCAAAACAAAAAAATAGCTCTAAAAGAATGGGAACAAATAGATTCATTGAAATTTTGAGGAGACATTTCCAGGAGAGGGGACAGAGCTCAGTTGGTGATGTACTTGCCTCACAGGTGATGCTCTAGTCTGAGCCTAGTGCCATATAAATTGTGGTGCATGTTTCCAATGAAATAGTTGAGAAGATGGAGGAAGAATAATCAATAAGGCATCCTTCATTTATATTGAGTGAGTGAGTAATATAGCATATCATCATAGTCACATAGTCAAATAGCATAGTGAGCCTCAGGCTTTATCAAAATGAACAATTAAAGATTACATAAGTCATTAGCATTCATCAGGTAGGACAGTGTGCAGAAAAGAAGGGAGTATTTACAAGTAAAATGTGGCTGTTATTCCTTTGATTCAATAGATTGATATAAGATCCCATTTCATATATATTTTGCTGGGAACCTTTCAGGTACACACTTTTGATATAGCAGGGTGAAGCTTTACACTACAGTTCTATGGGAAATTTGTAATTATGCTGTAATATTTATTGAATTGCTGCTCTTTTCCTTTAACTAGAATTTCTCAAAAGAGTAGTAAGTAATATTACAATTCCTGGACTTAGAACAGAGTTTTTTTTTCTGTGATTTTTATGGAAACATCCCTGTCTATAATTTACACTGGCTTTTGGAGGGCTTCTTATACTCAACTGTCTGTTAATCTATATTATAAGCCAAAAATGCTTGGGATAATGTGTACCTCTTCTGTGGTTGAACCTGCACATGTTGGTGGAGAATAAATAAACTTTCTCTTTCTCATTTTTTTTTATCCATAGTCACCTCTCTGCAGTTTCCATCAAAATAGGAATGACTGCTGGTGAAGACACTTCATGTTGGTGTCAGTGGAAACAAAGACAAATGAGAAATGTTGACATAGAGCCACAGGAACCAAATATTAACAGTAAGAATTGAGATAATTTTTAGCATTCAACTTTTAATGCACATACTTGATGCAGTGTAAATGTCTTTAACTTCAAATAGTGTAGTATTTTGTTATCTATTTATTCACTTTTTAATCCTTAAAATCTATTTTTCCAATGGCTCACCATTTTTTATTAATATCCACAAAGGGACTTTATAGGATTCTTTTCTGTTTCGATCCATTCCTTCGTTGTCTGTATTGTCAAATTTAAACTGATTTGGAACATTGCTTATTTCATGAACTAGTATGTTTCTGATAGCATACCCTTCCTATTCTGTTCATGAGTAATGCCTATCTGGTAGATGTGCATTTATATTTTTTCTGTGGATAACACCACACGTACATTGTAGTGGAAAATGAAAAAATGAGTGCCTGTTCTCAGTAATTTGAGAGAACTATAATTAGGCCCTGAACACTTTCTTCAGCCTAAATAATACCCCAACCATTATGTCTCTCATTTTTATTCTCTTTCTTTCCTGTGTGGCAAGTTAATTGCATTACTGTGCAACCACTTGGGAAGGAGTAAGGACAGGAATTGTACTTTTCAGCTTTAGTTCATATCACATGAGAGGATCTGGATAATTTATCGTTGACTAAAAATTAGGTGTAACTTTATTACAACAACAATGTGAAAAAGAAAATTTATTTCTTACATATTTATTTTTATTAATTTTAATTACTTGCATGTGTATTTGTTTCTATGTGAGGGTATGTGCATGTGAGTGATGTGAACATGAGGGCTTGCACATTTGTATTCCTGGAGCTGAAGTAGGGGCAGTTATAAATAGCTTGATGTGAGTAACGGGAACTAAATAAGCTCATGAACTCTGCTAATAGCACATACTTTTGTCCATTGGACCATCTCTGCACCTCTAAAAAGAGAATATTTCCACACAGACAATTTGTAGATTTCATGAATTGCTGGCCTGATGTATTTTGATGCTAATTAATAAAAGTCCATCACAAGCAGGCAGGGAAAATGAGGTAGGTGATGCTAAGGCTCTGGGGCTTGGAGAGACAGAGAGAATCTTGGCAAGAAGAGACTGGGGAGGAAGAGAGAAAAATGAAGGCCATCATGGATTAGGTGGAGTAGAAACACATGGGGGTGTGGATGGAGGACTTGGCCCTGATGATGGTAATTGGCAAGTATATGTGATTGTGATGGGGGGTAGCTTGAAAATAATTATTAGAAATGAGTGGCATGAGATTGGGGCAGGTACACTTGCCTCACTATGGGAAATAGTTTAGGGAATTAATATTTGCCCTGCCTCAGGTTAACTAACGCTATTAAGGTATAATAGGTGTCTGTATCTTGATTGATTGCTAGTGAGTTAGAAAGTACTGCTGTAATAATAATTATAGGCCTGATAATAAACATTATTAGGCCATACTGGTAAATTAATAATACCAATGAAATTCAAAATTTACAATTTCTTATTTTAGAAGCATGAGGATTTCCACCAGTATTCAAATAAATTATTTAAGTGGACTGTCATTAATTAACCTCCTTCAATAATTTGATGGGGGGAAATTGCTTAAAAGAGCTCACTCTAAATATACTAACATAACTCTTTTTTTTTTTTTTTTTGCTTTCAGTGATGTTCTATTCATAATGCATTTTGAAATACTGAGATAATTTCCATTCTATCAGTTTTACAACATTTTTTATCTCTCTTCTTTTTTCTTCTTTTTTTAATTAATTTATTCTTGTTACATCTCAATGGTTATCCCATCCCTTGTATCCTCCCATTCTTCCCTCCCTCCCATTTTCCCCTTATTCCCCTCCCCTATGACTGTTCCTGAGGGGGATTTTCTCCCCCTGTATATGTTCATAGGGTATCAAGTCTCTTCTTGGTAACCTGCTGTCCTTCCTCTGAGTGCCACCAGGTCTCCCCCTCCAGGGGACATGGTCAAAGGTGAGGCACCAGAGAACATTCTCCATACTTGAGTGGAGAGTGGGATATGACTTTCTAACATAACTCTTAATTTACATTTTTATCTTTTAATACATTGAAAGATTTTTTAAAACCAATAATGGACAAGATTTAACACTCAAAATATATGTCATTTTAAATGGCCTAGCTGGCATTTGAGTTAATATAATAGTCTCTTTGCAGTTTTTTTTTAAATGTGATTTTTTAAAATGATGTTATTTGCTCACATCTTATTGCTTGTTGAAAATTGTAGGCACATTTTAAAATTTTAAAAATGAGTAGCCAACTACTCCAAGATGTTTAAAACATAAACATATTCATAATAATATTGCCTGTATAGTTTGCAAGAAAACTTTAAAATTCATTGAAGCAGATAGTGTTTGCTACTATGCAGCTCTATTCCAACTAAAAGTTTATCATGCTTTTAAGGATTATCTCTACACTAAGATCTGATGCTTAACATTTTAACTATTTCCTTTGTGACGCTTGTATCACATTCTTTCAGATTGTATAATAATCTGTGATAAAAAATTCATCTGGAATATCTCATCTTATTTATGTTCAAAAACTTATATATAAATGTAAGTAATCATAAAATTAGTTAAAATATAAATAATAAAATATATTTCATAAAGTGATAAATTCTTGCTCTAATGTTGAGACTTGATCCGCAGTTTATAAGATTTTTAGGATTATTTGGAAGCAACAAGTTGAGAGTAATAATTTTATGTGAAATATGTGTTGAAAAATAACTGCTTGCAATGATTCCTAATACATATGATCCATTAGTTATGTTCATATTAGCTTTTATAAAAATCATTACTTATATTTTAAATGTTTTTTAAATTAAAATATAATTATATCTCACTTTTTCTTCAGTCAGTCCCTCTCAGCTACCCTCATTTCCAGCTCTCCCATGCTTACCCACTCTCAAGATGATAGCTTTTAAAAATGTACACATATATTTGTGTGTATTTGTATAACAAATATAGTCAAATACAAATGTATGCATATGTATACTGGGGTCATACTTGTTGCTCGTGTATATGTACTTTCAAGGCTGATGACTCTTCAAAGGACAAGTAGTGGGCAAGCTCATTTCTAGAAGAGGCCCATTCTCCTCCCAACATGTAAAGAATTGCCTGTTGTTCTCTGTCCAGGGTTGGGACCTAGGAACTCTTTCTTCTATCTTCTTCACATGCCCATTAATAATTTCACTGATCCATCATTGTCTACACAGCCATTTTTAGAAGAGACAGTTCACAGCCAAATTCCCATTATTCCTGTTCTAACAATTTCACACACCTATTTCTTTGAAGTTTCCTGGGCATTAGATGAAGGAACAGTGATGTTGATGGTTCCGGAATTGCCCCAACCCATTGATCTCTATCTTGTGTCCAGTTCAGGGATTCTGTGATGCTCTCTACTTTTTGTAAAGAAAACCTTCGCTGATAAGAGGAAGATATTGTATCTCAAGATATGGAGAAAGGAATAGCAGGTGAGACAATATACATACTAGGTTTTGATTAACTTACTCAATATAATCATTTCTGTGTCCATTAATTTATCTACAATTTTTTCCCTCAAAGGTTCAAGCTTCAATTGCTGTTCCTCATCAGAACAGGACAGCTCCCAGGATACTTTCAAAGAAAGTTTCTCTTCTCAAATGTACCAGCATTTCAGACTGTCTCACAGTGGACTTCAATTAAGGTTAGTATTTCTCAACATTTAGGTACTGGATCGCAAATGTTATTCCTGGCTTGTTTAACCATTTCCCCAGTTTTATTTCAGTACCTACTAAGGTATTATCCATCCCAAGTCAGCCAGAAGAAACATTAAAAATATGATGCCCCATTTCCTTTAAGGGGGTAGGTAGTTTTTTTGCTGCTTTCTTGGACTACAGAGGGTTATTTACAATGGGAGTGGATTACAAGTTATATTGGTCTTATTTAGAGAGAAAACAAGTTTGGATTCAGGTATATCTATATTTTTCTTTATCTTACATTTTGGGTTTGGAGATAAAGGTTGAAAAGAAAGAAGGTGGAATATAGAAATATATAGGGAAGATAAAACAAAAAGTAGAGTAGTGACTCTACTCCTCAACTTAATGCCTCAGTTATTACTCACAAGGTTATTTTTAATTTACTGGTATAAAATTTTGTATATAGGTGCAAAATAAGTTTACTTCTAGATATAGTGTAATAGAATTCAAATGTAAGTTTATTCCTCACACACTATACATATATATATATATATATATATATATATATATATATATATATATATATACTTTTATACGAGGTATTGTACCATTTAACTCAATTATAATATAAGATTTACTTGCAATACTTGGAAAGTGCTATTGCAGGCTCTTTAGGATAAATAAGTTACATAAATCAATTGTTAGTTGATCAAATTATGGTCCTGTCAACTACTAACCTATTTTTACCATAAGAATACACATCTTAGGTGCAAAAGATAGATATGATTCTATAGAAAGATAAGGGAAAATAGACAAGGTATTCAAAAACCTCAGAGACATACAGAATATGGCATATAAAATGTTTTTATTGTTTTAAAGATTCACTAACAATGAGACAGATTAACTCCTGGTAACACCCATTCTACCTAAAAGAATATGATGAATACCAAAGAACTTCCTTATGGAGATGGTTTCAAATGTAGCAAACAAGTCACTGGGCAAAATGTCCTAATTTCTACCACAGACAATATTCTGCCTAAAAAAGAGTGAATTGGATGCAGGCAGAGTTGATGGCCAAACTCTGCCAAGACAGGATTAGTAAATCCTCAATAGTCCCTGCCTCACAAATATATCTCTCAGATATATTGGCCCAGAAAGCTGAAGACAATGCTTCAATGTTACAGAGAGTTTTGGGAGATTTTTCAGGTAGCAAACTGTCTCTATCATATTCTTATTTGGAAAATTACTAACCTGCTCTTTTGGCATACTCAGGTAATCAAGTTTATCCCTTCTCAAGTCTCTGATGGGGCTGTAGACCAGGTAGTATAATTTTACAATGAAACTTCATTGGTAGGGGCTAAGATGTTTTGATGTCTAGATAGATGTTTCAAGTTGATAATGATAAGATGTGACTAGATTGATTTACACTCAGAATTTTAGATGTACCAATATAGGAAAGATGCTTTCTTCAAGAGTGTCAAATACAAATAGCCAAAACACTAAGAATATAACATTTATATAAGTCTTGATTGTATTATGGTTCTTCTTGCTGTAGGTACTTTATTGTATATATGTAATAATATAAATGTATATGTAAAAATAAAAAAATTAAAAAGAAAAACGGGAAGTAAAGTAAATCTATGTTAATTATGCATAAAAATATATTAATATATATGTATTTTAAACATTGCAAATTTCTTAGTTTTAAAGATGCACACACAATTTCTATGCATGGACTGCTAAGTATAACTTTACACAAGTGAATTTTTAAACGAAGATCACAATTGAAAAACATTTCTTGAAAATTATTGATGTCCAAAATATACTTCACAACATAAATTAACATTTCTGAAGTTTTATTTATAATTTTGCAACCATGGTTCCTCATTTTCCACTATCCATTACTGTATTCCTCTGGACTTAGTACCTCCAATAAGATAGTAGTTTTGCCAACCACAGGCTCTATAAATATTTATTTGGGGCACTCAGATATGATACTGTGCTTTAATTTGCTCACACCCAACAGATGTCATGAGAAAGCTGTGCTTGTAAATGTAAGTTCACTATTTAATATATCCATGTTGAGAGTTTAATTCATCTAAAATAATTAATTCTTCATTACCTCAAAGCATTCCAGCTAAGGCAATATAAAAAACACAAATGCTTTAACAAGTATTGGGTACGTTTATGAGGAGATCTTGATGATTTTGAATGTTTTAGTACAGAATATTTATAACCTTGTAATTGATCTCTCATCAAGTGGGACACATATGTTTAATGACATCTTAGGTATTTATTCTGTCATGAGGAGTCACCACAACAGAAAAAATGTGTGGCGCTAGGTGCACATCACAGTTCTAGCTCTTCAAAGCATCCAGAGGAGAACAGCAAGTTAAGGACCACCACGTGTGTGGTGAGATCGTGGCTGGCCACAACTCCCTCCTCAGAAAGGGTCATTGTAGAATGCCTACCTGATGTCCACTGTGCTGTTAAACAATGCTTTTTTTTTTTTACTGTATATCAATAAGATCTTGTTTTATTAGAATGCTATTCAGATGGATTAAAAACATTTCTTATGCCTTATACCTAGTCTTTCGAGAGTAAAAATAGTGAATATGGTTTAACTTGCCTTGTTTTTAAATCAGGAAATTAAAATTACCTCTCTAGTAATTTGGCTGGCGCTGTTATGGAAGAATTTTCCTCAACCTTTTTTTTTGTTGGAAATATCTGTTGTTCCTATATTATAAGCATTAAACTTAACCAAAAGATTCTATAATAATGAAACTTTGCTACTCAGAGGAAATCCACTAAGGAGTTGTTTTATAATTCCATTTATATGAATGCTATAGGAGCTACAATTCCAAGTACAAGGTAATGAAGCTAAAGCAGAGTTTTGGATTTTTTCTTACATATTTTATTCTTCCAGTCATAAATGAGTACAGTTCTTCTCTTGAGGCTGAAGTGAGTAATCTAGGTCCATGAGACAGTGTTCTCTACATAACCATGTAGATCTTTCTCTTCTCTTAGCTCACCTTGGCATTTTGTGCTGTCGTAAATGCTTCCTTAGTACTAGGATATAAACAATGGAGATTTGATAGTAAGATACATGAACAATTAAACACAAGTAATGCCTGATTCTAGCAGTCTTTAGTTCTATTTGATGTGCACTTTCCTGACGTATGTTAACCTATGTTTTGGACTTCTGAAATTATTTGCTTTTATAATTATTTTGCCATTGGAAATTGTGTGTATTATCATTTACCAGTTGAATCTGTCCAGAAAGTCACTGAATGTCCATTATTTCTTTTCAACATGAATCAAAATGGCAAAGCATGTAATCATACAAAATAATAGCATCTATAAAAAGAAAAATGACAAACACATAAGTTGCCTCATCTATTGTGAATTTTAAAAATTACTGGAACTAGGTCTTACAAAATGAACAAATCTGATACAACAATAGATACACATAATAAGTTTCAAGACCATGAAAAGAAAGCTCACAAATGCACAAAGAAACAGAAAGTGTTCTTATACTATCAACTTGTTGTTAATTCTAAAATAAACACACACTTAATAAACACCTTATAAAAAGGAAACTATGACTAGTGTTCATTTTCTCATTCCATCATTTATACTGATAAGAGTAAAATGACTATTAATTACTTTTTTGTTGCTGTGATAAAACAGAAAGACCAAAAGCAAATGTGAAATAAGGTGTTTTGACTTAATAATCCAGAAGAAAAACAAGGAGTTCATCATGATGGGTGACACTGCATAGGGGTAAGATCAGGCAGCTGGCTGATCACATCTGTATCCACATACACTACATAAAAAGAACAGACAGGGAGTGCGGTGAGATAATAGAACCGTGAATTCCAATACACTAATGAACTTTCAACATCAAGTTTGGACCTTCTCAAAGTTCAATAATCTACCCAAACATTAATACTAAATTGGGACCAACTTGTTCATGAGCTTAGGGGAGACATGTCTCATATAAACAATCCACATTCAACGTCTAAAACCCACAGGATCACAGTCATCTCATGATGAAAAGTACTTATAGTTGATATGGTCTCAATACTATACTATTCAAAACTATTCAATACTATTCAAAACTACAACCTCTCCTGAGATTCAAGTTAATTGGGAACTCTCTTGTAAAATTAAAAACAAATAACCAACTTCCTACATAGAATAACACAATATACATTACCTGTGAAAGAAGTGAGAATGGGGACATAGTACGAAAGACAGGACTAGAGAAAGACCAACAGTTTGTAAGACAAACACCAACCTACATAGCTCCATATACCTGAAGCTTTAGTTTCAAAGAGCTTAGATTCCTCCCACCTATCTAGAGTTATTGCATAAAAGACATATTTTTTCTTGGGTTTTTTTCTAGTCGCTGTATGGAGCTCTCCATGTCTGATGTCTCACAGCTGTAGTGTCTTTAATATCGTGGGGTCTTCAATAAAAACAGGCTTCACTTTCACATCTTTGCACCATGGCCTCGCAGTGTTTCTTCCAGGGACTCTGAGCCAGCCATGATTTGCCTGGGAAACTACAGAGAAAATTCCTAGGTTCATTTTTAAACCCTTCCAAGCCAGTACCATATGAACAATATTGACAATTTTCATTTTTAGGGAGGAGTGGATCTTCCTCTGCTTTTACTACTTTAGAAGCACATTCTGATTCCTGAACCAACTACTTTCCAGGAGCAAGCAACCTCTTAGGCCCTTTCCTTCCTTTTTATTTTATTTTCTTTTTTCTTCCCTTCCGTATTTTTATATCTGAGAATTGCATACAATCTGTTTTGACCATCTGCAACACTCTTCCTTTAACTCCTCCCAAGACCATTCCCCTTTGCTACACACTCAGTTTCCTGTCCTCATCACTCCGTCCTTAAAGCAACTAATCCCAATTCATGGTGCCATAAAATCTTGGATGTTTGCCCTTGCAGTGGGAAATGTTCAGTCTACTAAGAAATATATTCTTAAGTGGTGCTAACTTTTCCTCTTCATGCTGTTATCAATTTCCAATTTCCTTTTTATTTATAGGTGAACTTTAAATGCATTTCTCTATTTTAAATTACATATATATGTATAAATATATAGTGTGTGACTGTGTGTGTGTGTGTGTGTGTGTGTGTGTGTGTGTGTGTGTGTTTAGGACTCTAAATGTAAAGCAAAGCTATTTTGCTCAATTGTGTACCATGTATATATAACTATCAGGAAACTGAATGTACCTGTATATTATTCTATTAAGTGAAGTAAACTCATACAAACAAATATTGCATATTCTCTCAAATGTGTATCTTGTACTTTAATTTGTATATATGCATATATGTGTGGTGATATGGATATAGGTCATGAACTAGAAAGAGGAACAAGAACAAAAGAAGTGCTAAGAAAGATGATGGGGTTAAAATCAAAAGGGTTGTTCTGGAAAACAGGTGGCATAAGAATGCAAAAGGGACTGCACTGAGGAAGTGTACAAGATGGAGAGGGGTGAAAGGACATGGGAGAGAAAAATAGGAGAGGAGGAATAATAAAAACAATGGTTAAAAAGAACATAGTGAAATTCATTAATAAGTACATGAAATGATAATAAGACAAAATAAAAACAAAATCAAAGATAGTTTCCAAGTACTGATCCTGTTAATGCAAATAGTGTAAGTTCATTTTCGTGTTTATCAACAATTAAAATGCATAAAATTCTTTGCTTGTTTTATTCCTTGTTCAAGTATTACCAGTGTAGTGTGTGTGTAAAACTAGGAACAATCTGTAGTCATTTTGGAAGAAGAGATCCCAGTAGAGAATATACGCCCACCAGACTGACATGCAGGAAAACCTGTGCTGCGTTTTCTTGATGATGTTTGATTTGGGAGGATCCATCTCCCAGAGAGGCATGCTATCCTGGCTTGGTACTCTTCATGATACAAGAAAACAGATGGAGAAAATCTTGAAAGTCAGGCTCTACATAGACATTTCCATGTTCTTTACTTAGTCCCTGACTCCAGGTTCTGGTCATGAGGTTTTGGACCCGCTTCCTTTTGTGATGTGAAACTGTTAACTCAAATAAACCTTCCTCCCCAAGTTGCCTTGGCTGTGTGTTTAATCATAGCAACAGAAACCCTAACTAATATAAAAGATCAGTGGAATTCATTATAGCTTTTATAGTTTTGTCAAAATACATTAAGGGACCCAGGTATGGTAGAAAACACCTTTAATCTCAGTACTCAGGAGGATGAATGAGGTGAATTTCTTGAGTTTAAATGCCAGCCTGGTCCAAACCCAGTTCTAGGAAGCCCTGTCTTCAAAAACAAAGCAAAAGAACATAAAAACCAATCAATTAAACAAAACAAAACCCCAAGGAAACAAATTGTGTGTGTCTGTGTGTGTTTTGCTCTTGTTAGAGGGGTTTCTTTAAACTTCAGGGAACATAGTAACTTTTTATTGGATAATTAAATCAACATATAATATTTATATAATATTTTATTGCTTCTTTTATATCTTTTAAAGAATACATTCTAAAATTTAAACAATACATAGTTAATTTTAAGTTGAATGTATGGACAAAAAATATTCTATGGCTTGAATGTATTAAGTAAATGTAAAATATACTCAACAAATATGCTTAGAATATCTTTCTAATGCTGCTACCTTTTAGTAATTTCTACTTAGCCTGGATGAGTGTTTCAATCCTTCTTTCAAGCTAATGGTTACTTTTGTGCATTTTTTATGGGTCATGGGTTATCTCTTCCAGGTGTCCATCACACACATGTTTAGTCCAGTATTGGCCCTTTCTTGTGACTGTATAATCCTCAGTACAAATCTATCATTGCATAGCGTTATGTTCCTCAAATTTATTTCCCAAACATTGATGGGTTTCTAGAGAGAAGCTTTATCTTTTTCATTTTTATGTCTGCTATGCCTACTTGAGTGAATGTACAATGTCTCAGTTATATGCAAAAAAGAGTGGTTATAAAGTTTTCTTATTTGTAAAACAAAAATCTAGCAGAGACACACAGGTGCTTCTTATTTAAAATGCATCATGCTGATGTCCTAACAAATACTCCCATATTTGCTATTATGACTGATTAAGTGTTCTCCATGGTGCGTAATGAAATTACTCTTTTTGTATTGAGAGTGATTCTGTTGCAGTATTGAGAAATATCAATTAGATACTAATTAGTCCTGCTCTCTGCTTGTGGAAGGTTCGAGGTGAATGGTGTGAAAGAGAATGGGAGTAATAATTAAGGAAACATTTAGGCAATTCAAACCTTGTGCTCTTTACAGATAAAAATGTAAATCAGGTTTGCAGTATAGCCTCCATACAGACAACCAGGGCAGATGCTAATGAATCTAACATGTTTGTCATGAGTAGCTTAGTTTTAAAACCATTGATTTCTTTGCAAAGAGAGCAGTGGAACATAAAGTTGTTTTGCTGCACCCAACCTGAAGCATTAAAGGCTGCTAATGCTCTTGGTAATACATTGTGAGAGAGATGATTAGCACAAGGCCCAGCAGTTTTGATTAATTGATTTCTTCGGACAGGGGGTCCTGACTTATTTGACAGAAGGTGGTGTGCATAGATCAGCATAGGTAAGTGAGAGAGAGCAGTTATTGTGTTACATAATAGTGTAATAATACAACATTTGCAAGGCTTTAAAGTGTGAGTGAGAAACAATAAAAGTGAAGAATTTCACAGTTAAGGAGGAAACATACCAATGTGCCCTTTAGCACAAAGTCACAACTCAGAATAAAGGGACTCATAATTCAGGGTGAATAGTGTGGCTGCTTGCTTAAAGACATAGGCAGCACCAATATTCAAGTCTTACATTTTCATTTTTATTCTCCCCTTTTAACACTTAGGAATGTACCAAGGTTCTTTATAATACCAGCACCGAGAACATACTTTAACTTTATTACTTTCAGTTCCACACTAAATAAGCTCTGTTGGCAATCGATAGCCAATGTTGTAGGGTGTAAGTGTCAAGAGATCCTGTGAGTACAAATTCATGATACTCCACCTCTTTAAATTAGTTTTCTACCTTCTACAATTGCACCCTCTACTGGAATTGTTCTTTTTGCTTCTAAAGAGTCCTGAGAATATTTATATATGAGTGAAAACCCTGCCCTTGTAGCCTTCTTTGTCATCTTTATGGTTTACTTAAGTTTTAACTAACTTAGTTCTTTCAAAAGTCCACCCCAGTTCATTTATAGGGATAACATTTTTTATTAAATAGCTCTATGTGTCAAAACTGTTCAAGCACTAATACATTTTTAAATTGTATTTTCATAAAACCCCTGAGAAGGTCATAATATCTGTAATACCCTCTTCTCAGATGACAACTTAGATATAAAAGTGTTGAGAAATTCTCTCTAGATACAGGAAATAGCAGAGGATAGTTATTTCCATAGGATTGACTATTTAAAAAACAACTCTATTTTTGTCTTTTTAATAATATATCATCTCTACACCATTTAGCTTTCTGTGCCCTTAATATTTTCATGTGAAATAAGTGTACATATGATCAGAATAGAAAATGACAAAATTTATGTTTTTCTGTTTGAACATAGTGGAAAATATTAATAGATTCTGTTATTCTGAAACAAAAAGTAATCAACTCTGCTGGATATGGTAACACATGCCTGTAATTCCAGCACTGGAGGAAGCAGAGGCAGGAGGATGTCTGTGAGTTTAAGGCCATCCAGCTCTACAAAGTGAGTCCAGAACAGCCAAGGCTACACAGAGAAACAGTATCTTAAAAAAAAAAACCAAAAATAATAACTCTGGTTTAAAACATGACTAAAATATATCATAATTTGAAATGAAAGCTAATATATGAACATAATAAAACTGGTGAAGAAAATGTAGTTCAAGAATATACATCCCAGGTTTAAGAGATAGGTTTGATTTTATAGATATATAAGGTAAAATATATAACGTCTTCAAAAGCCTCAGAGACTTACAGAATATAGCATTTAAAAATTTTTTTAATATTTCAAAGATTCTTAGACAACAAGACAGGTTAACTCCTGGCAACATCCAGTCTCCCTCAAAGAAGATGATGAGCATGAAAGAACCTCCTTACAGAGAAGGCTTCAAATGCGGTATGCCAGCCTCTGGGAAAAATGTCCTCGTTTCTGCCACAGACAAAATTCTTCGTAAATATGGACATTCTTGGATGCAGGCAGAGTACTCAAACAAACTGTGCAGAGACAGTAGTTACTGCCTCACAATTGTGTCTGTCAGATATACTGGGCCAGAAGAGTGAAGATGATGGTTCACCATTATAGAGAACTTGGGTGACTGTTCAGGCATCAAACTGTCTTTGTTAATTTTTTATTTTGGAAGCTGCTAACCTGCACTTAGAGTTTACTCAGGTAATTAAGTTTTAATCCTTCTCAAGACTCTGATGTGGTTTAAGACCAGATAGTTTAGTCCTATTAAGCTTAGTTAGTTGTTTAGGTGTTAAGATGTTGTCAGGTCTAGATAGATGTTTTAAATTGGTAGAGATGAAATATGATAGATATTTATTTTCATTCACAATTTTAGACTCACCAAGATAGGAAAGATGCTCTCTTCAAAGTTACCAGATACAAATTGCCAAAACACTATCAATGAAACATTTATATAATTCTTAATTGTTTTGTGGTTCTCCTTGTTGTATGTAGTTTATTTTATTTATGGGTAATAATACAAGTGTACATGTAAAAATACATATAGTAAAAAGAAGCTAAAAGAGAAAAAAGAAAATTGCAGTTCTATTACTATAAATATAGAAAACAATATCCAGAAAATAAGTTTATTGTGTTCCTACAACAAAATAGTTTTAACCAAGAACATCAGGGACACCTGATGAATTTAAAACTTTTGAGAAATTAATTAGTAATACAAAGAGTGACATGAAGGAAAAGAAAGGCTATGAAAGCCATAGGCAGTAAGAATTACTTATGGAACACTGATGTGACACAAGCTCTCAAAGGAAAGACTTGTGAAATGCTTGAAGGCCCATGATGCTCAGGGTTTACACAGAAGAAACCAGGTGGATGCACATTAACAGATGCAAATGATGCAATGAAATTGGACAGGAAAACTGTAAAGGGAAAAGGGGCCAGTGATGTAGTTAAGCAAGGTGACTGCCTGTTGTGTCTGTGATTGCCTCTTCTGTTCTATACAAATATTTGAAACTTCCTTGAGACTTTAGTCATTCAGAAGAACTGTTTACGGAGAGAGATTTCTATTTGGATATGTTACATCACCCACACCTAAAATCCCTATTGTTAGGAATTAGGAGACTAGAAATGTTACCAGTTCTTTCTATGAAAAACTGAGCTATAAATGAACATTGGCTGTGTAAGCAGAAGGAGAGGTGCCGAGACAGGAAGGAAAAGGTGAAAGGGTTTGCTTGTATTCTTGTTTCTCTCTTTTCCACATAATTCATTCTAATCCATAGTGTTGTATTACTGGAAGAACAAACTAGGCCAATACAGGAATGCAACTAAGTCCCCAAGTTATAAAGTCACAGTGGTGATAAAAATGTTGAGAGTAATTAGAGGTAGTAAAAAAAAAAACATGTGAACTCCAAGGCTTGTTATAATCAAGACATAACAAGCAGCAGGGAAAGATATTTAGAAAACAGAAGGAAAAAACTCTGGAGAAAGATTAGAAGAACGAGAATATTGAAGGGAAATTACAGAGGGAGATTTTCACTGTATGCCGTTAGAAACTCACTACCTGGGAATGATGGACTGAGATAGAAGCATAATCTTGCTAAGAACACACGATGAAGATGATAAGATCAATTTGAACTTTATATCTGTGAAACCAAGATGAGATTTTCAGCTGCCTTTCTTAACCTAGGTAAACGCAGAAGAAAGATTCAGCATCTAGGCAAAGGAGTAATTCTATCACCTATGAACTGTGTTTATATCATAAAGAAAAGTAGGCAGTACCTTAAGGAATGTGAATATTCTGAGAGCTAGGGAAGAAAGAAAACAGAGATGTTTTTTGTCTTTTTAAAATTACTATTATTATACATTCATATTACACAATGATTGTAATCTCCTGGCTTTTTTCTTTCTGTTCCCACCCTCCCTCTCTTTTCTGCCCTATTCCACTCCCCTAGACCTCTGACAGGTGGGGTCCTGCTCCCCCACCATGTGAACACAACTTCATCTGGTAGCCTGTATACCCTTCCTCTGTGTTACCACAGGACCCTTCCACCAAGGGGCAGTGATCAAATTTCTGAAACTAGAGTGGAAAACAGATTTTTAATATAGGAAGGGTAAACTTGGTACTCACCTTTGCTTTTGGGAAGAGAGAATTATCATCCAAAAACAGAGCTTTTGAAAACATGGTATCCTTCTAATTTCCTTAAGAGTGTGAATCCATGTTGATACCTTGGTATATGTTGGGGATTACTAAGTCTTCCACCTTTATATATTCAGTAGGTGAAAATGGATAACAAAATTTTCTTTTGTGCTACAACAGCTGGAAGCATGTATGCTCCCCCTCAACCCCAGTGTGAAGTGTCGACACTTGAGAGGAGCTCTACCAACTGGCATACTTCTCAAGCCCTCACTAAATTGCTTTTTGAAGGAAAAAAAGTCTGAGAGCTTTTATATATAGGTTTCCAAAAGAATAGTTCTAATAAAATTATGGCACCATCTGCCTGTGGATTTTAGGTAATTAAACAATGAGATTGCTCTCGCAACAACTATTGGTCATTTTTTTTTTAGGTGGATCCTAACTTTCAATATGTAATTTCACCTCTTCACAGACAGGCCCAAAGATTATAAAGTTTTCAGTGAAAGTGTTTTACTTGGTGACTGAAAAAATATTAAAAGTATAATATACCCATATTTATCACCCTGCACAAAACTAAAGTCCAGGTGGATTAAATACCTCAACATAACACCAGACACACTAAATATGTTAGATGAAAAAGTGAGGAAGAGCTTTAAACTCACTGACATAGGAGACAACTTCCTGAACAGAATACCAACAGCTCAGGCTCTAAGGTCAACAACTGATAAATGGAAACTCATGAAACTGAAAAGCTTCTGTAAAACAAAGGCCACAGTCAACAGAACAAAATGGCAGCCTACAGACTGGGCAAAGATCTTCACCAACCTTACATCTGACAGAGGGCTAGTATCCAAAATGTATAAAGAACTCAAGAAACACCAAGAAGCCAAATCCAATTAAAAATGAGGTGCAGAGCTAAGTGAGTTGAAAAGCACTTAAAGAAATGTTCAATGTCCTTAGTCACAAGGGAAACAAAACGAGAATCAAAAGGACTCTGAGATTCCAGAGAGTCTGTCCAAATGGCTTAGATAAAAAAAAAAAAAAAAAAAAAAAAAAAAAAAACCCTCAAGTGACAACAACTGTTAGAGAGGATATAGAGAAAGGGGAATGCTCCTCCACTGCTCCATTGCTTGTGGAAGTGCAGACTTGTACAACCCACATTGGAAATCAATCTGGTGCCTTCTGAGAAAACTGGGAATAGCTTTACCTCAAGACCCATCTATACAATTCCTGGCCATATATCCTGCATAAGGACATTTGCTCATCAATGTTCATAGGAGCTTTATTCTAAATAACAAGAAGCTGGAAACAACCTATATGTCCTTCAACATAAGCATGGATACAAAAATTGTGGTGCATTTACACACTGAAATATTACTCAGTTACAGAAAAGAAGGAAATAATGAAATTTGCAGGCAAATGGATGAAACTAGATATGATCATCCTGAGTGAGGTAACACAAACCCAGAAAGATATGCATAGTATATACTCATTTATAGATGGATATGAGCCTAACATAGATTGTCTCTGAGAGACTCCAACAAGTGGGGGATCTGGACAGATGCTGGGACTCCCAGCAAGACTATGAGTACGTGGAGTATTGATCTTACTGAAGAGAGTGGGGATAAAAGAACCCATAGTGGTCAAGAGCTAGACAAGGAGACCGTCTGGTACCTGTGACTTGATCACTTTCTCTTGGCTGAGCAGCCTTGAGGGACCAAATAGGATGAGATCTGAGAGGGTGTGATCAGATGGTAGAGGAGGAGGCCTCCCCCACACCCACCTATCCCTTGTCAGAGGACTAAGGGAGGGCAACAAGGTGGAAGAGGGAGCAAGGGTGAGACCTGGAAGATAGGAGTGAGGGCTAACAATCAGTATGTAATGTAAATAAAAACAAAAACAAAAACAAAAACCAAACAAACAAATAAACCAAAAAACCAGAGAGCTACAGTTAATAAGCCTGGTGCAATGAGCAATTGATATCTAACATCTGGAGTATTCCAGAAAAATGCTATGAAAATTAAATAGACTACAGAAATAGAACAAACTCTACCACTAAGGACTTCTATCTCACATGTTAACTGCTTCTTCTTTTCATCTAGATACCCCAGCATTGAACACATATCATATTCCCCATTAGAGTTTATTAAAATCCAATTTTTTTTTGAATTGGGAAGTTAAGTACATTCATAGTTTTCAAAACTTATTTGAACTGAAAACCAACTCAAAGATCTTGGTAAGACTAAATTTTGTAAAATTAAAAACAAAGCTTTCAATACAAAAATGAAAGAAATAAGTCTCAAATCGAAAGAACTTACTACCATGACTCTTTGCATTCCTTTTCAGAGATCTGTAAGCAGAACATTCTGAGGCAGAAGCAGCTGAAGACAATGTGTTATACAGGAATTATTTTGCATAAGTAACAATGAATGTGAAATAACTATTGTTCTTCATAGTTTGTTCCTTTCCCTTTAACTGATCCTTTTCAAATTAGGTTCAGTGTTTTACAGTCAATGACACTTTAAAATTGCAAGTAGCAAAGATTTATTTTCCCTTTGCTTCAATTGGAGCCATGAATTATGTCATTTTATCCTTTGCTGCAATTCATTAACCCTTATTCTTTTTATTAGATTTTATTGTTTTCATTTTAAGTGAAAGAGACTCTTCTTTTTGAAAGATGAGTCATATTTACTCTTCTTGTGAGGAGCGTGCTTGTCATGGCCATCAGCATGCTGGCTTCAATTCATGAGCATTTTCCTTTGTAGTACCATGCATCTGACAAAGAGCTTCACACATGTTAATGCCAGCTGGCCAGCATGAAGGCACAACTCTAACGTTCATCAACCACTCTCGATTTATTTGGCTGATGACTCAAGCGCCAAACTTATTCATCTTCTATTTGCCTTTCAATTGGAACATTGTCATAGCAATCAGCACACTTCAGTCTATACATGGAAAAATTAAGTTACACCCCAGTGAAGACTATGCATTATTAATATGACCTTACTTTTTCATTCCGTAGGACTTTATTGAAAGTTACTAGGAACACAGAAGATATTTCCATTGCTTTCAGCAACAATATATCCAAGTAACAGCAATGGTTTCAGCTTCCACAGGATTTTTATTGTGACCCAAAAGATTTAGATTTTATGAAAATGGATGCATAATTTTGTAGAACCACAAGTTAAAGGAAGCGAAAGTTTTCAGTGCTTAAGTGTGCTCGTGAGGGGGCAGTTATTCTTACGTTTTAGTTGAAGAACTGTTTTTCCTGTCAGGTAATGGCAGTTGGTCCACTGAGAATTTCAAATTTGAAAGCTGGTATTGTCAAACCCAGTATGAGCTGTTTCCATAATAACAGCTACTTAAACAACACTTAAAATAGCCACTACAAGGTTCTATCATGTGGGAAGTTTAAAATAGTGTGAATTTTGCTGACTTTAATGGGCACCTGTTCAATGCTACATTTCTTGGTGGACATGATGAACTCATATTGGCTGAAAAAGTTTTACTCAGACTCTAGTGTTAGAAAGTCAGTAAATTAAACACATAATGAGCTATTAGTAACAACATAGGGAAGTATTCACTTAAGCAGAGTGTTCAAATTCATAACCAGAATGCATAAGTCGAGGGTTCAAACCTATATATAAAATACAGCTCACAGTTTATAAAAAAGGGTAATTTGCCCACCAAATGAGATTTTTTTTAATATTTAGAGACAGGAATTTGTTACATAATCCAATATAGCATTCTTCTGCCTCAATTTCTCAAGTGTTCTTATTATGTTTGTGTGAAAATGGCTCACTATTCCACTCCCTTTAAAGGAGAAGATTTGATGGCTTCAAATTACTTATGGGGGGATAGTTCAATAGTTTCCTCAAATATAATCAGGTTTTCCAGCTACAATATTTTACATTCTTCAACTGAGGCAATTAGAGCACAATACTGAGAATAGCAACACATTGTGTTGTCCCATGCATGGTTTCTGATTTTAGCACTATGACCACTGTATTAATGGACCCAGTACACAGCATTTATATATTCAGTGGAACAGGATGATCACAAGTGGTCAATTACTAAATTGGATATGCTCTATGGTGGTTATTGTAAGGTCCAAATTTTCTGACATTTGTGTCTACTAACATGCAACCATCGGTAGGTATCTTCAGAACACATTTTGTTCATCTGATATTATTATTGATTCTAGGAATTGAGAATTTTATCTAGAATTTTCAATACCAATTGAAATATCCAAAATATTTTTCAAACTATCTTTCTGGGCCCATATTTCTACTTAATGAGATATTTTGGTTAATCCAGGCTAGAGTAACTTTATAGTGTAGTATAGATAGCACAGTATTGATACAATCAAACATCAGTGTTGTTAACTCACTTCAGCAGAAATATAGGTAGGGACCTTGCACAGTCATAAGTGCAAAGGCAAGGGTGTGAATTTAAGAAGTTAGGGAAATGACTTAGTTCAAGTTTATGTTAAAAAAAAACTCCACAGATTTTCACGAGGAAGAAAATTCCTGCCAATATTAACTCTAAATTTAATAATTTCAGCTATTCAATGATACACTTAATACTTCGCAATGACAGTTTGATGGATGAAAAAAAAAAGTATTTATTGTCTGAAAGAAACATACATAACAAGCAAAGGCAAACCCTAAACTTGACATCACAGAAATAAATTTAACGTTGTGTGATTTATATCCATCTCTATGGAAGGCTTGCTGAAGATTTACTATTTTTGCTTTCTTTCGCATGACAATGATTTCTGCTGTATCATCTATGTACTTTTCTTGTGTTTGAATTGATTCTATTGACTAAGTAGCAAGAAGCTGCTGGGTCTTAAACTTGTTATCTAAATCATGGTACCACTGCTGGACTTCTATTTGTGACTATGTGTACTTCCCATACTGTACAATGATGGTCCAAGGCAAAAATGCACTTCGGTCCATGAAAATCACCAGACTCATCACAGATGTCGGGGACAGAATCAGGAATTCACTTATATCTTCTAAAACATAGGCACTATAAATGTATATTGGGTCCACTGGTGTTAGGGTAAACTGCCTTGTAATTAGCTGCTCTCCTAAGATCTATGTATTCTAATTATCTAACAGACAGTGCCTTTGGTAAATTACTACAGTTAACCTTTGGGAAATGTGGAGAGGACATTATCACAGATTTGCATTTCTTATGGCCATTCAGTTTGTATCCTCAAATGAGAAGATTTTCTTCTTAATGGATGGTTTCTTAGCTTGGAACCTTGCTCAAGTTGAAGTACTGTATTGAAAGAAAACAATTATTGATACAAAAATCCATATCAGCCATTATTCTTGCTTTTGCAATACTCAGCACTTGATAGTCTTAAATCTGGGTAGCCATTGTGCTCTAAGCCACAGCTCCAGCTAGCAGTGCCTGTAGCTTGGAAATCAAGCTGAATACCACACATCAAATCCAAGTGACTTGACTATGGTAACTACACCTGCCTTTCCTTTGTAAACTGTCTGGTTCAATCCAGTACAATCATTCGGATCTTAGAAATAATTCAACAGAAAATTATTGTACTATCAATTTGTATATATGATTTATTTAGGGAATGATATACTACTCGCTAACTAAATGTAAGTAGAATCATTTACTTCTTTAATTCATTGTTGCATAGCTCAATTGGTAAGCCTCAACTATATCTGGAGTCTGCTTTGGCTTAGTAAAAATGTATTTAACTAAGGTCTATACTCTTCAATATTTATTTACATTATGCTTGGCTGTTCATCTATTTAGAAAATATTGCACAGTTATTGTGAGTTGCAGTAAGTAAATGGACATCCAAAGCATTTCTCATCACATTTTTATTCTATAGTTGTTCAATGTAGCATTCAATCTTTCTGATATCATAACATTGATAGTTTTGCTTATATTCACCTGGAACATGACCCAACCAAATATAAAAGAGGAAAAATATATAGTATAAAGGAAAATGTTCCACACTGCTCTATACTGCATGTCTCCCTCAAATCCTTTCCTTTAAACTACAGGGAACCCCACAGAAGAAAAGGAGGAAAAGCTATAAGAGCCAGAAGGCACAGGTGATACCAATAGAACATATCACTGTAAATTTAAATTAACTGAGCAAGGCTCATGTGAACTCAAAGACACTGAAGAAGCAAGCACAAGGGCCACATGAGTTTGTGCCAGGTCCTCTGTATATATAATATAACTTTCACAAATTTCGGGAATTCCTTGTTTTTAATAGCTGAGTACTATTCCATAGTGTAAATGTACCACAGTTTCTTTATCCATTTTTCTACTGAGGGACATTTAGGCTGTTTTCATGTTCTGGATATTATGAATAAGGCCACTATAATATAGTTGAGCATATGTCCTTGCTGTGTGCTGGAGCATCTTCTGGGTATATTCCAAGTAGTGGAATAGTTGAGTCTTGAGGAAGCCTTATTCCCAGTTTTCTGAGATGGTGCCAGATAGATTTCCAAAGTGGCTGTACTAGTTTGCATTCCCATCAGCAACGAAGGAGTGTTCCTCTTTCTCACATCCTTGCCAGCATGTGGTGTCACTTGAATTTTTGATCTTAGCCATTCTGATGGGAGTAAGATGGAATCTCAAAGTTGTTTTGATTTGCATTTCTCTGGTGACTGAAGACATTGAGCATTTCTTTAAGTGTTTCTCAGCCATTTGATATTCCTCCATTGAGAGTTCTCTGTTTAGTTCTGAGCCCCATTTCTCAATTGGGTTATTTGGTTTGGTGGTGTTTAATTTCTTGAGCTCTTTATATATTTTGGATATTAGACCTTTGTCAGATGTAGAGTTGGTGAAGATCTTTTCCCAGTCTGAAGGCTGTTGTTTTGTTCTGTTGACAGTGTTTCCTGCCTTACAGAAGCTTCTCAGCCTCATGAGGTCCCATCTATTAATTGCTGACATTAAGGCCTGGGCTGTTGGTGTTCTGTTCAGGAAGTTGTCTCCTGTGCCAACGTGTGATTGAACTAGAAATGATCATAATGAGTGAGTTAACCCAAAATCAGAAAGACTCAAAAGGTATATACTAACTTATATCTGGACACTAGCCCAAGGGGCATGTCCCAATAAAGTCTTCACTGATGAGGAAAGTGGGATAGAGGGGAGGGCATACTATTGGTACTCCAGGTAAGAGAAGCATGGGAGAATGGGGAAATAGAAGGATCCAGAGGGTCCTAGACCTACAAGAAAAACATTATGATGGGCGGAACTGGGCCGAGGGTTCCTGCACAAACTATAGCACCAGCTACAGACAATACATGTAGTAAATTTTGAACCCCTACTCAAATCTAACCAATGGACAGCACATTCTCCACAGTTGAGTGAAGAGTGGGGACTGACTTTCACATGAACTCTGGTGCCCCATATTTGACCACAACCCTTGATGCGGACACCTGGTGGCACTCAGGGGCAGGATACCAAGAAGAGATTTAATACCCTATGATCATATATAGGGGGAGGAGGTTCTTCTCAGTCACAGTCATAATCAAGAGGAATAAAGTGAAAGTGGAGGGAGGTAGGATACAAGGGATGGTATCAAAATAGAGATGCAAAATGAATGAATAGATGGGGATGCCTGGTGGCACTCAGAGGAAGGATAGCAGGTTACCAAGAAGAGACTTGATACCCTATGAGCATATACAGGGGGAGGAAGTCCCCCTCAGTCCCAGTCATAGGGGAGAGGTGTAGGGGGAAAGCAGAAAGGAGTCAAGAATGGGAGGATACAAGGGATGGGATAACAATTTAGATGTAATATGAATAAATTAATAAAATATATATTAAAAAGTAAAAAAATATAAAAGAATATAACTTTCAGCTTAGCATTTTTATGGAACTCATGGGAGTGTCTCTGATTCTTGTAACTTATCTTGGACTCTTTTCCTGCTGCTTGTTTGCCTGGTCGAATTTCAATTGAGACAGATTTTCCATTATCTTATATTTTATTTTGTTATATTTTGCTGTTATTTCCAAGAAGTATGTCCTATTCTACTGACTGACAGAAAGAAAATAGATCTGTGTGGGATGGGAGATCATATGAACTGAGTGGAGTAGAGGGAGAGGAAACTGTAATCAGGATACATTGTTTGAGAAAATGGTCTATTTTTAATGAAGGGAATAAATAAACACAAGCAAAATTTTAAAAAAATGGTCCAATTGACCAAAGTCTATCATATTGATACTTGTTATGAAAACATTAAAGTTTAATATGAATAAAGTCACATAATGTCAGGTTTATGTTCAAGTTTTCAATGACTCCATCTGAAAAAATTGAGTCTCTTTTTAAAAATTTTTTATTAATTCATTCAGATTACTTCTCAATTGTTATCCCATCCCTTCTATCATCCTGTTCCTCCCTCCCTCCCTCCCGCTTTCACTCTATTCCCCTCCTCTATGTCTGTGAGTGAAGGGGACCTCCTCCCGCTCTATATGATCATAGGGTATCAAGTCTGAAAGAATCTCTTGTTCCAAAATTTGTGAAAATATTAAAATTATTCATCTTCTTCCTAGTCAGCTTCCAATAGGAGGGAACCATTAAAGAAGCCCTTCATGATGAAAAACAGTTATTAATCACTAGAAGATTTTCTGAATGCCACACCAAACCACCATTTGTCTGCAATTTGAGTAATCATGAGCTTTGGTTTCCCTTGGGTGAAAATTTGCTTCTTTCAGAGCATTATCTGAATCTTTAGAGTTCATGGATCTTGACTCTTGTTCTGAATGTTTTTGCAGTTTTTATTATCACCCTTGAGACACAACTGAGTGGGTTAGGAGAATATAACCTCCTGGTGGATAAGTAATTTAATCAGCATGTTTTCAATAGTGGGGAAATTAGAAAGGAACTAAAAATATTTTTTTCAATCTAAGAGTTGCAAATTATTTTATTTTAAACAGGTGGAGCATTTTTCCTTTATTGCTTTGTATTGTCACCAGTGAGATGGTATGCTTTCTAGTGAGGAGAAATAAAGGCAGATGTCACTTGGCTTACTATATACTTAGATCCATATAAATGACATTGTAAATTAAAATTAGCCAAATGCCCTTCTGAACATCATATCTTGCCAACACAGTGTGCCAGACTGCACCCCTTATATCTTCTACAGACCATCTGACAACTTAGGAGCCACAGCTCACTGTTCCTGTCAAAGATCACCATTCTAGGTACTGCCACGTGTATAAAGTAAAATTTAAAACTCAAATTTGTACATGTAATTGTATAGTCTAAAATTAAATTTTTCTGTGTCAAGATATTGTAAGTCTAAGGCTATTTGTATGTGGTGGTTTGAATGACAGTGCCACTATCCTACCATAGGGTCATATGTTGAATTGATGCTCGCCGTTTTAGGGAGCTATTTGGGAATGATTACAAGGTGTTCTCTTTTATAGGAGGCATGCTACTGGGGAGGAGGAATGCTTGGAGGTTTTTAAAGGCTTGTGCCATTCCAGTGTTTCTTATCTGGCCCTACTTATGGATCAAGAAATTTCCTGTCTATCTCTGCTCATATCTTGCTCTGCCATCACGGATGCTAACCCTTTGAAACTGGAAGTCCAATTAACTATTTTCTTTTATAAGTTGCCTTGGTTATGGTGCTTTGTTACAGCAGTAGAAAAGAAAGCTTAACACTATATTTAGCTAAAAGGTATAGAGAAAAAGGAGGAAGGAGGAAGAAAGGAGGAAAGAAAGAGCTAAACAGAGAATTCTCAACAGAGAAATATTGAATGGCTGAGAAACACATAAAGAAATGCCCAATATCCTTAGCTTCAGGGAAAATCATATCAAAATGACTTTGAGATTCAATATTTAACTTACATGTATGGCTGAGATAAAAAACTCAAATGACATCACATGCTGGTAAGGATGTGAAGAAAGGAAAACATTTCTCCATTGCAGGTGGGAGTACAAACTAGTACAACCACTTTGGAACTTAATCTAGCAATGTTTTCAGAATATTAAGAATAGTTTTACCTCTAGACCCAGCTATATCACTTCTGGGCATATACTTGAAAGATGCTCCAACATACACGAAGAACATATGCTCAACTATGTTCGTAGCATCATTATTTGTAATAGCCAATATCTGGAAACAACTTACATGTCCCTCAACCGAAGAATGAATAAAAAAACTGTGGTACAGTTACACAATAGAATACTATTGAGCTATTAAAAACAAGGAAATCTTGAAACTTGCAGGCAAATAGATGGAATGATCATGCTGAATGAGGTAACACAGACCCAGAAAGAGAAGCATGGTATATACACACATATAAGTGGATATTAGCCCAAAATAGATCTCCTCTGAGAGACTCCACTCAACACTGAATGGAAACAGTGTAGTATTCTGAGCACTGCTTGGTGCTGAGAGAGGTAGGGAAGAGTTGGGTGATGGATGGTGCAGGACGAAGCAGGTCTGTGGATCTAGACGCAGGGAGGGCCTGCAAAAATTGTTGCACCATTAAAAGACAAAGCATGCAGAGAACTAACCTCCTGTCCAGATATCGACCTTGAATTACTGATTCTCCCGGTGAGGGAGGTGGAAGGCGGGAGAAGGGACTTTTTCTGAACCTCTGACATGTGCTCTGATGCCCAAGATTTGGTTATTGTCCCTAGGCAAGACAGTCTTGGGGGACACAGAGGAAGGGAATGCAGGCTATCCTGATGAGATCTAGTAAGCTGTGTCCAGACAGTGGGGAAGGAGGTCTCCTCCATCAAAGCAGAAGGGGGAGGAGGTGCGGGAATGAGATGAGCTGTGGATAACAACCAGGATGGAATGTGAATAAATGATAAGTAATAAAAAAAGAAGTGAAAAAGCTATAGTTTCAGAAAAAAAAGATTCATTAAAAGAAGCAGGGTCAGATTAAGAGATAACAGAAATACAAATAAAAATAAAAAGAGTTCTTAAGAATATTGAATTTGCAAGTCGTTAGAACATGAGAATTTCTTTTTTTGGCTGAACTTAGAAATGCACAATTGATGCTGTGGGTATAGTGGGATTCTTGCTCAGCTGGAATCTCATGGTAACTGAGCTACATTATTTTTGAGGTGGTATTGAGTCGCATACAGAATAGCAGCGTGAGAAGTCTTGTAGCTACTCAAGTTCCATACTGACTGTCCTATTGGCCTTAACTGCCAACTTTACATAACCTAGAGTGACCTGAGGCGGATTATAAATTGAACGTTTGGCAAAATCAGCCTGGTCATATCTAGAGAGGATTGCCTTGATTGTTACATAATATAGGAGGGCCCAGCCCACTGTGAGGAACACTGTTCTCGAGGAAGGTGACTCTGAGCTGCATAAAACAGCCGTCTGAGAAAAGGCTTATTAGCAAAATTGAATACAGTGTTCATCCATAGTTTTCTGCCTCATTTATGCCAAAGTTTCTATCCAAAATTCCTTGAATGATGGATGCGACCTGGATCTGTAAGACAAATACATTCTTATTTGTTCTAAGTGGATTTTACTCATTACGTTATCATAGCAATAGTAGGAAACTGAAACAATGTTCTTTCACTATATGCACTAACCCATAGACAGTAAATACTTGGCTGGAAAGTGAGAATCATGAGTCAAAGATTTGCCTGGAGTATAAAAGTTTAGTAACTACCTCAACCAATACCATTGAGTAAAATGAAAAAAAGTTTCAGTGTCTATTTTTAGAATGCAAAATGTTCCCAAATAAATAAAATAATCATAAGCTATATAAAACCAGACTCTCATGTGAGTCTTTCTGGTGCTATAATGCTATCTTCCTACCCTGTATGCTGCACAACCAAGCCCATATTAACAGGATTAGGAACATCTGTCATTTATCCATGGAGATTTGAGGAACAGCATATTCTTAAATAACATTTTAAGAAGGAACAATACATCTAAATATATCAACTAAGCAACTATGTGTGAAGAGAATGTGAATGCTAAAATAAAAATTAATAGGAAGAAAATTGGGGAAATGGGCAATTATAAAACCTGCCTGTAAAAGCATTTGGATCTTCAGATATACCAACCTAAGTAGTTTGAAATTAAAATTTGTTTTTACTTTTATTTAAAAACATTTTTTAGAAATGTCTGACAACAATCTCATTTAATTGTCTCATTATAAAGGATATTTCCTAGTCTAAGACCACATTAAATTTTCCATGGCACAAAATAAGTCCTTAGAATTTGAACTAGATGACAGAACAGCAATGAAGATGCAGAAGTTTAGCCCATTCTCCGGAAGTATGTCAGGAAACACACTCTGTTCTCAATCACTTAACAAGCATTCCTGCAGAGTTGCTACAGGTAAGAAGTCACAGGTGGTATTTTCTCTTGATCCATAAGCCTAATAGAAATAGTAGAGTTTCCTGCAGAGTAATTTGCTTGTGTTAGAAGCCCTTGTAAAACCAGTCACACTGTCAATTCTCCCATTCAGAGCACTGCCATGTGCGTGTGAAGCAACGCAATTCTGAAATTGAATTAGAATATAAAACATTGGTGTGGCCTGACACATTAATCATTCCAACAATGTTCATATTATTTCATATATTTTTAATAGTTCTCATTTTCAAATGAGCATATTTGAGAATTTAGTGTGATCAAAGTGAGCAAGGACCTTGTTCGCCAACTGAATAATTCAATGGTTTTTTTTTTTTCAACTTGTTTCAAATTAGAATTGATCCTTTTCTTCCGAGCAAACACACATTTATTTACAAATCTGGAGTACACTAAGCCACAGAAATCAGTTAAAAATGTAATGTGGGTATAATTTCATCAGACCTGTGAGATAGAAAAGCAGATGTTGACAGAGTTATTTACAATGAACTGTGAGGCAGCGTCACTATTATCAAAGTTAGTCACCCTATCCTATTTTTTATCCTTCAAAGTTAGTCACCCTATCCTATTTTTCATCCTTAAGGGAGCTTCAAGCTTATTGGGTCTAGAAGGGTTTGCAGTTTGTTTTAAGCATGTACAACAATCGCTATCATTAGATAGGGTTGTGCAGAAGCCTACCCAGAGCATGAATGATGGAGGTTTACCCATGGGCCCACATGGGACAATCCTAACAATCATCTACTCTTTGCTATTACATTTTCATGTAGGCTTAGATAAAGAGATATTCCATATCCCTTTCTAGGTTTAAAGAATGTTTTTGTTTCCTGAAACAAGGTTGACTTTCAGAATTTGACTATACTACACCATAAAGAAAAAAATCTCTACCCAATGGCTTCTTTGCCTCTTTCTGTAAACACTGACCTTCTTAAATACAGTGGTCATGTTAAAGGAACATTTGTTTTCCATGGTCTCATTTGATTCTCCAGAGTGCTCATTGACGTTAGTGGTTTTTAGAATGAAACCTAAGACCTTGTTTATTCCAGGCAAGTGGCCTACTACTGAGCTACACTCTTGCTCACACTCATTTGCTCCTATAACACGTCACCATTTTAAATTGAATTCTTACACTAACATTGTTTTTCATTTTCAAATTAGATTATTTTATGTGGTTTTCTTCTCAGTGTTCTGAGTTTATTGATTCCTTGACTTTGTCACTTGCTACTGTAGCAAAACAGTCCACAATATTCCTCAAAGGTAGCTTCAGTTACAAGGTCTATATTTCAAACCATTCCCTGATAGCCTTGCTTTGTTCACAGCTGTTGGAAACTAAAATTTAGAATATATGTATGGACTGTCTTCTGTGAAAACTCTGCAGACTAGACACATTCACAGAAATGTCAAATTCAAGAGTATTTTAAAATATAATTTCAGGCTTATAAAATATAACTTACTGCCAGTACTGCAGAGGAAAACCTGCTTTTCCATGAGAAATTTCTAGCTCTCTGTTGCCACTTAAACCTCAGCACATAAATTCTCATGCCAGACTCAATTTGCAGGCTTGCTTCCACATAATATGAAGTATCAGAAGTCTTCAGGCGAAATCCCAAAGATGCCAATGTTGGACAGAATGTCTTTTAATTTTGCTCATTTTGGTGGGAACTTTTGCTGTTCCTGTGTTTTTATACTTAACTTTTATCCATCCCTTAACAGAGTAAAAGGAATAAAAATTTAAATAAATTATAAAATAGTACTGAGAAAGGACCTTGTTAAGGTGACTGACCACTTCATTTATTCATGCATTTATTCTTATACTGCTTTATTCAACTTTTAATTGGGAATTAAACAGAAACTAATAACACAGTAAGATGCCAAGTTTCCAGGAATCAGTTATAGGAGGAAAGCTAATGTGCAAACAGGCCTACCACTATAGAGAAAAGAAGAATGAATTTTAAAAAAAAGTAAAATATTTTTTATTTTATTTAAAACATATGAAATAAAAAGTTTTTAAACAAATGGATTCTTACAATAGAGAAAGAAAAGATATTGGAAGAAGTAATAATTCTTGTCAGAGAATTGTACAGGGAACCCCACAGCAGAAATACCTTTTCTGGGTGAATTAAAAACAATAAAATAAAAAGAAATGCACAATTGTTTAAATATGCATCAAAATCTAATGCATGTGAAGACAAACTTGAATATAACCACAAAGAACAAAGAAAATGTAATGCCCAGTGGTAAAGCAGGAAGGGCTAGCAAAATCTGTCATTGAACTTGGGAAGTCAGGTCAGCTGCACTAGGCTTTGAAATAGAAATTTCAAACTTGTTTTAAAGTAAACTAGAATATATTAACCTACTATTTAGACAATGAGATAATCAAAATTATTATTTTATTCATTTCTTAGGGTGGCTATACTATTTTATTTTAATTATTGCAAAATTTGCTTTTTTATTTTTATTTATTATAATTTATTTACATTACATTCCAATTGTTATCCCCTCACTCTTATCTTACAGTTTCCACCCTCTCTTCCTCTTTTGCCCTATTCTCCTCCCCTATACATCTGACAGAAGGGGACCTCCTGCCCCACCGTATGACCAGAGCCTCCCCACCAAGGAGAAGTGATCAAACCTGAAGCACCAAAGATCATGGCAGAGGCAATATTGGCTTTCTCCGTATGTGTGGAAAATGAGCTGTCCATTAGCTAGATCTTTGTCCTTGGTTGGCACAACAGTTTGTGCAGCCTCACCACCTCCCCCCTAGTCCACATGTGCCAGCCTTGATAGTCTCCTTGTGGGGCGCCTGAACCCTCCGGGTCCTTCCATCTCCCCGTTCTTCCATACCACTCTCCGCATCTGTCCTGATCTGACCTCTTCCTATCAGGTCTCATCAGGATAGCATGCCTCTCCTCCCATTGTGTTCCCTCAAGTCCACTCCACTAAAGCGAAATGATCAAATCATGGGCCAGTTCCTGCTTTTCCCCTCACCTACCCTTTGAACAGGCGTCCTAGGTTCTCTGCTTGCAATGTCCTTGGTTGGTGCATCAATTTGTGCAGGTCCCCCTGCGTTCAGATGGACCAGACTTGATGGTCTTCTGGTGGAGGTCCTGACCCCTCTATTAGCTTTGACCCCCCAACTCTTCCATGCAATTCTCAGTGCTTTGCTTAGAGCCCAGTTTCGAGTTCCGGTATCTCTCCTGGTTCCCTACTGGGTGGAGTCTCTCAAAGGATGTCCATGTTAGGCTAATAATCCACTTATAAGTGAGTACATGCCATAATTGTATTTCTGGGTCTGGGTTTCCTCACTCAGGATGGTCTTTTCTAGTTCTATTCATTTTGCTGCATATTTCAAGTGTGGCCAGTGTCCGCATTTCCTTTTCCATGCTGGGAAACTATCTCGCTTGAATTTGTGGAGTTTTGTGCGGTTTTTTTTTGTTGTTGTTTTTTGTTTTTTGTTTTTTGTTTTTTTTTTTTTTTGCCTGCTGTCACAGTCCGAGTTCATATTGAAAGTTCTGTTGTGGATTGAAGACACTGATTACTTGAGGTCGTCCATCTCTTCTGGCTCCTCCCTCAGCCTCCTCTTCTAAATATGTCCCTGAGCCCATGGATCTGTCTTCAGTGTCCCATTCTGTAAAATATTTATGATGGTTTTCCTTCAAGACAGTGTTTCTCTGTGTAGCCTTAGCATTCCTGGGCTCACTTTGTAGACCAGCATGGCTTCAAACTCAGAGCAACCCACTTGCCTCTGACTCCCTGAGTGTTTGGATTACAGGAGTGTGCTATGAAGACCAGCTTTTTTTTCCTGTTTAAAAAAAATGAAAGATTTAAAATTGCCTGCAACCAGCATATTTTTAAAAGCTTACGTGATTCTGTATGATCTATATTAATTCAGCCATTCAACATATTATAGAATTGAAAATTCCTGGTGTTGATACATCAAACTTTATCTTTTTCTTGCCCTTTGGGGGGATAAGATTAGTTTTTATTTACTTTTTTCAATTTTGTTGCATTATAGTTCTCAAATAACATTCCTTGTAGTTAATATATTTAGTTGATGGACCAGCACTTGAAGCACAATAAATGTTTAAGTATTTCTTTTGTTTTAAAAAAGGTTACATGGGCTGGACAGATGGCTCAGAGGTTAAGAGCACTGGCTGCTGTTCAATTCTCAGCAACTGCTGGTGGCTCATAACCATCTGTAATGTGATCCGATGCCCTCTTTTGGCATGCAAACGTATATGCAGTTGCAGCACTGTATACATAATAATAAATAAATCTTTAAAAAATAAAAAAGGTTATCCATTATAAGAAGAAATGAGTCATTTTGACTCAGAAATATATGTTTTTCGTGTATAACACAATATATCATAATTTAATATATGTAAATTATTTTATTAAGAAAATCAAATTCTTATTTCAGAGAGTACATATTGTTATTTTATTTTTCATAGGTTTTGATAACTTCAGGTTTTACATCTGCTAATTAACCCACTAACTCAGCCTCTTCTCAAACATCTTTCATAATTATAACTTGTTTACCTTACTCAGACCTTGAAGCAAAATACAATAGATATGTTCACATTATAAATTACTAACAACTAGTGTGTCATTTATAATCATTCATTCATTAAATTATTATTAAAATAAGAAATTCTATCCAAATATTTACAAATTGTTAAGTATTAGGATATCATTGTGACTTGGTAGTGAAAACCGCAAATGAAAAGATACAAGCAAAAAATGGCTATTGAGAGAAGAAAAACGAAAACCCTGATAGGTTATTCACTCCCAAATGAGCTCAGTGTGTGTGTGTGTGTGTGTGTGTGTGTGTGTGTGTGTGTGTGTTGGTACATTACAATGGTAGTCATAAATAAAATGATTATGAATTTGCAATGGAGTTGAGGGAATGGGAGGTCAAATACGGAGAGAGAAATCATGTACAAATTAAATGAATTACATAATTATATGAGGAAAAGGTTTTTAAATGATACTCTATAAAGTAATTTCTATGAAACACATATTGAAAAATCAATAAACACATTTATTGTCAAAATACTTTATTAGGTTTCTTGAAGCATCTTGCATAGGGTAGCACTTTCTGAACGTTTTTAACATGTGTGAAACAGTATATACAATCTATAAATCTGTTAGCTAAGTGGAAGTATTCAATGCCCATTTATGGTTGTTAAGCAGTGAAAGGTTTACCAGTTTTTATTAAAGTACTTTAAGTTTATTGGCCAGAGCTGTGTTTTATATGCAACTGTCTACATGAGATGGTAGCATTTATTATGTTGAAGAATAGGTCTTAAATGGCTGACACCATTCATTAGCAATAAACCACTGATAGAAAAATAGTTCTTCCTTCTATTCATAAATTTCAGAGAGGGCTTTTGAAAGTGCCTAACAGCATTCTGCAATTCCAGTTCCAGAAAACAAAATGGCCTCTTCTAGCACCTGGAAGTACCAAGCATGCATGTGGTGTTTTTACATACATGCAGTTAAATTACTCATAGATACATACTTTTTTGTTTGGGGCATATAAATATAATTAACTACTTGGAAAATTGTCTATATTTATTAACTTTTGTCTTCTCTATTATTTAACCATAAATGAACATCTTTCTTTTAAGATTTAGCCATTTACATAATTTCTTTTTGTTTTTATTAATTTCTATATAAACGTACTCCTACCTTGACAAAGTAAATCTCTATGTTTTGATCCGAATAGATGGAGAATCTTCTAGCTTTTCTTTTCAATTGAGTTACCCCTTAAATTGGTATTATATGTTCCATTTTAATACAGGAAGATGCCCTCTTGTGTCTTCATCTGAGGACAAAAACAAGACAACACTGGAAGACACAGAAGGAGAACCCTCACTTGGATCTGAACTGGCTCATAACAGTCCTCACATCTAGAACACTGAGACCTACATTTGCCTTCTAAAATACACAGTTCGTTGTATTTTGTTGTGGCAGCAACACCAGACTATGTAAACAGAGATAGATGAAAATCTCCAAAGGGTTTTATACTACTTCCAGCATATAATGGTAAATCTAATGGACTCTTATGAAATGACATTTGTTAGTAATTAGTTAAAGGAAGTTAAATAGTCTCATGAGGTCTACAAGGAAAATATCAGATGGACTCATAAAAACGAGAATATGTGGTTAACAAGAGATCAGTCCAGCTACAAAACTCAGGGTCTAAAATCTGTCTTGTCTGCAAGTTGTGCTGGTGTAATGGTGGGGCAAATTTTTTTGGGAGTGGCCAACCAATCTCTGGTTTAACTTGAGGATCATATTACCAGGAAAAACACATGCCTGATAGCCAGGAACTAGAGACTGGATTGCCAAGTAACTTAGGGTAGAACCAACCACAAATGGCAAAATAACTAAAAAAAAAAAAAACAAACAAAACAAAACAAAAAACCAAAATACAAAAAAACCCAAATAAATCTTAAACTCTAAAAACAACAACAATATCAAAAGCAAACAGAACAAAGCCACAGTGAAATTATTCCTAACTCTATTCTGCTATAGTTGTAGATTAGTGCCTTGACCAGTCCTCATCAGAGAGGCATATTCCTGTAGTAGATGGGAATGCAGTGCATGGGGAGAAACACACATTATTAAGAGAGTATAAATTGGAGGTCTCCATTGGATCTCTGCACTTGGAATCAAGGAACCCTGTGAAAGATGGCGAGGAAAGACTGTAGGAGTCAGAGAAGATGGAGGGGATCTTCTAGGGAAAATTGGTCAATGGATTATTAAGCAGGGCTCCCATGGGCTCAGAGAAAATGGAGCAGCAAGCACAGGGCTTGCATGGGTCTGGATCAGGTCTTCTGTATATATGTTATGGCTATTAGCTTGGTGTTCTTGTGAGACTCCTAACAGCGAGAGCAGATGTGCCTCTGACTCTTTTGCCTGCTCTTGTGACTCTTTTACTGCTATTGGTTTGTCCTGTACCACATCAAATATGAGGGCATTGGCTTTGTTTTATTGCATCTTTTTTTGCTATGTTGGTTGTTGTCTCTTGGAGGCATGCTCTTTTCTGAAAGGAAATGGATTGTGGGGGGAGGGGGTGGATTTGTGGGAGAGAAGAGGTGAGGGGGGAGCTGGGAGGAGTGGAGAAGAGGAATTCTGTCGTCAAGATGTAATATATGACAGCCGGGCTGTGGTGGCGCATGCCTTTAATCCCAGCACTCGGGAGGCAGAGGCAGGTGGATCGCTGTCAATTCGAGGCCAGCCTGGTCTACAGAGCTAGTCCAGGACAGCCAAGGCTACACAGAAAACCCTGTCTTGAAAAAAAAAGATGTAATATATGAGAGAAGAATCTATTTTCAGAAGAAAAAGTCATGCAGTTTCTTAAGTTATTTTGGAAGAAGTCTCTGTTTCCTCATACTAAATTTTTAATTAAACACAAAGGTCAGTTACACTAAATAAAGGGCATGGCACCACTGCCTTAAACCTAATAAACACCTTGAATGTTATCCAAAGGCTCTGAGAAGAGGTATTCACTATGAGTAATATTTATGCCATCATATATACTATATAATAAAATGTTTAATGTGTGGGAGCATATATATCCTTATTATATATTAGTTTGCATATGCATATGTATACTATTGTTTACAATTTTCCTAGTTCATGGATTACTGTTTGTTGTCTTCTACACTACAAGCCCAGAGATTAGAAAAGTTTGGAGACTGGTTTTAGCCAGGTCTCCACCTGTTTCTCCAATCAATTCCAATCAACTTAATTCTAGTCTCCTCCCTATAGATTTTGTTCTTAAGTGTTAGCTTCCCGTGGGTAGCAAGTTGGTTATATAATCCAGGTTTTGTGCCTTACAACATAACAAGGCGAGACAAGCTTGAAGAGACTGTTAAAATAGAAAAGATTGATCTATTATTTTCCTTCTTGGGGTCTGAAGACACAGCAAAGGGCTTGTTCCTCAAAATGGTTCAAATATAATTGGATTAAACTATGAAACAATTTTGGCTTTTGGTCATTATTGGATAAAGGATAGTCAGCAAACAAGCAGGAGTGTATAGCAGATATGTTTGGCTCTGCATAGGGAAGATAGATTTGGAGAAAGTTCCAGGGAAGTGACTATGAAAACCAAATCATACCAAATCATCTGTTATAGTAAGGCAATGCATCACAGCCCAGTACTACATCTTCAGGGGCATGAACAGCAGTGGCATTCCAATCCTGTATTTAGAAAGTTAAATTAAAATACAGCATATTTTAGATTATATTTAATCACATTAAAAATATTGTTTTTTTAATTTAATGTGTATTGATGTTTTTCTGTGCAGCGTGTTCATTTCTAGTGCCTTCATAGGCCAGAAGACGGCATTAGATTATCCAGAACTGGAGCTAGAAGTCAGTTGTGAGCAACCAATGTGGCTGCTGGGAACTGAAGTTGCCTTCTGTAGAAAAGCACTGAGTAATCTTAACTGCTGAGCCATCTCTTCAGCCAGAAAATTAATGTTTGTAACACCTAATATAAATTTCTTGTTCCTTCCAGTTATCTCTTAGTATGTTTGTCACGCACTTGGAAACTGACAGTGTAAACATCAAACAGAACTGAAAAAAGAAAACAGATTTGAAGGATGTATTTAATTCTAGGGTATTTTTTTCTGTAAGAAGGTCTATTCTGGCCAAGAGTCACTTTTATGAAAGGTCATGTACTCCCATGAAGTATCACTTTGAAACATTGTTCATTTCAGCTTTTTTTTTGTCTATGCTATATACAGCACAATATTGACTTCAGTAGACATGTTAACAACCATTTGTTTATACATTTACAATATTTTTAATACTTAACGTTTTCTATTTCTTTTACACTGCTTTACCAAGAGATGGCACTAATTTAGTGACATGTGTTATTTATTCTCAGTTGAAGACCTATTCATTTTATATGAGAGGCACTCAGAAAGGACAATTTTTGTTATTATTTTCATCAAAAGGTTAAATTCAAATGAGGTATTTATTAATAACTTGTTTACTTTTCAAGTAGAAGACATGCTAAAGTAGAATCACTTGAAAATGATTCCTTAAGTCATGTCAAAACTAAACAAAGCATAGCTGAATTGATAATAAGAAAAACTAAATATAAAAGGTAGTAAAAATGACATTACTATGCATAATATGATTTTTCAAGTTTAATTCAAATGAATTATATATTTTATATTTCAAAAAACTATCATTGTTCAGTGTACATTTTGAAAAAGCATAAAAATATATTCAAAAGAAAACTAAGATGAATCTTAAATAGGTGGCATACATATTTTATTTCATACTTGTTTTAAATAAATATTGGTCACAAATTTTGTCATGAAATGCATATGGATAAAAGTTCATATCACACAGTTATTTTTGATCTTATGTTGCATAGCCACATTTGGGTTCTCATGTCTATGATACCAGCATTTGGAGACTGAGATGGGAAAGATTTCTGTGTTTTAGGTCAGGCATGCCAGCCATGCTGTGTAATGATACACTATCTCACCTTCCAACAAAACAAAACAAAACTGTTAGAAATCAAAGCTTAACAACTATAACTTCTGGCTTCACCTCATGTAGTGTACAAGAACCATGGCAGATATCAATGAAGCAGGATAGTGTTTAGTAATCAGTAGCAGAATATGGTCTGGTTTTTTCTTTTTGTACTAGTTATTTCAGGTGAATATCCAAATGGAAGCAACACAGGAAATCTGTCATGAAGCACAACGAGTCTAGCATTTTTATTATAAAATTAGAAATTTTATAAGATACAGCATTTTATGCATTTTTAAATCAATATGAAATATAAGGAAAAGGTTGTTATCAGTCAGATAAAAATTCTAAATTGAAAACAAAGTTCTAAGAAGGACAATTTGCAGACATAATCTGGGTTTCTAAAAAGTTATAGTATTTACACACATAAGAAAATGGACAAAAATATAATATTCGGAACACTGTACTGCAAAAGTTGCCCACTTTTTTATGTTTAACAACAAATGAGAGAGAGAGAGAGAGAGAGAGAGAGAGAGAGAGAGAGAGAGAGAGAGAGAAGGGGAGTGCAAAGATTGTTAAGGTTTCATAGGATTTTAGATTTAATTGCATGTATACTAAATGTATTTATTCAGTTATACTTTCTACAATTGAGGAGGAATCAGGATCATTTGGAATAATTCAAAGAGTATCATTAAAATAATTACATGTTTGAAGTGAAAATAAGTATTAAAACTAAAGGATTTCAGATTATGCAACCAGAAAATGAATAGTTTACTGATAATGGTGGAAGACATTATATTTTTGACAGAGGATTCAAACTTCTATGGAACCTTGAGTTTGTGTCTCTGGTCATAATTAATATTGATTTTATTACTGATTTTGCTCTAATTGGAAAGAGCTGTTTTGGCAGCAGTGATTATCAAAAATAATAAACCAGAAATAAAGCCTTCTCTTCAAAACCAGTGTTGGCTCCTGAATGAGATGTCTCATATCTCCTGCCCTTGCACTTTCTCTCTGTCCTCACTGGACTTGCTTGTGCTCCACCTTAACCACATTGCCAATGTGATAGATTTCTATCATGCTTTGTCACTGACTGCGTCTCCTCTGTTATCACTATCTGCACTCCAAGGGCTCTACTCTTCTTAGGGTTTGATTCTAGGGTTTTTCAAAGACTCTGTTTCTTTCTTGGAGCCTTGCAATGCCTGAATGCATCATTCAGTCCCAATAATTACATTCTGTCAGGTTCTCATGTGAACTACGAAACAAAATGTGTTCACTGAGCCATTTTTTGTGTTCACACTATGCTAGTACTTCTTGACACAAAAGGTGAATAGTACAGTTTTCTTTTATATGACAGACACAGACATTATAATATTTTTATTCTTGCTGAAACTATGGTTGAGAAACTCTTGGTATCAGAGTCATAATTGCACAACCTCCCTTTTTTACAACAAAATATTTTATACTTTTCTGGTTATCCAGCTGAAAGCTTGGGATTATTTAGACAGAGTGACTTTGAAGTTTAATTCCTGTCTCTTTTTTATTCTGTATTTTCTACTTGATATAATGGAGAAGAGACAAAATTCAACTTTATTGTTGTCTCCACTATACCATATTATGCATCATATTACATATATGAATAGAAATAATATTTTGCATCAATTACATATGCATCTATGTAATATGATACATATTTACCAAATAGTATCTTCAGAAATGTGTCTGGATAGTGAAAGTTTTGGCTTCTTTGTGTGTGTGTGTGTGTGTGTGTGTGTGTTTTCCTTGTTTGTTTGTTTGTTTGTTTGTTTTGGTCCCAAATGTTCACTATGGAAATGTTCTCAGTTCATCCCCAGTTGAAAACAAACTCATGAGGGGACACAGAATCTTGGTCAGCTGAAAACAGACTCAGGGGAGGCACATGACCTTTGTTAGAAGGAAACAGAGCCAAGAAAGGGGACATGATGCTCTTCTGGAAGTTGTTTTGTGAAAGCGCCCATGATGTTTTGCTGAAAACAGACACACAAGAGGGTGCATGACATTTAGAATGAATATAAATAGAAGCACAGAGATTGTGAGACAGCACTTTTGCATCCCAATGCCTTGCAAATGGTTTACACTGTATTGCTGGTCTTCCTCTGTCTTCACTTCTCAAAGAGAAAAACTCCACATAACTTCTCATGGTGTTCTGGTTGATTCTAGACACTTGCACAGACTCCTCTCTATCTGGTGGGGTCTTACTGTTTCTGGTGCATCCTGCCAAAGCTATTGATTCGTGATGCTGTTTGGTATTTGCTATTGGACTGGACTGCTATTATCCTGACAACGCAGAGTAGAATTGACCCAAGGAACTAAGTCTAAAGAGGTCCACATCCCCTGCCCCTATTAGCCTTTGTTCTTCCCTATCTCCATTTGGTAAGCTGGAAGAGAGGTAGAAGGATTTAAGAACCGTAAATAAAGTAGGTTTTTGAAAACTCTAAGCTACCATGTCTGTGTGTAACTGTGGAGGTTTGAGTAAAAATGGTCCCCATAGGCACATTGGAAGTAGACCTATTAAGAGGTAAGGCCCTTTTGGGGTAGATTTGTCCTTGTTGGAGGAAGTGGTCATTGGTTTAAGGCTTTGAGATCTCAGATGTTCAAGCCTCATGCAGCATGGCAGTCTTTTCCTGCTCCCTGCAGATTCACGTAGAACTCACAGCTACCTCTCAAGCACCAGGTCGGCCTGCATGACACCATGCTTCCTCCATGCGGCCTGCATGACACCATGCTTCCTCCATGCGGCCTGCATGACACCATGCTTCCTCCATGCGGCCTGCATGACACCATGCTTCCTCCATGCGGCCTGCATGACACCATGCTTCCCCCATGACAATAATGGACTAAGCCTCTAATCTGTAATGCAGCTCCAATAAATGTTTGTTTGTTTTTTTAAATAAAAGTTTCATTGTCATGGTGTCTCATTGTGGAAATAAAACCCTAAACTATGGTGGTATTTTATTTATTCATATCAGAAATTTCTTCTGTGTCATAGTTACTTTACATTTAGAATAGACCCTAGATGCAAGATCCTCTTAATTTTAGGTGTTTTTGTACATTTGATACAATCTGTGAATGACTAAACGTCACACATATTCATATTAAAGCATTTTAGTATGATTATGACTTATGAGAGCACATGAATATATTGGCTTAATATAGTCCTTACAAAACCTAAAGTATGTGTAAAATAAGCACACCATTTGAATAAAAACTTGAAGCATTCGGAATCTTTGTCTAAACCTAATTGTTAAACTCCATGAGATTTATGTAGAAATGTCCTTTCAAAATCAAAAAATACAGTTTTTTTCTGAAGACATCATAATATGAAAATATTTCCCATAACACAGGGTAAATTTTCATTCATCCTATTAGTGACAGCCTATATGACCCTGACAAGCTACTCTGTGTATTGTTTTTCTCGTCATTAAAATAGGAATAAGCACGTATACATCTCCAGGTACTAGAATAATATGTTATAATATTTAAGGAATATTAAAAGTTGCATATCACTTTAAAAAGCATATTTCATTTTATTCAAACCTCTGTGGAAGGCACAAAGTTCTGTCTTGAGCATGCTTGTACATTCAGTATCATTTTATTTGGAGAAAGCACCGGTAATTAGTGAAGATTTGGAATTCATTGTCACAGCTTGTACTTTCTAAGCTCTTACCCATATGAACTGCACTCATTTCCTTTGCACAGCTTGACCTTTTCTAATTAATGCACAGGAGTGCCTACCTGCATCTTACATTGACGTGCTGTGCCTATCGCAAACTGGAAAAAGTTCCAGCTCTACAAATTCCCTAAACACTTGCACTGACAAAATGAGTTTAGAAAACTTTGTGAGGAATTCTCTCAGTGCTTTTCATTTATTGTTCTATATTTTCATAAACAAATATAATCTACTCCATAATGTAAGGTTTTTTCTTTCAAAAATTCTTCTAAAGTAAACTTTTAATTAATATTTTAAAACTGCAGAAGAGCTTCTTTAACCCAATGTAATGGTCGATGACTTCTCTGCTTGCCCCACAGCTTGTGGACTGGAGTTTGAATCTCCAGTAGTGTAAAAAGACTGGAAAGTGTCTTTCAGGTATATGCTCAAGAGTGGTTGGGATAGGGTTATTCCAAATTTCCTGAGATACCGCCAGATTGATTTCCAAAGTGCTTGTACAAGTTTACACTCCTGCCAGCAATGGAGAAGTGTTCGCCTTTCTCCACATCCTCTCCAGCAGTTCCCACAATATGGGGAGTAGGATGTACTTCTGATATGGACTCTGACCTCCCAATGTTGGTCACTTACCCCATGGCAGAATGGCACTGACAGGCCACAGAGGAAGAGGACAGAGGTAGTACAGATGAGACTTGATGGACTGAGGAGGAGGGCTCCCCATTCTGAGGACTGTGGAGGGAGGGAAAAGGGATGAGGGAAGAACAAAGGGAGGGAGGAGGAGAGGGAGGGCAGATGGGTGGTATCCAGGGATAAAAGGGAGGGGCCATAATTGGGATGTAAAGAATTGAAACTGAAGAATACTCAGGCACTTTATATTGCTAATCCCAATATAGGAGAATAGCTCTGAAATTGGCTGAGACATGATACCTCTGCAAAGATGATGTGTTTTTTTTGGTCACAGAATCCCAGAGGCTTAGTATTAGATGCATTTAAAGATGTTTCTATTATTTTAAAGATTCTTTGACAATAAGACAGGTTAACGCCTGGCAATACCTAGCCTACCTCAGAGATGATGAGCATCAATGAACCTCCTTGTGGAGATGACATCAAATGTGACAAACAAGCCACTGGGCAAAATGTCCTCACATCTACCCCCAGACAACAGCCAATCTCTGCCTAGACAGGGTAAGCCAGTCCTCAATAGTTCTTCTCACAAATATATCTGTCAGATATGTGTGGCCAGAAGGCTGAAGACAATGTTCTAATGTTATAGAGAGTTTTGAGTGACTGATCAGGTAGCAAACTGTTTCTGTCATTCCTTTTTTTGGAAGCTGCTAACCTGAACCTCCAGTTTACTCAGGTAATTAAGTTTATTTCAAGTCTCTGAATGGGTTAAAAGCCAGATTGTTTACTTTTACAATTAAGCTTAGTAGTTTGTGGGGTAAAATGTTTTTAGGTCTAGATAGATGTTTTAAGTTGATAGAGATGAGATAGAATAGATATTGATTGACATTCAGAAATTTATATTCACCAAGAGAGCAAAGATGTTTTCTTGAAGTTTTAAATAGAAATAACCAAAACATCATGAATGTGACAAGTATATGATTCCTGATTGCTTTGTGGTTCTTCTTGTTGTGGGTAGTGTATTATAATTTGTATGTATAAGGTTATTGTATAGTCTAAAATCTGATTTTGTCTAAATGTTGTGTAAACTTACCTTCCCAGTTATCCTCCTGTTATGTCAATAAAGCAGCTTACAGCCAATCAATGAGCAGGGGAGAGAATAGGGCTGGACTTCCAGCTAGCCAAGGGAGGAGGAGTTAGGGGGAGAAAGTAGAGGAGTGGGCCATGGAGAGGTCTAAGAAAGATCAGGAGGAAGGTTCTGGAGCCCAGGAAAGCTACAAAGTACAAGTATTGCTGGCTGGGATGTTTGCTGGGAGTAAGACAAAATAGCATAGAGAATTAAGAACAGACTTAAATTGCTCAGATTGTGTTGTGAAGCCTTGTATTATAAAAGAGTCTCAATTATTTTAGTGATAGCCAGGCTAATAAATAAGCTAAAAGATACCAACACAGTTTTATAAGAAATAATTTAGACAATTTATGTACAACAATAAAATAAACTGTAAAAAATAAAATAAAAACACGACTGGAAAGCATCATGTTGACCTGCCTCTAATTCTAGTGCTCAGGAATCAAAGGCAAGTGGTCCTCACAGCAAGCTATAAGGTTAGAGTAGTCAAACAGATAAGGTACAGGATAGGAGACAGTTCTTTCTTCAATAAATAAAGTGACAGTCATAGAAACCAGTCTCACATGTGTACACAAGTACTCAAATACACGGAAACATGCATATATACATGCAAGTGTGTATAACACACACACACACACACACACACACACACACACACACACACATACACACTAAGCAATAACCAGTAGAAGAAAATTATTTTGCCCAAGGATGAAAATGGTGAGTATAAAACAAATTGATTGGCTTATTAAATGTTATCCAGCAAGAAATAATCTAAAGCAAGGTGTATGATGAGTAAATTTTATGTACATTTACACTTTTAATTTTATTACTTTATATGTAAAATTGATAATTTCAAGAAGGATGTATAATTAAAAACTCAAACGAAGATAAAATACACCATAGATTATAAATCCAAGCATATATTCGATTCATTCTACAAGCTCTTTTCTGGCCATACTTTGGCTGCTCTGTACATGATGGTGGAGTAAGTTGTGTCTCCACCAAGGTCTTTGGCATACTTTTAAAGCTGCAGTAAAATAATCATAAAGCAGATAATATAGATGTCCTGTAAAGGGCTGAGGATGCAACAGCCAGCTTATTTGGTGCTTCTACCAATCAGGGTTTCTTCACTAACAACCCACTATTGGAAATGAGGTTCCCCAGAGCAGAGTTGAAAGAAATGATACTTAATGGACATCAACATAGATATTTAGATGGCACTATGATAAGCAGCCTCTGAGAATGTCACAAAAGAAGGAGAAGGAAACAATAGAAGAACAAGGGTCTGAAAAGAGTGTTGAGAAAAGGAGGATGTGACATGGCAATTACACTTACAAATGTGTAGCCATTGTATTTACCTAAACAAAAGTAGTAAAGGAGTGGGTACATCTCCATTCCTTCCTGGATTGGAGATGGATGGATGGCTCGTGAGTCATCACCATTCCTTGAGGGACTACTGGGGGTTCATAGATACTGAGGGAGGCAAAGATATTTTTTTCAATATTTTAGCCGCAGAGAAGTTGTCAGAAACTGAGAAACAATCCCACCACAAGCACATGCAAGCAATCCTAATTAAGCTTGGTGGTCACACCTCCACCAAAGAGACATGCGAGTATAAGGTGGACTACTGGGAGGAGGAAAGAAGTTTTTCAGAAAAAAACATTGAGTAGAGAATATGATCAAACACATCACATACAAGTCTGAAATTGATAACCATCAAGAACATTTAAAGAATATCAAATGATCATAAACCAGATTTCTGAATATTTCTAAGTATCTTTCTCTCATCGGTTCTCTTATTATCAATGCAGTTATATTCAATTGCCCCAGAAATGCTGTATATCTAAACTGTGACTTCCACTATTTCCAAGCATACTCATGTGTGAACTTTTAGTTAAAGAAACAATGCAAATAGAGGAAGTTTCCTTAAGAGGAGGGAAATTCTTGGTTGCAATACTGTTATTCAAAACTGACACTTACCTTGCTCTTTTCATTAAAAAAATATCCAAAACAATGAGAGAGATGCCCTGAGAGTCAGGGGCCTTGTTATTAGAGGCAAACTTTGCACATTTCACAATAGTGATATTACATCCATACATCTGTTAAAAACATATCAAAGAAACCACCTCTATGCACTGTCAGATATTTTGGAATGATATTAGAAGGAAACCTTTATGTGGCTGAAGAATGGCAAAACTAATTTCTATTTCATATTTAAAATCTAAAAATGTAAAAACATTACAGTCATTCATATTCAATTTCATGCCCTTGTGAGAACTATGGTTATGAATATAGTGTCAGTCACATGTATTTTGAATATATTTTGTTTCATTTTATTTATTTAAAGCTTGCCAGAGGCTGATATTCAATGTTGCCATTGATGGCCTTGAGTATGTGACTTCAAGCAATCTTCTTACATCAGACTTATGAGTATCTCAGCCCTTTTCTTCAGTTTCACTTCCCTACACTACAAGTTTTTCCCTATTTTCTCTCCCTTCCTCATCTAGTCCCTTTCTGTCTCTCATTAGAAAACAACAGGCTTCTAATCAATAACAACCAAACATGACGAAACAAAATATAAGATGAAGCCAAAAGCTATCATTTCAAAGTTGTTCATAGCAACCCAACAGGAATATAAATAAAAAGTTTCAAAGAAAGCAACAGAGTCATGGACCCACTTGTTCTCACAGTCAGTAGTCACATAAATCTGCTAAGCTAATAGCCAAAATGTGTGCTCAGAGGACCTGCTGCAGGCTCTGTGCTTGCTCTTTCAGTGTTTGTGATCTCAGGTGAACCTTGCATAGTTGATTCACAGGGTCTTGATTTCCTGGTGTTCCTCATCCTCTGTGGCTCTTACATGCTTTCATTCTCTTCTGTGGGCTAGCCTGAGCTCTGAGGGAAGAGGTTTCATGGTGACTTCGAATTTAGACACTCCACATAACATCGGGCTGTGGGTCTCTGCATTTGTGTCCACCTGCTGCTGGAGGAAACGTCTCTGATGATGACTGATGAGGCACTGAAATGTGAGTATAGCAGAAAATCTGTAGTGGTTTATTGTTGTTGTTGTTGTTGTTGTTGTTGTTGTTGTTGTTGTTATTTTGCTTGCTAGGTTGGTTTTTGGCCAGTAGTGTTTTGTTTTACCCTAGGTCTCTGGGCTATCTATCTAGTCTCTTTCTTGGTTAGCCACACAGTGCTGGGGATGGGATCTTTCTCAAGTCATGGGCCTACTATTTGTCACATCAGACATTGGGTGCCTACTCCTACAAGTTCTGTGCATACTATGGGAGAATATAGGACAAAGGTTTTGTGGCAAGGTTGATATCCATGTTTCTCTTTTGATAGCCTTCAGGGTACCTCCCCACACTGAAGAGACTAGAACATAGGGCAGAAATTTGCATGTAGGCACCAGCATTACTTCCTCATGTTCAGTGAGTTGTGTGGATGCTTCCTCAGCTATGGGGCACTGCTGGCTATCAGTATTCAGAAAAAACTCCCTTTGTTTAACAATACATTAGGTTGTTTGAAATTTTCCATGGGAAGTCCTTGGCCAACAACTCAATTGAAAGCAACCCATTCTCTCCAATGGAAGCCTTCCCTGGTTTCAAGAGGTGGTCATTTGAGACTCCATGTCCTTCTTTAATAAGGGTCCTAGTTAAGATCACCTTCACAAATTCCGGGAAGCTTCCATTTCACTAGGTTTTCCCAACAGCCCTCAAATACCGCCTAAGTCCAGTCGTTTCTCCCCACACTATCTCCCTACACCCAATACCTAATATTACTCCTTCTGTCTGCCCTTGTCTCGAGTAACCCCTTAAGAGCTACCCTACCACCCTCATCCCCACAGGAAGATCCATGCATCCTCCATCAACCCCTCCTTCTTATCTAACCTTCTTTCTTGTCTGAAAACATTCAAAGCTTCTTTACTCAGATAAAGAAGCATGCCAAATCTAAGTATGAAAGCAGTCATTTTATCCTGGCCACAGCCTCGGTGGCAACATGTCTGTGAGGTTTCCAAGCAGCAGTGTCCACCAAATTCACAACAGCCGAACACTCAGGTCTCTTTTGCAAACTCAGTATGGTGCCTGCTGGAACTAAATAATCTACAATCTAGAGAAAGATAAAGGAGAAGGGAGTGAGAGGGCGCCTGGGAGTCCAGAGTGGTAGTGAAAAAGGGAGAGGCAACAAGGGAGGGAGAGGAGAGGTCGCATTCACAAATTTACTACAAAGTGGGAAACAAAGGACATCTAAATTCTTTCTAGATATTTAGGTGTTTGCTTATTGCTACTGTTTCTTAGTTTCCTAACATAGACTCAAGAAATAATTTCTGAAATTAAAATGAAATGTTATATCCTATCATAGAGTATGGCCTGAAAATATTAATATTAATGTTATTGGACAGTAACACAACCATTTATATTTATACTAAAGATAAGATACACGTCTGGATATAAGTTAACATGCATTTCCTTTGAATTTGTATAATGAAATGACCATTCGTAGTAAATTTCCTTTCAGTAAGTAAAGAATGGACTTTCTGACATCAATGCAAGTGAGAGGAACATTTGGGAGAAAATAAAACAGATCCAAACTGAAAACAGTTATTTCTCAATTACAGGTAAAAGCACAATTTATTTATTTCTGAATGTACTACAAAGAACAGGCATTAAGGTGATAAAACTACTGGAGAACAGGTTGCATACTTATGATCTTAAGGCTTGTGCACATCTGCAGGGATTTGTAACAGTTTGTTCTAGTTCTGTCTTGTATTACCCTTTAGAGTTCAAAGCCACGGTAAGGGCCTCTGGTAATGTGTACATGCTCTGAGGCTTCTAGTCATATTTCAGATCCAGTCTGGAATGAGAAACATTTGCCATTGATATACCTGTGATTTTATATATATATATATATATATATATATATATATTCACATATATATATGAATGAAAGTGATTCATCATTTACGTTTGCATGTGCAGTTTGATTCACACCTAAAGTTTTCTTGTTGAAGATAGACGGTAGTTTGCACTTATGGAAATGTTTGAAATTAGTGGAAAACTTGGTCTTTTGTTTAGTTGTTTGTTTTTGTATTTGTATTTTGTTTGTTTGTTTTCATAACTATGACATTTTTCTCTTTTTGGTGTTATTTAACAGTCACTTTCAATATTTACAGATTACGATGTGATTTTTTTTTCTTTAGTTCTACAGAATGGTGGTATGAAACACATTATTTATTCAGGAAACATGGGAAATACCTACAGAAACTGTTTTCTTGTTTTTGTATTCCCTCCCAAGCACCTGTCATACCTGCTGTCGTTTCTAATACCATAAAAGTCTCGCTCTCACTTTGCAGTGTTTCAAGTGGGTATGTGTTTACCTGTTAAGCCATAGATGTCATAGCAGTCCTGTTACTTGTCCCACTAGACTCTATCTCTCCTCTCCTGCAATGAGGAAAAGTTCCTTTGTCGTCATTTTCAGGTCAAGTTCTTCATCTTCTTAAAAATGCTTTCTTTCTCTGTGAATACTTTTATTTCTATTAGGCTGCATTACATGATATGTCTTCACATCTTTAACTCAATGAGGCAGCCTTATCTCTTGGGTTCCCTTCCTGCTATGATCTGCAGATGGCTGAGGTCTGGATGGGAAATTGAAAACCCCAAGGAGCCTCTGCTGGTCCACTGGAGCAGCCAGAACAGTTTATTCCTGCATCTCCCACTGGTTTATCTCTTCTCAAATAAATTAAATGGGGCTGTTGATGCACATAGCTTCCTTGGTGGATCGCTATTCACTTGGGAAGCTTCACAGCAATCAAGAACTAGACCTGGTGACATAAGAGTAATCATTTTTGTTTGTGTAATGTTGTCTCGGGAGATATGATTAGTAAAAGGTGTGATGGTGTGTAATAGAAAGTATACCATGGATACAATAACACATAGTTTGACACATTTTTCTAGAGATCTTCAGCTTCCTTACATTATCCAACTACCTCATGGAACTTCTGGTGTTTGACCTTGTCAATTGGGCTTATATGAACTTCTACAAAAAGAGTAAAACAGTTGTCAGAGAGACCTATATTTAAAATAGTGAATATGATTTGAAAGTATGTCTTTTTCTCATACATACTTCACTCATATTTGTTGCCTTTAATTGGAAATATTCAAGAAATTTAAGCAACAAAAATATTCAGAAATAATATTACATTGCTATATTAAACAAGTTATATATTTATTACAATATAAATGCAAAGGGCCTGGGTTCAATTCCCAGCACCCACATGGCAGCTCACAACTGTCTGTAACTCCAAGATCTGACACTCTTACACAGATGCACTTAATTTAAAAATTAAATAAAAATATTTAATAAAATAAATAAATGCTTCAATGCACTATAATATTTGTAGACAATCATTTGAAAGTGAAAATGCCAATATTATTATATTATAATTCCAGTGTATAGATACTATTTTAAAGAATATAGAGTTTTTTCTTGGAGTAGTTTACCCAACTATAAGTCCAGATTTGCATCTTCCATATCTTTCCATGTATCGTTCTGCTATCCGTGGTTTGTGGACTTTAGCTTGTATGTTACATATATTTGATATCTGTTTATCTGTATTGTCTCTTCTTAATAAAAATATTTACTCTGCATTTTTGAAATACACATGAAACAATGTATGGAGTAAGAGTAAAGATTTTTTTTAAAGAAATATTTAACAGAGTTTAAGATGAAGAATTTAATGACCCAAATTTACACAGGACTGAACTCTAAAAGAATAAACAAATGTTATCAACATAAATCTTTTTCTTCCAACATTTGTGAAATATGTCTCTTGTTTAAGGTTTCTTTGAAGTGCTGGCTGCTTTTAGCAAATGATAAACACACACACACACATACACACACACTGTTATTCTGGTTTAAGAGGCATGGAAATTAACATAGTTTAAAATTTAAGTTTTGTTTAGATATGTTGCTGGGTAGGGCTTTTCAAAGGACAACTATGCTAGGCTCCTGTCTGCAAGCACTGCAAGGTGTAGTTGTTAGTGTCACAGGTTGGATGTCTTGGATGGTATGTCCAGACATTTGTTGGATACTCCTTCATTCTCTGCTTTCTTTATCTCTGCACATCTTACAGGCAGAGTAAAATTTTGGTCGAGGTTTCTGTGGGTGGTTTGGTGTTCCCCTCCCTCTACTAGGAGTTCTGTCAGGTCAGAGGGTGGTCACTCCAGTCTCCATGTCCATTGTTAGTAGAGGTCTCAGCTAGAGTCACCAAGACTCAGTGCTCTACAGAGAGCCTTGTGGAGGAGTGGGAGGAAGGATACAAGGACAAGAAAGCAAGCAAAGCCAACACGCCTGGACTCAGGAAAGCTTGAGGAGATTGAAACACCAACCAAGGACCATGTATAGACTAGACCTGGACCATCTACAAGCATGTATGCAATGGGAAATTTGGTCTTTATGTAGGTTCTCTAGAAAAAGGAGTGGGAGCTGTCTCTGGCAAGAAATTTCTTGCATGCTTTTTGGTCACTTCCCCCGGGTGGGCCTGCCTTGCCAGGCCGCCATGATATATGATGCACTCAGTCCTGATGTGACTTGATCTTCTGGGATAGGTAGGCGGGATCGGTAGAGTGGGGGAGGATTCTTTTTTTCTAAGCAGTAGTGGAGGAAGGATAAGGGGAAGAGGGAGCGAGGATGGGGCTTAGAAGAGAGGAAGAAGAGGCCTACTATTGGAGTGTAAAGCGAATAAACAGATTTAATAAAACAATAAAGACATATTAAACATTAGAAAATATTTGAGCTATGTATTTACATTGGGCTGTAAAACTTGATAACAAGGGAAGTAGAAGATAAAGAGATCTTGTTATATTGTACTCTAAGAACAAATAAAAAAACCGGCTGAATACACAGTAAAATAGCAAATTCAGTGTATTTTTAAAAATACGTCAAGACACATTATTAACTTGGTTGTGTTGTGTAGCTAGGGTTCAATTTTTTGAAGGCGAGAGGTAGTTTCATAACATGTACAAAATGATCATCACACTCAAATAACTTGCATGCTCATTTTATTTCAAGTAATTATTTCTAGTGTAAACCATTGATTCTTTCCTTAAGAATTTAAAATTATACATAAAGCATATTCAAAAACATAGTTCTGTGCTCATGACTTTTTCATTTTTAGTCCGAATTGCTACAAGGCATGCCTTATTAGTATACAGTTTTAATGTGAACTCATATTCACTTATTGCTTCTTCTTGCCTTCCAGATTAATTCTATTTAACTTATTATGAATATACTCCCTAAGTGTGCTGGCCTGTTAGTTGGGGTTAATCTGAATTTTTTTATTCAGGAGGAAAATGGAATAGTGGGCAAGAGTAAATTGATACAAATTAAAAATATATTGTTCTACAGCATTTGTTTCAAATGTCTTTAATTGTTGGTGTATTATGCGTTGTTTTTTTTTTTCTTTTTCTTTTATGTTGCTGGTTATCAAGGAACAGAAAGAATACCATAGATCAGAAAAAAAATATAACCCATAAATGGTATTCACAGTTCATGACAGTGTGATTAAAGAATATTGCAATATTTATTGAAAGTATGCTTTGCAAACATGCCAGAAACAGAGATAAATTAAGATGAAGGCTGTGACTTCACAGACTTGGTGGCCAGTTTTTGAAAGGCAAATGAGCCGAAGACTAGTGTGCAGAAAAATATCTCTTTTGAGAAAACAAATCATTGCCTTGGGGTCTTCAGAAGGACTCAAAAGTCATAGAAGCACATTAAACAAACAAACAAACAAACAAACAAACAAATAAACAAAGGAAGTACATCCACAGCATGATAGTTGAATAGTTTATACAAATGGAGGAAAATGCAACCATAGAAAATTTTTCTTAAACACAATTAGCAGATACAATTATATAGCAAGTGATACCAGGGTCTTATCATATCTGTGAATAACAGATACTCTCTAAGATATTCTTTTCACCATCATAAAAAACAGAATTATATTTTACATATCAATATCTACAGATGTATCAATATACTGCTATGAAATTTTTAACAGTGAACAGTAGAGAGAATTAAAGAATCTCATACATACATATGTAATTTGTATATAATGTATATTAATATACTACAATTAACTGTTTTTTTTCTAGACAGGGTTTCTCTGTGTAGCCTTGGCTGTTCTGGAATCACTTTGTATACAAGAATGGCCTTGAACTCACAGCAATCCACCTGCCTCTAGCTCCCGTACTAGTATCTTTTAAATTTCAATACAATTAGAAAATATAAAAACAAGTTAACTTTATTATTTGCATTTAGATTTACTTTAGTATTTGTAATGAAGAATATTTCAACTCTTCTATTGGAAATTTGACAAATATTACACTGTAGAGTTTTGTGTTTTAATATCTTCTACACATTTCTTATTTCCCATTTTACTAATTAATGTATTCTTTCACATTCTAAGAGATATGTCTATTATTTGAAGAAAATGATTGTGTAAGGTTTGCATATTTTCTACTGGATTCACATTATAAGTACACCTTTTAAATAAATTTCATCTTAATTTAATTATGCAGTTATTTCTCATTATATAGTTTTAAATATATCCCACCAATTTAAGATTTTCAGTTATTAGATTAGTTCTGGGAGTTGCTAAGTAAGCTCTGTTGCACTGAGGTAAATCTCAGCCCTGGAGGCTTTTTGTTTGTTTGTTTTAAGACTTTAAATATCCAGTGGCATTTAGAAATAGACAGATGAGAAATTTTTGTTTTAAAAATTAATAAATAATATATAGTTTATACATCATTTTAAAGGAAATATGTGACAGATGAGTCTGTGTGCATGTGTAGGTGTACTGTGTACATGATTCCATCAAAGTTGACTAAGATTTTAGTTAGGCTCTGTAACTGATTTTTCTGCCTAAAAATATATTCTCACTGCTTCTAATTACTTATTCACAAGGTTATTAATGAGTCTGAAGGATTATGAAATTGAATCTAAAATGATCTTTAATATTCTTCTCATGAACTTGTAATTTATATTTTATTATTCATTAAAATTAATAATAGTACACTTTTTACATTTGTTACACTTGGTTTGGCATAATTATGTTAACAAATGTTACCCACCATAATCTTCCATCAACCATCACCTGATAGAAAAATTAACTGATGTTGAAAAATTGTATGTGTGTGTGTATTCTAAATTTAATTTTAAGTTCCAGAACCATGCACTCTGCTCTTGTGTTGGAGCTAGAATCAATTCTGCTAGTTTCTGCTCAGATGGATTAGTCATTCATAAGCTTTGATTAGAATATCACTTAGTAGATTAATGTAACTTCAGCCCATTACACTTAATTGTGGCCAGATTAATTCACTGAAACTTCTAATACATTCTGGATAGTAAACCAAGGAAACATGAATTAACTTGGAGCAATGCATTATATTGCATATAGAAGTGAACCATATGAGTATAACTTAAGCAAATTATTCCTATTTTTCAAAGTATTAGCAAGGACATTGTACAAGTTAACTACTATAAGTTAAATATATATATATATATATATATATATATATATATATATATATATTAGAGATTAAATTATATACCTAAACAATAATAAAAGCAGTAAATGTCTCCAACAATTCTACTACTGTGTTCCTTATAGCTGAAGGAGGAACCCTTAGATGCTTTTGATAATGAAAGCCAAAATAAGTGTAACTATAAGAAAGTACATTCAATTATTAAACATAGTAACCTACTATAACTATATGAAAATGTATTTAATGTATTAAATATAGTAGCCTAGTAAAAACTATTAGTATTAGAAACTTAATGACTTGAATAAAATTTAATCTATGTGAATACCAGAAAATTTTGTGAGATAAATGTAACAATGACCAAAATTCTACCCAACCTGCCCTCCCCCCTCCCGACACACGCACTCTTTTAAGGAAAATGGGGCATCATTTTCTTTTTAAGGCTTTGTTCAGCTGATTTTGGACTAATAATACTTTTGTAGGTGTCCAAATACAATTGGGAAAAATGGTTAAGCAAGCTAGGAATAGCACTTGTGGTCCAGTTTCTAAATGTAGAAAAATTCCAGGCTTAATAGAAGTTCTGGGTGGGATAGTCAGAAATGCTGGGCCAGTTGGGATCAGAAGCTTTCATTGAGGCTGTCCTGGGAGCTGTCCTGTTTTGATGAGAAAAAGCAACCGGAGCCCTTGGTGTAGGAGCATAAAGGATGCAGGATGTCAGTGTCCAGCATGCTGAGAGGAATGGATCCTGTCAAGTCTTATTCAGCATCAGTGTCTGATTCTTTTGTTCTGAAAACATATAATTTCTCACAAGCATTATACAGTCCTAAAATGTAAAAGTATGTGGTGTGCTGGATGCACTAAACAATTAAGGCTGTTTCTCTGCTCTTACTATGAGCAGAAGAAAGACATCTGTAAATTTCCATTCATGCCATGCAAAGAACGGCATCTGAAAATAAGTCGCAGGGATTTTGTAACCAGTCATGTCTCAGCCAGTCTCTGAGATATTCCCATGCAGTGGGATTAATATGACAAAATAGAAGTTTTATGCACAGAACAACTTTCTACAGGCCCTTGATTCAAAATCAAACTATTGAGTTTAGCCTGTTTACAGGTTGTTGACTGTTTTGAAACATAGCTAAATGTGTAAGCATGGTGCAGAGAGAAGCGGAGCCATGTGAAGCAAAATTGACTGCTTTTAGACAGAGTGGTTTCCTTGTTTTTTTTTTTTAATAATTTTGAACACATCATGTAATCAAATGAAGTGTTTTGATTATGAAACAAACCAAAGTTTGAGTAAACTGTATGTGTGATTATAAGCTCATGAGCAACATATTTCCCATATTTGTTTAAAACAAAATAACACAATTCTGAGACTTTTAAATGTATCAATACAAAGTTTTAGCTGAAAACTACTTGTGTATTGTCATTTTTATTGCCATTAAAATTTTTATATAATACAAAAAAAGTATTTTAAACTCACACTCTGAAATAATTCTTTCATTGTAAATGAAACCATTTAAAGAAACCAAGAAGCTTCTAAACAGAATCTTTTTCAAATAAACATCATTGCACATAAAAAAGTAGTTTTTAAAAATGCTTATTTAAAACTAAACACTCTAAAGCAGTTTTAAATCATGCTGTATCTTGAATATGACTTATTTTTCTTCGAAATTCAAGTTCAGTTTTCTTTTCAAAATTTTCTGTATTAAGTAGCAGGGATTTACAAATAATTTTTTTCACAAAGAGTGGCTTATGTAGATTCAAAGGTGAAAATGGAAGGGAAAGGAGACCATAAGAAATGGATGAACCAACCTGCATGGGGCATTGTTGATTCTGAGTAAAATTAGCAGAGTCTCAACAGGGTAAATCAGATATTTTGAGACTGGTTTGTGACCAAAGAGAGTCCATACTTCAAGATCTTTTTATTTTACAGATCAATTTTCACTTCTAACATAACAACACATGATGATTGCTCATGGGGCTCCTAGATGGTACTGATTCTTCTTTCATTTACAACTTCAACAACCGCCAGTCAATTAAATATTTCAGGTAGTTGGTTATAGTACTGGAAACTAGACTAGGTCTCATTGCTAATCTCCCAAACTGGAAAAGTCTTTGAGTTCTTAGCATTTTTTTCAAATATTGAGTCTGATGACATAATACAAAACAGAAAGAGAGTGATATTATAGTGTTAACTGAAATTCTGACATCAATTTGATATTTCTCCCTGAAAGGATGATTGAGAAGATTTCTAAAGTCAGTCTGAAAATAGACCTAGAGTATCAGGGAGGGAGACTTGCTTGAGCATTTGCAATCATCAGGAATAGGGTCAGGCCAGACTCCCATGTGTGGTTAGAGGCTTATGTATCTTGAAATATAATCAGTACCTGGGAAGGAATATGCAGACAGTCTCAACAGTTTTTCCTTTCTTCTGGCAGTAGAGGAAGAGAATTGATTGAAGCTTGAAAGTTACCTGCAAGTGAAAAAAATTAAGATGTCTCTTTTAATATACCAGTAAGTTTCATGATTTGTTTTTTCTGCTCTACTTTCTTCTTTGTGCTCTGCTGAATGATGCTTTACAATCGATATGTGTGAAAATGGATCCCTTCTCCTTTGCTTTTCCAATGATCATTGAAGGAACTCTTACTAACAGCTGAATCATTCAGACATTGAAGGCCTATGTGTTATAATTATGATGTTTCTCATTCATGTAGTACTAACATAAATATGTAAAAATCTCATCTCATTGTCAAAGGATGGATATTACTTTAATCAATTGAAAATATGAAATATCCTTTAAAATGCATTGGATGGAAAATTTATTAATACAATTATCAATTTACAACAAAGTCAACTTTAAAAGGTGAATTACTTATATTTCACAGTATACTGGGCAAATATCAGCACTTGAAACTCTACTATCCTAAGTGGATAATGGAGACATTTACATCTTATTCTGACTCTTAATCCACAAAATCATATTTTACTGATCAAAAATTTGACTTTACATAGTTTAACATTAGAAGTTGATATTTTTATTCACTAATCTACTTCTTGAAAACTATTGAATAATGTTACTAAGTGAACAGTGACAAAATTCAATTAAATCATCATATTAAAAATAATATCTATAGAAAATGATGCAAGCACAGCTCAAAGGCAGTCAAGTTTAAAGATCCTTTAATTAGCATGAGTACAGGAATTTTAATCCAGCAGCATGGCTGCTCTAGCAAGGGATCACATTCAAGGAGCTGCTGAGTTTTGTTTCAAAAATAAACAAATAAAGGAACTAATGAACAAACAAACACCTTCATCCTCAAAGTAAAAGGTAGTGGCCATCAGTGACTTGTGGTTGTATGCATGCATCAGCCACTCTACTCATTTTATCTATCATCTATCTATCTATCTATCTATCTATCTATCTATCTATCTATCTACCTATCTATCTCTCTATCATCTATCTAAGACAGGGTTTCTCTGTGTAGCCCTGGTTATCCTGGAATTCCTTGTTTTGTTCAGGTTGTCCTTGATTTCACAGAGAAACTCTCCCCTCAGCTATGAACGGTGTGAACTACTACGCTCAGTTTACCCTGCCATTTTCAATAAAGCAAAGGTGAAATGACATACCTTTAATCCCTTTTGCTGGAATATAAGACATGCTCTTAGTGCACACCTTTAATACAAACAGTGAAGATAAAGTTAGTTTGTAGAAGCTCCCATGTTTGAAGGTGATATCTAATTGAGTGGCAGAGAAAGTGATAAATTAGAAAAATATTTTATAAAATGAGTCAGAGATACTGTCAGAAGAACAGACAGGAAAAAGAGAACATAGGAGAACAGGCATGTGGGTCACCTAACAATGGAAGTAAGGGCTCTTTCTGACTCTCTTGTCTTTCTTTGGATCCCTTTAACATAGCTGTGTTGTCTTTTCTCAGTGGCAGAACATTATGTGCCTTGTCCTGCTCTGACTTGATGTAGCAGGGTATGTTGGTACCCATGGGGAGCCTACTCTTGTCTGAGGATAAAGGCATGGGGGATTGAGATATGCAGTATGGGCTCAAACCAGGACGAGGAGAGGTATGGGGTCTAGATTCAGGATGTAAAGTGAGTGAATGAATGAAAGAATAAATAAATAAATAAATAAATAAATAAATAAATAAATTTAAATGTGTATACTACTTTGGGATCCCTGAAATTCTAGCACCATGTTAGGCCTGCCAAGACATCCAGTCTCATGCACTGAACAATTACAAGATTCTTGACCTTTCTAGCAGGAGACAGCCATTGATGGACTACTTGAACCACAATGTGTAAGCCACTCTAATAATTTCTAATATCTTTTTAATCACACAAACACATTGGCTTACACTATCAATTATTTTCCTTTAGAGAATACTAATACAATTTCAAACTTTATTTACAGGTTTTGAAAGATGTTTAAAACTCATTATGCTTGAATAAAAGTAGAATTTTCCTTCCACATATTTAAAAGGAATTATTCTTGACAAAAGTAAAATAATTTTCCACTGGAGCTAAACTTAAGTCTTTAGGATAAGCTAAATACTGGACATGCATTAAAAAAAATCTTTTCTTAGATACTAATAATGTAAGGAACCAAACTGATACAAATACACATTGAACATGAACAGCTTTTTGAAAAAATAATAATGTATTTATATTTTCATTAAATAAGTAATATATAGTATATGGTATAAAGAAATTTATAAAATGGTATAATTTATTGCTTGCTTGTGGGAACTATAAGTTTAATATTAGTTCCATTCTCTTTTCTGTTATATATTCATTTCATTTTGATTTTAAGTATTTCATATGTGAGCACATTTCTACATCCACATCCTCCAGACTTTCCCTACTTCTATTTCAGTTTGTGATCTTTTATAATTATTAACACACACATACACACACACATACATACAGAATATTTATTTAGTATTCCATTTCAGTTTTTTACCTTTTATAAATATTAATATACACACAGACACACACTCACATACACATACACACACAATGTATTCATTTATTATTCCATTTCAGTTTGTGACCTTTTATAATTATTAATACCTACATGTGAGTTGAATGAGTATTGAATATACACAAGCACTTAGAACAGAACAATTGGGATTGTATAAACTATCTGGGGAAGAAAAACCTGATTTTTTGTCCACATACTTTCAATGCAGTAGCTATCATAAGCCTGTAGCTGTGGAGGAATGCCTTGAGTGGGTTTAGCAGTTGCCAATAAAGAGCTGTTTGGTCAATGAGCTGGGAAGAAGGACAGGAGGTGAAAGGGAGGAGTTTCTGGGGAAGAGCAGGAGGAGGCAGAGCAAGTGGTGGGAAAAAGAGACTGAAGGAAAAGAATCCACCAGGGAAGTCATCCGACTGGCAAGGTATTGGTTTATATATGGGTTTAAGTATATTAGGATTAGGATTTGCCCAGATAGTGCTAGCAGCTTAAAAATAAAACACAGTCTCTGTGTCTGTCCCATGGGAATTAGCTGGTTAAAGAAAACTACTGACTTAAGAAGTTGCTGTGTTGACAAATGCAGAAAGACTAAAATGTACATCAACAATTAGCTCTTTACCTTTGCATCGAGCCTTGTGAAATTTCCCCAGTTGACATTGTCCTGTGTTTTGTGTGAACGTTGATCATTCTGTGTATCCTGTTTACACAAGGATGTTGAGTTCTCAAGGATACAGTATCCTTCCCAAGTCTAGAAGACACTCTCTCACAGTATATTTCCTGTTCTTATAGCTCTTACTGTTATTAGCCACTACTTTAAACAATGTTTCTTGAGACTTAGCTCTAGCTAGTGTATTGCAGATGCAAAAGAAAAAAAAAAAAAAGAGAGGAGGCGTGAAGACTGGCACTGGTTACACTCTTTGTTCATTTAGTTTTAGATCTTTTTAGTAGGCTATGCTGTAAAAAGATGCTCCTTTCATGATGGATGATAGCTACACACATCTGTACATAAAAGCATGCGTATTTAGAATACACTTTGAGTTTGCATTTATCTAGGAAACTGGAAGTAGTACAAGTTCCTCTGTGGTCTCTGAGTTCCCACTGGTATTTGGCTAGGGTTACATGACCTGGGGTGGGTATCCCCTGTCAAATAGGCCCTAAGAAAGCTATGTAGGCAGCTATTGGTTTTTCCCAAGATATAAATTTCATTATTCCATCATTAGGTATGTGTTAGTGGACTGTCACTACTGCAGCTGTCTCACAGGTGTTACACCTGGGTAGAATGATTGTTTACTCTTCTCTTTTGGCAGCTTCCATAGCACAACTTTTTATTTTAAGGAGGCTAGCAATCAGGAAGTAGGTTTCCTTGTCAGTGTCAGATTAATGCCTCTAAGACATGTGTCTCAAATGTCTCTTCAGCAATAGTGTTTTATCTTCAAACTCATAGGCAATAGAAATAGCTTATATCATACAGAGTGTGGTAACTGGGACACAGAAAGACATAAAACATATGTTTTCTATTGTGTATCTTAGTGCCAAATCTTTAGATTTGTATATATAATCTGAAATCACCTCATAAATCAGTTAAATCAAAAGGGAACATGAAGGTGTATGAGAGGGTTTAGTGCAGGGAAATAGAAGGATTTTTAACTGTGGAAAGCAAAGAATGGCACCACAGGGAAGAGATACAAATACATTAAAGATGTGTGGTAGCTTGAAAAAGAATGATCTCCATGGGGTCAGATGTTAGTATACTTCATTCACAGATGATGGAACAGTTTGAAAAAGATTAGAAGGTCTGATCTTATTGGAGGAGGTATGCCACTGGTGGTAGGCTTTGAGGTTTTCAAGGTCCGCATCATTCCAAGGCAGATATGAACTGCTGTCTTACCATGCTTGCCTATCTGCTGCCACACTCCCTGATAAAGTCACTGAGTCAGTTTCTTCAAGTGTAAGGCTGCAGTAAACACTTTCTTCTCTGAGTTGCTTTGGTCATGATGTTTTCTCACAGAACTTGGAAAGTAACTAAGACAGGTTGCTTGAAAGAGCCACAGGAAAAGAGATTGATGTATTTTATATAGTTTAGATGAAATTTGGCCAAAAGCTCACAAGAATCCCAGTGCTTTAGACAAAGGACACTTTCCTTTAAGCTCTGTTTTAGTTTTTAATATAATGAATAGAACAAATATTTAACACTTTGGTTAAAAAAAAACCTTTTATAGGTATGAATAATTGTATTGTAAAAATCAATCATACTTGAAATAGTCAATGTATAATTTAATAATTATTTTAAAATTGAAAACATTATCTAATAATTTGGCCTTTGCTTTAGAAAATGTGTTTTCTAATTTCCTTTAGTAAGTACTCTTATATCTTTATTTTTCTTTATTTATTTTCATTCACATATGAGGATCTCATTGAAAATTAAAACTAGTCTACAAGGTGAATAAGGTTATAGGAAGTAAAACAAACTTAAAAATTAAAGTGGCAGTTATTTTATAACATATGAATTTTGAAAGTTTGAGGTAGAAATCTTTCAGAGAATCCCATGTCTAGTGTATTTCATAATAACAGTTGCTAATGACTTATTCTTTCTTAATTGCAGAGTGAAATTTTTTCCAAACCAACCTGACATGATGATATAATTGCTTAGGCTGACTTATATAGTTGTGTGGTATGATTTATTCAGACTATGTGTATTCCTGTGTCTCCTATGATATTTTGAAGTAGTAGCTGAATAGTAAGTTAAACATAGATAAGAAATTTCTGGAAATTAATTCTATTTGCTTTTGGAGTTATTGATGTAGTCCTAGTAGATTCTTTTAATTATAGCTACCATCAAGTATAAAACTTCATTATGTCAAAAAGAAAAAAGAAAACAAAAACAACAACAAAAAAGTCATATACCAGGCTTTGTATGTACCTAAGAAAAAGCATGGAAGTAAAATTTCCTTGAGTCACACCAAATTTGAATTTACAATATTTAAACTTCTTATCTTTTAATTATCTCCTCCATGTGCATTGTATTTACATTATTTCCAGTACACTCTCTCATCTCCACATACAAATCATACTGTGAATCCCAAATTTATGATTTATCTTTCTGTATATCTTTATCTATCTATCTATCTATCTATCTATCTATCTATCTATCCCTATCTCTCAATATTTATCCCCCTCATTTTATAAACATATATGTGTATATATATGTGTGTATATATGCATATATATATATACATACATACATGCTGCTAATTCTATTTAGTGTTGCTTATATGTATATGTCCCTTAACGCCGAACATTTAGGCTTGAAAATCCTATTAGAGCTTGTTCAAAATGAATTGCACTTTTTTTTCCTCTCAGGAGTCATTCATTGGCCTAAGTTATTAATGTATGGTTGGGACTTTGTTGCGTTTTCCTCCTGCGTGATGTTAGGCAAACTGATGGTATTGCTGTTTATGATCGATCTATTTAGACAACAATATTGTTAATAATTCTTGGATGCAGCTTCTTGTATATTTTGAAATTTGGACTAGTTTTATTTAGCTAAAACATTTAGCTTAGAATTTTCAAGTGTTTTTTTAATTTACTTCATGAAAATTTCAAAATAAGTTCAATTTCACAGCTAGTGGTTACATTCCTAGTATAAGTGCCACTATTACACTGCTGGGATATCTTGTCAGTCCAGTTCCTGTTGTGATTCATTTACAACTAAGTATATATGGCAAAGACCTTTCTTTCTTTCTTTCTTTCTTTCTTTTTTCTTTCTTTCTTTCTTTCTTTCTTTCTTTTATTCTTCCTTTCTTTTTTCTTTCGTTCATTCATTCTTTCTTTCTTTTGTGTTTTGTTTATCTTTTTGTTTGATGAGGCAGAATTTCTCTGTGCACCCTTGGCTGTCCTGAACTCTCCTTGTAGAATAGACTGACCTTTAACTCCCAGAGGTCAACTGCCTCTGCCTCCCTGAGTGATGGGATTACAGCTGTGCACGGCCCCTCCTGGCTGACAATTACTTTTCTATTTTTAATAATTTGCATAGCATCTTCAGATACTGGGATAGTTAGCCCTCAGGGAGGAGTATTTTAAATCAGTTCCATCATTGTTTTCCAAGTCTGTGTTTGAAGTACTTGGCATCCTCCACAATAGCGTATTAATTTGAAATTCCTGGAGGTCCCCAAGGGCGATAGACATTACCTGTGTTGTTTAGTGAGTTTTTTAAACCTCTTTTTCTAGGGACTTGAAATAGTTTCCCATACCTGACAGTAAGAATTTAGGGGGTTTGATTAGAGAGTCCATAGTTACAGGGAGAGTAATTTTCACCCAAAGTGTCACAATTCCATTTAGTCTATACACACACACACACACACACACACACACACACACACACACACACACAGAGAGAGAGAGAGAGAGAGAGAGAGAGAGAGAGAGAGAGAGAGAGAGAGAAAGAGACAGACAGAGAGAGAGAGAGACAGAGACAGAGACAGAGACAGAGAGACAGAGACAGAGAGAGACAGAGAGAGTATATGTATATTACGAAGGCATGTTGGTTTTTCAAACATCCTCTCAGTTTATCTCTTATTTCTCCTTTTCCTTCTGTTTTCCCCCTCCTCAGTTAACATATTCGTCCAACTTTTCCTTTTTTAGCCTTCATAATTCCTGGATTTACTAGCCTTGACTCTAGAGTTTTTTATTCCCTACTTTTCCCATTGTCCTTTTCTTACTCTTTTGTTTGCTGTGATTACTTAAGGTTATAAACTCAGATCTAAGGATTCAGAACTAGCATAAAAAATTAGAGGATACAAGAAGTCCATATGAGACTTGATCGGCTGAGGTTAGATGATAAGGGAGGAGTGCTTCCTCTTTCTGAGGACTAAGGGAGGTGATGAAGGAAGGATGAGGGAATGAAGGCGTGTGACACCATGCAAGCATATATATGGTCTTTCAAGACAGAGTTTCTCTGTGTAGCTTTGGCTGTCCTGGAGTCCCTTATAGACCAGGCTGGCTATATTCACCTGTTTCTGCCTCCAAGAGTGCTTTGATTTAAGGCATGCACCAATGTGCCTGGCTGTGTTCCACATTTTCAATTGATTTGTTGGTTGGAAAAAATAGGTTCCATTGCCTGGCCATTGTGAAGAAAGAAACAATGATCATGGGAGTGCAAGTATCGGTGAATGTTAGTAAGACTTTGAGGAATAACCTAAAGAGTAGTATAACTGAGTCATAAGGTAGATTAATATTTTTTTGCCTTTTGTTAACTTTCCACACTGATTTCCAGTGTGTGACTGCTCCAGTTTTGAGTCCACCCATAATCAACAAATAATCCTGACTAGCATTTGTTATCAGTTGTTTACTTGATCTTAGTCATGCTGACCAGGTGAAGATTAATCGTAAAAGATGCTTAAATTGTGCTTTCCTTCACTGTTAAGATTGTTTGATACCTTAATAGATTATTCTTAGCCTTTTTATTTGTTCTTTTGAAAACTACCTGCTGATAATCTATACCTATTTTTGGACTGGGTTGTAGTTCTTTCTTACTCATCTTTAGTTTGCAGTTCTCTATATTCTGGATAATAGTTCTCTGTGAATGTAAAGCTGCCAAAGATTCTTAGCTACTATGTGGACTTCTTACTCACAAAACTGATTGTTGCCTCTGATGCACAGAACAATCTTAGCTGTTTGAGAATCATCTGTCAGTTGTACGTCAGTTGTATTCTTTGAGTAAGGAAATCCTATTAGGAAAGTCTGGTCCCACATCAAAATACTGTAGTAATTGCTTAGGTTTTCTTCTAAGAGTTTTAGAGTTTCAGTTTTCACACTGAAGTTTTTGTTCCATGTGGAGTTGACTTTTGTGCAGGGCAGTAGATATTTTATTTTTGTGGTCAGCACATGGTCCCATATATGGCACTAATTGTGCAGTAATAAAGGACTGGATAGATGCCTAAAATATTTTCTTTTAGAAATATTACATTGATTAATTATGTAAAGACTGCTAATGTTTTACAAAAGCATTGTATCAATGTATATCATAGATGTATTACTCAGTTGTATACAGATGGAAAGAAACTGAGTCTTATATTTTCTTGTTATATTATACAGAGTCACATACCCATAAAACCTAAGTTTTCTGTGTCACAAACAATATTTCATGATGAAAAATAAGATTTTAATTTGTCCTCGACCTGGAAGTTTATAATTCAAATACTTGCCTGGCAGTGTAGGGGCATCTTAGTTAAGTTTCTGAATTTATTTAAGATTTGATTGTGATCCAAATTTTGGAATTTAGATTCTGGAGATGAAAATTATGTATTTAAATAAATACTAGGAATATTCTCACTGAAGGTATCTTATTTGAAAAGAGTGAAATCAGTAGAATAACAGAGTTTACTTTTCTGTAAATTTCCGTATTTTCATGACAGGGCAATGGGGAGCTAGTAAACAGACAACATAATAATTGCATTTGTTTCCTAATCATCTTCTTCCTACTTGCCCAGCTCATGTCAGACCCTTTATTCCTCTTTACCAAGAAAATAATCTTGTAGTAAAACATTTTTAAATAATAATGAATTGAAAATAAGCAGACTTGAAGTGGAGGGATAAGGAGATGGGAGTAGATCTGGCATGTTAGGGGAGGAACTGAGAGTTAATGTGATCAAAAGATATGGCATGAAATTCCCTAGAAATAAAAAAAAAAGTATTTAAAAAACTTAAATATAAAAGTAAAAATGTATGTTCTTGTTTCTTGACCAGCAAAGCAGCTTAGCCTGTTTATTTGAATTTTATCCATGGAAGTAACATTGTAGAAAGCAGACAATTGAGGTATCCTGTGATTCCCACTTGGGCAACCCTTTATGCATATCCCTTTCCCCTTTCATAAAAAAGATACATAAATGAAAGATAGATACATAGTACATTAACAATAAGTTTCAAGTTTAGGTAATATTCAATAATCTGCCTAGTTATTAGGAAATAATTTGGCACTTGTATATGTAAAGATTTACATTTTTAATTCTATTTATTGTATAGAATTTTATAACTGTAATAATAATTTTTTAAAAACTCCTCTATGGTACTTTAATGGGAGTTGTTAAACATCTGAAAACCCTAAATATAAGGTTATTCACATTAAGGATGTAGGAGATTCAAACAAATACATTTGCATAACTCAATTTGTGTGAGTGTGTGTGTTTGTGTGTGAGTGTGTGTCTGTGTGTGTGTGTGTGTGAGAGAGAGAAAGAGAGAGAGAGAGAGAGAGAGAGAGAGAGAGAGAGAGAGAGAGAGAGAGAGACAGACAGACAGACAGACAGACAGACAGACAGACAGACAGACACAGAGAGACAGAGAGAGTCAGAAAGAGAGAGAGGGACACAGAGATGGAGGCAAAGAGGCTGAAACATTATAATCTAAAGTTAGAGACCATCCTGGGCTACAAAGCAATAATATTTTAAAGCACAGGTAACAGTCAAAATAGAAAATCCCAAAAACACATATCTACAACCCCATAATCCTAGTACTCTAAAGTGCTGTTTTAGCAAAGATACAACTCAGAAAGTTACGCAGAAATAGAAACAGAAGCTTTTTGCACATAAAGTCACCAAGCCTTCCCTAGCTGCTTGACATACATCCAAGATTCTGAGGTGAGACCTAAAACAGCCAAATGTAACCAGGTCAACAATGTCTGTGTACCCGTTCTTTCCTGATGCTTCCTCTTTCATAAGTAATGTAACTGGCACTGTAACTTCTTGCAATTTATCCAAGTACATTTTCCAGTCATGACTTTCACTATTACATTTAACGCTTTCTCTACCTTGTTTAAGCACTTAGAAGGCACCATGGCAATAGATATTGTAGTTTCAGATTAGATGGTTTACTTATCTCAGCATACGTTTTTTTCTTCATCAAGTCCAAATTTGAGCTTTACACTTACAAAAAATACAGTTTACAGCATCATTTTGGCATGTTCAGATTGTTAGCATCAGTGATTCTGCTACAGAAACATTACATAACACAAGATTTGTTTTGATACACGTACCATGAAACTGCCACAATTGCTAAAATGACCGAAACAATATAAAATGATTAGAAGATCAGTAACTTTATTCTGTGGATACACTGAACAAGCTGATACTGGTTTTGGCAAGATGAAGTAACAAAAGTGGTATACCAAGAATGTCTTGCAATAAAATAAGTAAATAAATATACAAATAAATCATGCATTCTTTAAAGCGTCACTTTCATCATGAGCCACAACTGATCACAATTAAGTACCATAAGGATGGATAGCTGCAACTACAGAAATAGAATACACTCACATGAAGAACTACTGTAAAACCTTACCACACAGGCATTAAAGTACTATGACAGTTCAGTGTTGATCATTATATGCAGTGCCATAATAAAAGAATATCAAGCCATCAATCTCTTATCAGGTTAACTATCTGGATCACAGAGAATTTCTGCCTGTTTTGAATAACTCTTGAATAAGTCACAATATTATATAGTGAGTTTTCAGCATTTTAGTTAGCATTAAAAATAAACTTTTCTAAGCATGTCCTCAATAGGTCCCCGTCTGACAAATATGTCTGTTAGATATATTGGACCAGAAGGCTGAAGATGAAACTCCAACATTATAGAGAATTTTGGGTGACTATTCAGGCAGAAAATTGTCTTTGTCATCTACTCATTTGGGAAGCTAGTAACCCCCACTCCTGGCATACTCAGATAAGCACCTTCTCAAGTCTCTGAAGGAGTTGAAGACAAGGTAGCTTAGTTTTACAATTAAGCTTAGTGGTTTAGGGGTTAAGATATTTTTAGATGTTTTAAGTTGATAATGACAAGATGTGATGGAGATTGATTAATATTCAGAAATTTAGATGCAGCAAGATTGAAGAGATGTTTTCTTCAAGGCTGTCAAATACATATAGCCAAAAACAGTAAGAATGTAACATTCATATAATTCCTGATTGTGTCATGGTTCTTCTTGCTATAGGTAGTTTATTGTATATATGTGTAATAATATAAATATATATATGGAAAAAATTTAATAAAAAATTTAAAAATTAACTTTTCTGGAAATCTGCTATTTATGTTTGGTATTCAATTAATTCTCTTATTATTTAAACAAAAAATGATTATAAATTTTCATCCATTTCTGAAAATATCTAACATTGTTTTTACCTTGTCACTTTCAAATATACTATATAACAAAAGTTAAAGGAAAATATGTATTTCCTTAGATTTTCCTAAATGTATTATTATTAACTATGTTAGAAACAAACAAAGTAAACAAAAGGAATTGATGTTATGTCTATGTAATCTAAAACTATGTAGAATAGTTTATTTTAAACTCCTTGTTTTCTACTTTAGTTTTTTTGAGTTATAATTTCTTTGTATATACATGTAGAAAATTTCAAATGCTATGTAGTTAAGATTAATGAAAGTATGAATAGATAGCATATGTTTATTACATAATATAAAAATTAGTAGTTATCAGTTACAAATGAAAACCATGTGATGGTTAGGAGAAATAATAATTAATTTCAACTTTAGACTAATACATTGCTGAATAGGAATCTTAAAGGTGGTACCTGGGTGTGGAGCTAGAAGGAGGAAAGCGAACAGAAAGTAATGTAAGTTGACTTTAATTAAAAATAATAAATATAGTTGTCTGTATACATACAAACATTATTTTCCTTTTTTGTCTCCCTTCTACTCTCTCCCAATGTAGGTATGTGGAGGAAACTTCTGATGTGTTCTCATAGCTAAAATGTTTCATGTGAAATTCTAAGCCTTTAGACTTAACTTTTATCATCAAGTTGTTTCTAGATACATACCAATCAAACATTAATGAATTTATTTTAGCAATGGCAAAATTATTATTATTGTGTTTCTAACACTAAAGAGTAGTACAGTGGCAAGGTAGGAAGCACAGAATACAGGCTATAGTTATAAGTCAATTTATGGACTGTTTCTCCTTCCCTAAGTGGAATTTGCTTTGTACATACAAGTGTTTCTCTGAAAGGCTTAAAACATAAAGGTTAAAAAAATAATAGTCATGATTTAAAATCACAAGTAAGAACCATGCCAGCACTGTTCAAATCCCTCAACTATATTTTAGTACTGTTTATTTCAAATTCATGACAGGTAGGATATTATTAAAAATAACTTCAAAACGTGCCCTACTTTCTGGGACCAACTAGCTTTCAAAAATCAATGCGAGGCCATCACTTCAGTGGGAAATATATATAATCTCCTCATTTTGAATAATTCTCTCTTTTCTTCCCTTGGGCTTGTAGGGAAAATAGAATCAGTCTATTGATTCACAGAATTTCTCCCAATAAGCCGGCTGTTTTCAACATTGTTGGTACAAACACCATGCTTGATTTCCTCCTTAACACTTGTTCCCCTATTCTGCAGAAAGTCCCTGTTTGTCCACACATTTCACTTGCTGACAGAGCTTAATACAAATATGGAAGAAAATCCCCTCTGAGCTGTATTATATTTTGTGCCTCTGAATTAAACATTTAAAAAAAATAGCTGTACCTCCCAATTTCAAAGTACCATGATGACTATTTTAGGGCCCAAAACCTTTTACTTGGGATTATATAATAAAATTAGTGAGTATACTTGTCCATAGAATTCCCAGGAAAATATGTTTATTTTTAATTATGTATGCCTATGCTTCATAATAAAAAGCCATTGTTTAAATTTATTTTTAACATTAAATGGAAGACTAAAGAATTCATGCTCAAAGTTTTTTTTAATGGTGTTTGTCTCAAAGGCAGATCTGTACTAATGAAAATCATTACTTTCAAACTTCTTTTTTTGTATAATCTTTTTCTTTTTTGGCCTATGTCCTGGATATTAAGTGGATGGTAGCCTTTAAGGTTACTTAATTTTCCTGAGACTTTATTACAAAGAAGGAAAACTGATTATCCCCACTAATTAAAAAAAAGCAATAAAGTCTAATTTGGTATAGTTTAAAAGCAACCTAAAATAATAATGAATCATGAAAATTGTGAATGATGCAACATATTTCTGGAAGCATCATGATTAATTTCGGGCGTATCTGTGTATCTCTCTATATAGGTAACTGTGCAACTTATTAACCCTGATAGTTTGCAATGCATACCACCTCCAGGCAGCAGGCTTGGGCTGGCAATGAACCGAAGATTAGTAATTTTTCATTATTGTTCAGTGGTTTTAGCTGTACTTCCCTGATTAAGGACATTCAAATTGTTCCTTGGGTTCAAATCAATAAAACTCTTTGGGTGGCTTTTTTTTTTTTAAGTAAAAAGCAAATTTCCTTCCTTACTTTTTTTTCATAGAACAATTTTTACATGTACTTGAATTAGCTCCAGAAACAAAAAACTGATTGAACCATAAAGATGCATTTTAATATTACAGAGTAGAATGTCAATTGAAGAGCTACACTCTCACACACAGTTTGTGAAAATGACCCCAAGGCCCCATGTCCAAAGTGTAACAATGTTCTTTTCTGCAGTGAAGAATTCTTTCAAATTCAGAGGAATTTAATCTTAGAATATATCATATTGTCCACTATAATATATACATGGTTCACTTCCTAAATTCTAAGACAATGTTCTGAAACTGATGTCTGACATTTACCTGACTGAGAAGAGGCATCATTTACTGTGAACTTTGTTCTTCATTTTCCATACCCTGATTTCATCCAAATAACTTGTTTTCCTCTTCCACAGATTAAAAAAAATAGTATTTACTATATACTCATTTTAAGTGATTCATTGCAGAAATAAAATTTATTTATGCCCCATACACCCACCATATATATACATATACACTATGGTATTGTTTTTTCAAACTTAAAGATGGTTATAACTAAAGATGTAGAGAATGCATTTAGACCCAGTGACATTCCATCCTTATGAGATGCAGTTTAATATGGATGAAATTTGTGAAGCTTGAAGGTTAAATTGACATTTTGCAGCCAGACACAGTCTATGAGAGCTCAACTCATATGGTGAAGAGATGAAGTAAATGATGGTTTTAAGAGGGAATGGTCAAGGTCCATGGTTTCTTCCACTATTCCTTAATATCTGTAATAGCCTTCTCCACTTCAAGTTAGACACAAAGTCAATAAATATATGACTGCCGCTAATGTAATGAATTTTGATAGCACAAATTTATAATGCTACAATTGAGTCATGTATTTGGAGAAGTACCTACATGACGATGTAATCATATCCAAATTTTTAGCAATTTTAATTAGTCACCTCAGCACAGCGATTCGGTGAACTTGGAAATGTGGCTGGGCCCTAACAAGCTTGCTATAAAGAAAATTATGCTCTTTAAATAGTAATATTCTGATGATTGTCTTTAAATAGTAAACACTGTAAAAAAAAAAGTTAATTTATTATGTAATCTTGAGGCAAGAAATAGAGAAGTCAAAAATAATTAGGAAAAGAGAAGATCCAGAGAAATAATTTTGGAAGATAGACTGCATTGATTTTTTTTTTAATTTTCATTGTTATATCTACCTTTATAATAGTTTCACACAAATATTGCAAGTACCTTCTATCAATTAAAATAATTCTTGTTGAGAATGAAATGGTGTTCATATTTGAAACAGAAGCAGAAAAATGAACAGTATTATATTGCAAGTGGTGATGAATACAAGGGAGTCAATATCTGAACCCACACTTCTAGATAATTTTGTTTTCCTCTCTGTGTGTTTTGGTGGTTATGAAGGAAAGCTAGGGCATGCTGATGACAAGAGAAGCACTGGGTCATTTTATGAAACTCTTTGCCTAAATTCAACTTTCTATATAGTCTTTACTGTATAGATAATAATTACTTTTCATTGAATAAAATATCTTATCACAGCTTCAATTTGTAATATAACTCAAGTTGGTTGCCTTTTTTACTTTTCCAAGTGTTGAATTATTTCTAGCACAAATAATATCTGAGTTCTTCAGGCTCTTCCTTTTTTTGATAGACATGATTTGAAATTTCCTATAAATTGGTGGAGCCATCCACTTAATGATATACACTTCCAACTCATTAAATTCAAGCATTATGTGAAAATCATAAAATTTTCTTACCTTATCTTCTTTAATAAGGAACTTCCCTCAGCCTATCAATCACTTCCTATCCACTTACACTGCTCATAATTCCAAAATTTCTTACTGGCTGAAATTCATATATAGTCATGGACTTTTCAGACCTTTGTCCCTTTTAAATTCTTTGGGAGGAAAATGTTATCGTAATTATCATAATAATTCCTTGTGTACTACAGTTTCACTACACATATATAGTGTAGGCTACATATATTATAATCAGAAATGTGCCAATTGCAGTGCATCCTATTATTAAACAGACATGGAATAATATGTATAGTCTTTGCAACATGCCAATTTTGTTGCATAACTTAAGATTATTAGTCACATTTCAAGAGGTATATGACCTATTTAAATTTAATTTGATTTTGAGATTATAATCTAAAAATAATTACCTTACAGTTTTTTAATGTTTCCAGATGTCAATTTTTCCTGGCATATTATATACATTTTATTATCCATGTCTTTTAAAACTGTTTGAATATATATATTATATAATTATATATATGATATATAATTAGTGCTAAATGAGTAAAATGACTGGTTGCTATAATTTGCCTATAAATTACATTAAAAGCAATAATTATAATAACTAGAATTATGTGTTGCTGGCTATCCTTTACTACCAATTTAAGACAAAGCAAATGCAAGATGATATTGTGTATAATGATAAACATAAGGAATGCAATGTCATAACCTCGGTATCATCATAGTTCTGATCTGTCTCTTCCTCTCTCTGTTCCTGAGCCTCAGATCAGAGCTAAATTCATTAGAACATGAGTCCCTCCATCTCTAAATGAGGAAGATTATATACCTCCTCTTTCCTGTAATTTACATTTACTTGTGGGGAATAAATCAATTCTTATACTGATATGAGCAAAATTAACTTATTTTTTCACTGTTTTGTAATCAGAAGCTCACAAACATATTTGCCTCTGCTTTTCTTATTACATGTTTCATTATTTAAAAAATAATTAAATATATTTTGATCATATTGTGTGTGTGTGTGTGTGTGTGTGCACTCACACACACACACATACATACATGCACAAAGACAACAAAAACAAAAGCCTATGGAGTTGATTATATCTTGGGCAACTACTCCTGAATATTAATTCTGGCGAAGTGGTTAATATAACCAGTGTCACTCTATTGGAGAAAACTGATGTCCTTCTCCCAACATATATAAGTGACAGCTCAGTTGTTGAATTTTGACCTAGTGGTTATGTTTTCATTCATTGAATCATTTTTAATAAAACAAAATAAAATATAAGATAAAACAAAAACTACCACATTAAAGTTAGGCATGAAAATCCAACAGGAGGAAAAAAATTAAATTGAAGAAACAGTAACTAGACACCCGTTTCTTCGCACACTGAGGAATCCCCTAAAAATACTAAACTGGAATCCTGTACACACACACACACACACACACACACACACACACACACACACACACACACACACACACAAAGGACCTGGTGCAAACCAGTGAAATCTCTATGCATACTGCTTCAGTCTTTAAAATTAACATCAGCTTTGCTCATATTGACTGAAATAATCTTGTTTCATTGACATACTTCATGCCCTCTAGCTTGCCTCCTCTTCCTCAGGGCTCTCTGAGAGCTGAGGGGAGGATTTTGATGGAGATATCCAATTTAGTGATGAGTGTTCCAAGGTCTCTCACTCTCTGGCTGTGGGTCTCTGTATTCCTTTTCATGTACTGCAAAAGGAAGCTTCTCTGATAATTGCTGAACAAAATACTGGTCTGTGAATATCATAGTCATTTTATCATTATTGTTTTTATTATCATTTAATGCAGGAGGAAACTTTTAGTAAGTATTTGCTCAAATTTGCTGCAGGAAGAAGCTTCTTTGTTGATGACTAAGCATGACACTGATCTATGGGTATAGCGGAACGCTATTAGGAGCCATCACATTTCAACTCCCATTTTTTTCTTTTTGTTTGTTTGTTTGTTTGTTGTAATATTTAGTTTTACACAAGGAACATAGGCTATTTAGTCTCTTGATTTTGGTCACTCAAGCAGTATTGGGTATGACTTTCATCTTATGGAGCACACCTTAAGTCAAAACAGATATAGGTTGGTTGTTTACTCATAAGCTCTGTTCCACAATTGTGCTAGCATTTCTTGCAGAGAGAACACCATTGTAGATTAAAGGTTTTGTGGTAGTGTTGGTGGTTGGATTTCTCTTTTTAAAGTTTGTGAAAGTTCTATATAGGCATCAATTTAATTTCTCCATGACCAATGATTTGTGTTGGTTTTGTCTGCAGCAATGGAGCTGTACTTTGAATTTATGGAGGACAACAGATTGTCTTGGCAGCAGCCTGGGATTTGGGAGAATTCCCATGAGACACCTATGGCCAACAAATCAATTAGATATAACTCAATTCCAGTATTTGAAGCTTCATTTGGTGACAAGATATGGTCAACTGGGACTCTGTCTCCCCCATTATTTGGTGATTTCATTTAGTTCACCTTCATATATGTATATATTTTAAAAAGGTTCTACAGTATTAGATTCCATGCTTTCTCTCAAATGGCACTTAATTTTAGGTGTGTCTCTCTGTTTCTACTTTTTAAGTAGGATTTTCCTTAGAACTTGTGGTTAGATTTTTTTTTTCATTTCTGCAATTCCCCAGAACTTCAAATGTGATTTAGCTTCATCAGGGGAAAGCAGGGTATTTCTTATAAGTAGTGCACTGAGCATTTTTAGATCCAAGGCTTTTAGTGACTTGGTTATAATTTATTTGTAAATAGTCTAATTCACCACAATTAAAGAACTGGGCATTTTGATATCAGTGACTTCTGCCTATAGCTTATCTAGTGATATTAGCATGATGCTCCTGTGACACAACATTAGTCATGATCCTTATTCACTCATACATCAGTGCTGCTTGTACCTTTAGTGGTCTAATAACTGTTTTACTTTCAGTATTCACATTCTCAAGTGGAAAGGTCTCTATCTACACATGTCTAGGATCATGATCTAATACAATTTTGTTTACAACTTAAACCAATCTTTACATGAAATCTCTTTTAATTTCCCCCAGAGCATTGTACAATCTTATACAATGATATGCGTCTTCTCCTGGATTCCCCAACTTTATCCCAAACTCTTAAAGCCACCAAGAAACATTATTACACCACATGATCATCAAATCAAATCTGTTAATCTACCACCCCCCATCAAACAAGTGATCTTAACAATATTCATTCTCCTTGTTTTATTTCATTGTTCAATATTTGTGATTTCCTCCTTCCACTACTTTAACCATTGTAACTGCTAAGTGGCCTCTAGCACAACTATTACCAGACCTTTCCAATCTTGATGAATAGCTACTTACTTAATATTTGTTTTACATAAGGAAATTAATTTAGTAGGAAACAATAGAATTTTAAAACTGCCTGAGCTCTACCATTTCTATAGCAAGCCATATTATCTCATTTTTAATCATAATCAACATCATTAACAGGCATGTGCAATACAATTACTGGAAGAACCAATGGTGATTTTGTAATCCCAGGCCATCTCTCCACTGGCAGTGCACTTGGTTCAAGATTACCCTTTTCTTTGAAAACAAGCTGGTTTTTTTTTCTCTAATCTGATGCCCAGCATGGCTTCCTGCTCATCCTGACTTTTTGACCAACCCAAGGACCTGTGGGACTTGAAAGCTATGGAGTGAGGTTCCAGGTAGGGCCTCAATCTATCTTCTAACCTAGGTTGCTTCCCTCTTTCACTTTACAGAAAGCTCCTTCTCTATTCCTTATTCACTGGGTTTTAGCCCTTTATTTCTCCATTTTCCAGGGCTATTCTCTTTCTAAGCACTTCTACCTATACCCACAACCTCTCCAGCTGGACAGGCAATTCTGTAACCCTTTCAGAAGGAAAATAATAGAGTTACCCCTTTGGCTTTCCATTTCATCCATTTGTTTGTTTGTTTCTCAGATTCCATGTCCACTCACATTTTTACAAACTTCTCAACCATTCTTCCAGTCTTTTTTGAGACAGAATATTGAAAGAAGTAGAAGAAATGGGTGGTGGTAGCGCATGCCTTTAATCCCAGCACTCAGTGGGCAGAGGCAGGTGGAGCTCTGAGTTTGAGACCAGCCTGGTTTACAAATCGAGCGCACATTAGGCAAAGCTAAACACAGAGAATCCTACCTTGAATACAAAATCAAAACAAAACAAAACAAAAAGAGATATAGAAGAAAAAGAAGTAGGATGAGAAGGAAGAAGAAGAGGATGAGGAGAGAGAAGAAGAGGAAGAAGAGCAAGAAGAAGAAGAAGAAGAAGAAGAAGAAGAAGAAGAAGAAGAAGAAGAAGAAGAAGAAAAAGTAAAAGAAGAAGGAAAAAACAAAAAATAGAGTTGAAAATCTCCTCTGGGAGCAAAGCAGAACATAAACCAGTGACACAGCCTCAACAAATTTTTGCTGATGTCCTGACATAGAATATTAATGTCTTCTTCCCTTGTTGCTTCCTCTGCAGCATTAAAAGCCAAGTTTCCCATTCTGCCTAATTGCACATCTGGGCACCACTTTAGGTGGACTTTTTGCCTACTTTATTGAGCTCTTATATCTACCACCCTTCTATACACCAATCTCTTAGCCCCTGCTCCATCCCACCCCTATTGCCAAACACAAGGGTGGGCAACAAAAAAGGTTAGAGGGGAAATGAGGTGTAGCTCTCTTTAGACTACTTCCAGATAATAAGGGGCATCAGTTCCTTGGGGGAGAGTCCAATCTTTACCATCATAATATATCCAACCAGCAATTAGCAATCCAAAAAACAAAAATTCAGCAACAGCAAAAGCAGCAGCAGGGAGCCCATAAGAGGGGTCACAGATGTCACAGTTCTTCTTAAGGTTTTCACATCTATACTCACTAAAGAGTCCCCAGAATTCCTAATTTAAAATACCTACAGCTGGCAAAAAATCATATATCTCCTAAAGCATAAGACAAATCACAGTGAGCATCTGTGGACAATCTGAAGTAACCTATATCTCAAGCTGGGATTGAAACAAAAACATTCACACACATCATTGGGTTTTTTAAGGAAACCCAAAATCTCACTACAGAATTTCTTTGAAAGCCTGGTAGAATTCCAATGTCAATTCATCTGGAGGAACAGGTATTTTATTTTATTCTATTTTATGTTATCTTATTTTTGAAAGATTTATTACTATTCCAAACTCCTAATTTGCCTGGTTAAGGTATTGAGCTCTTCTTGGTCTTATTTTTTTCTTCATTCTAAGAATTCATCCATTTTAAAAATGACTTTTCAAGTCCATAAAGTACATGATATATGTCATTTTATTGAGCTTGTTTGGAGGTTTAGTAAGGGAGTGCAGCTACTTGTATATCCTTAACAAAAGGCTGCCCTCCTCTATTCTGGGAAGGTCGTCCTCTTTGACAAAGTGTGAAGCTTCAGGAGTGACTCACTTGGAGAAGTGAGGTAGAAAGGGGGCACCTACCTAGCCATCTAGATCATCTGAATCAACCCTGGAGATCAATGGGGTGACAGACATGGCAGCCAGATTGCCCTCACATCCATATCAGTCATTTTCTTTTTTTTTTTTTAGTAATTAATTCATTTTACATCTCAATAGTTATCCCATGCCTTGTATCCTCCCATTCCTCCCTCCCTCCCGCTTTCTGTCTACTTCCATCCCCTATGACTGTGACTGAGGGGGACTTCCTCCCCCTTTACATGCTCATAGAGTATCAAGTCTCTTCTTGGTAGCTTGCTATCCTTCCTCTTAATGCCACTAGGCCTCCCCATCCAGGGGACATGATCAAATATGGGGCACCAGAGTTCGTGTGAATATCAGTCCCCACTCTTCACTCAACTGTGGAGAATGTCCTGTCCATTGGCTAGATCTAGGTTGGGGTTCAATATTTACTACATATATATTCCTTGGCTCATGCCATAGTTTGAGCAGGAATGCTGGGCCCAGATCCACCCATTATAATGTTCCTCTTGTAGGTTTCTAGGACTCTCTGGATCCTTCTATTTCCCCATTCTCCCAATAGATGTCCTCCTCTCTATCCCACTTTCCTTATAAGTAAAGACTTTCATGGGACATGACCCTTGAGCTAGAGTCCATATATGGGTATATACCATTTTTTTAAACTTGGATTTGTGGATAGGTACTGTTTGAAATTGTTTCAGTCATGGAATGTTTTGTTTTCTCCATCAATGGTTATTGATAGTTTTGCTGGATATAGTAGTCTGGCCTGGCATCTGCATTCTCTAAGGGTTTACAGGACCTCGGTCAAGGCCCGTCCGACTTTCATAGTCTCAGCTGAGAAGTCACGTGTAATTCTGATCGGTTTGCCATCATATATTACTATGCCTTTTTCTCTTTCCACTTTTAATATTTTTTCTTTGTTTTGTATATTTTGTATTTTTATTATTATGTGGTGGGAAGATTTTTCTTTTCTGGTCTATTCTATTTGGTGTTCTCTATGCCTCTTGTATGTTTATGTGCATCTCCTTCCTCAAATGGGGGAAATTTTCTTCTCTGATTTTGTTGAAGATATTTTCTGGGCCTTGGTGTCTCGCATCTTCTCTTTCCTCAATGCCTATTATTCTCAGGTTTCATCTTTTCATGGTGTGATTTCTTGGATGTTCTGTGTCAGGAAATTTTCAGATTTAGCATTTTCTTTGATGGTTGATTTGAGTTCTATGATTGTATCTTCAAGTCGCAAAGTCATTCCTCCATTTCTTGGATTCTGTTAGAGAAGGTCATCTCTTTCTGCTTGCTTTCTTCTCTAAGGCCTCTTGGTCACATTTTTCTTTTGTGTGTTCCTTTATCACAGATTCCATTTTAATCTTCAGATCTTGAAGTATTTTTTTTTATTTCCTTCATCTATCTGTTTGTATTTTCCTGAAATTCTTCCAGCGCTTCTCTATACGACTCTTTTATGTCTTCAACCTGCTTGATTGCATCCTCCTGCAGTTGTTTACAGATTTTATGTATTTCTTCCATCATCATCTTCCTTATTAAGGGCTTGAGGTCATTTTCTTGTATTTCAATTGTGTTTGGGTTCTCAGGGTTGTTTTCTTTGGGATAGCTGGTAACTGGAGGTACTGAGCTGTTTTGGTTTTTGTTGTTTGCATTCTTACACTGTCCTTTAGACATTCTGCTGTTTCTATTAATGAGATGTGGCTTCTGGTGTCATTCACTGGTTGTTGAGAGTGGATACTTGGTGAGTAATTATAGGTCACATGCTCTTCCTGTGGGGATCAAGGAGTTTTCCCTGAAACAGGCAGGTGACCTAGTTTCCACTCCTCAAGATTTTGTTCTACACTTTATATTTTGGGCTGGGTCAGCAGAGGTAGGATTCTGACTGGTCCCTTTCACATTAGTGTTGCTATTCAGGCCAGCTGTTATAGGGTCTTAGATCGAGGCTAGAAAGCTCTGGCTGGGCCAGTTGCTCCCAGTTGCCTGTACTTCCCGTGAACCTGTAGTCCAGACATCGCCCGGCTCAGACCCTATGAGCTGTGGGTACCTTTTAGACCAGTGTATAGACCCCTCAAGGGTGTTAAGCCTTTCCTAAGAGCATGGGAGATCCTGTTGGGGCTGTGTGAAGTGTCCAGGCTATGTTCTAACTGCTTAGATCTGCAGGCTCAGTATCCTGATTCTTGCTTCAACTTGGGCCATTCCGCCCCATTGATTGCGTGCACTCTCTCTGAGCTAGGTGGACCCAAGCAGCTCAGTACCCTGAGCTCTGTTTCAATATGGGTCTGGTTAGGCCCCACGGGTTGTACACACTTTCTCTGGGCTAGGTGTACCCAGCCCCAGAGGAGATCCTGTAGGGACTGTGTGAATTGTCCAAGCTGTGTTCTAACTGCTTGGACCTGCAGGCTCTGTCCCCTGTGCTCTGTTCTAGTGTGGGCCTGGTTTGGCCTCGCAGGCTGTGAGCCGCTCGCTCTGAGCTAGGTGTACCCAAGCAGCTCAGTACCCTGCATTCAGCTTCAACTTGGGCAGTTCCAACCCATGGGTTGCATGTGCTCTCTCTGAGTTAGGTGGACCAAGTTGCCTGTGTTTCCATGCAGCATGGGGTCCTCGGCAAATTTGCATGAGGCGGGTGGATGGGGCCAAGAGCAGCTTCCTCTGTTTCTCTGTGACTTACACAGGCCAGGGGCTCCAGTATTGACATACACACTGAATTTGGCTTTGTCTGCCAGCTGCAGCCTGTAGGTGGGTTCCATTCAAGCGTCCGGAGAGTGGGTTCATGACCACAGTGGTCTGTTACTTGATCTGGGACCAGACCTGGCAGTGGTCTGCGCTGTGCAGGACCCCACTCACATAAAATTCTCTGAATTTAACAGTCTGTGGCTCCATTCAAGTCCCTGGTGTACATGCAGTAGATTAGATACAGTGCTTGATGAGTGCCGCCATCTTGGAAACATATTAGTCATTTTCTAAAGAACTAAAATATTTTTTGAATTGTTTTCTTTGTTTCTATTTCATTAACATAGGTATTATTTTTATTATTTTATGCCATAATGTGCTTCAGGGTGATTTTTTCCTTCTTTTTTAAAATTTTGAGGTGAATTATTAAGTCATTTACTTGTAAAATTTCTGATTCTTTTTTTTTTCTGAGACAGGGTTTCTCTGTGTAGCCTTGGCTGTCCAGGAATTATTTTGTAAAGCAGGCTGGCCTTGAACACACAGAGATCAACCTGCTTCCACCTTGCCAAATGCTGGGATTACAGGTGTCTGCCATAACACCTGACTACTTTTTGATATTTTTAATGTTACGAACTAGAGCTATAATTTTTTTATATGAAAGCTTTAAATATATATCCAGAAATTTGATTGTGTTCTATTTATTTTTCATTCAATGACAGAATAATTTTTTTCATTTTTGGTTTCCTCACTGTACTATTAATCATTCTGGATAATGTTATTTAATCTGCATGCATATGTACATTTATCACAGATTAGTTTTCTGTTAAATTTAAGTTTTATTGTGTTTTGGTCAGGTGAGATATATGGTGTTATTTCAGTTATGAATATATTTTTATTTTATTTATTTGCTTTTTTATTTGATGCCCTACTACATGTTTCATTTTAAAGATGCTGACAGGTGCTACTTAATAAAATGTATATTCCTTAATATTTGGGTAACAAAATTTGTAAATATATCTTAAATATAGTTGATATATAATATATATTTCTAATTTTCCTTTATTTTTTTCTCAAGATGGCCTATGTAATAGAGAAAGTGGTGCACAGAAGACACTTATTAATGGCATGATGTTAATCTGTGTCTTTAATTTCAATAATAAACTACTTTTGATATTGGATAAGCCAGAGGTTGATGCCTGTGTGTTCAGCATAGTAGTGCCTTTTTCTTAATTGTTCCCTTAGTTTGAATGAAATGTTTTTTATCTTTTCTGATAAGACTTATTTTGAAGTCTATTTTGTAGATAGTAAGATAGTGTCTTAGTTTCTGCTAATGCTGTGAAAAGAGTCAGTTGGATCTCTGTGAGTTCAAACCCAACCTGTTCTGCCAAACAAATCCAGAATATCCAGGCCTCTATTACACAGAGAAATCCTGTTTCAAAACAAACAACCAAGCCAACAAACAAAGAAACAAAAAATACTATGAACAGAGCAATCAGCCCATCACTTCAAGGACATCAAAGAAACATCCCCCCAAAAAAGGTGGAAACAAAAATGCAGATCCATAAGGGAGTGCTGCTTACTAGATTGCTTGCCAAAACTTACATAGTTTGATTATTGAAAATGAGGGAAAGCTTTCCCAATTATGTACCACACATAGTGAGCCTGGTCTTCCCACATCAATCAATAATCTAAAAAAGTGACCTAAAGGCCTGCTTAGATGACAGAACATAGTACATTGTGGGGCCAGGGAGCCCTGGCACTTAGGGTAGCCTGCTAGGGCAAGAATGATGTTCAGTGAAGGCATATCCAGACCTCAGAAATTTCATCCTGAGTAGAATAAATTCCCCCACTTAGGAACCAGGCCTGCATGTCCAGGTGCATGTACCTCTCCATCTTTGCTTCCCTCACCCCAGCAGCCAAGAAGCCCAGGAGCCAGATTAACTTCTTTTCCCCTTATAAAATAGGATACCTAGAATCCTCCTTATGCAAATGAGGTATCCCCAGCATCTTGGTTCAGGCCAATGACGTGCACTCACCCTGAAAGCTCTTATCCACTCCCAAAGATTTAAATAACCTTGGTTCTTCCTCTCCCCCAGCTAAATGAACTGTTCCCTTGAAGCTTGTCTCCAGAGAAGTCTGTTCTTGTCATGCTCCCAGCCCCCTGAGGTCTCTCTCACTCAGGCCTCCTGCTTTCTCCTTTCAGGACCCACCAGTCATGAAGCATCGGTAAGTGGAGCTTGCATGGCAGTCCTTGAACCCAACTGTGTGAGGACATTTCTACAACCTTGCGAGAAAACTCCAGGCAAATAAGAATCATGTAATCACTGTTACTTAGTAACATGGGCTGCTCTTGGAGTGCACATGCCCCTCCCAGGTGCAATAATAGGAGTTGGTTTTAACTTCAGATTGTCCATCATCTTGCGCATTATTATTCAGAATGAGGGTTCTGAGTAGCCTTTGTCCTCTTGCCTTTATGCAACTTGAACTAAAGTGACTGTGTAAACTTACACTCCTGACCCTGCCCTCATTACTGTATACAGCCTGAACTCAAGTTACCTTTGCTTATATGAATTTGCTTAACCCTTAGGAACACTCTCAGAGTAAAAATTGTCTGATGTGCTGAATAAAGTTGGCTCTTGCCTGAGACTTTCTAGTTCACTTCATTTTTATGCCCTGCTCTCCCAACTTCATGCTTCCAAATAGAGCTATGATATCTTCAGACAATATTTTGGGGACTTTTTAAAATTGAGTGTCTGTTTCCAAAAATGACTATAGCTTGCATCAATTTCACAAAAACAAACCAACACAGAGAATGATGCATGCTTTCTTATTGGTCCTGTTTAATAGATGAATTTGTTTGTTTGTTCTGCAATCTTCTATCTTTTTATGGGAAAATTGAAGCTATTAATATTTAAAGGTATTATTGTGAGATGTGGGTTGGTGTCAGTCATTGTGTTGTTAAATTTGAATGTCCTGTTTGTATTATCATTGGTTCTTCTTTGTGTTTCCATAATTACAGGACACCGCCCCCCTCCCCCCCCCCCCCGCCATAGTCCACTATCTGTACTCATTTCTTGTTTCATTATGAAATATTGCTTCCTTTATTTTCTTTACTTTGGTCTGTTAAGACAAATAATGTTAGGGTTTTTAAATTATAGGAAAATTCTTTGTAAATATAGCAGGTATGTTGTCTGGGTATATTAGTCTAGGCTAGATGTCAAGATATTTTAGAACTTGGAGTGCATTGCTTCTGGTTCTCTGGGATACAGAGTTTCCATTGAGAAATCGGGAGCTATTCTGATGGATAACCCTTATATGTGACTTCTGCATATTCTTTTTTAACTCTTAATATTTTCTTTACCCCATGTACTAAATATTTTAATTATGATATGCTAGTGGGATTCGTCCACACATACACACTCTTGTCTAGTTGTTATTCAGATAACTTCCTATGTCTCTCTGACTATACTCTCCCTTAGTTGGGAAAGTTTTCTTCTGTGATCTTACTAAAGATGATATATGACATTGACCTGTTTTTTTTTAATTCATGTAACATAAAGTGATAATTGCTACATACTCATCCATATTACTTCTATATTAATTTTTCTGTGTTTTATAAAACATGATTCATATTGTTTTCTTATTTCAACTATACTTTTACTATTTTAGTCCTGATTTTTTTTTTTATGCTTGAGTCATTTTACTTGTAAAGCTTTCCCTTCAGTTTTCCAGTAATGGCACTGGGTATTTCATTTGTATTTTCAGTTTTATATCTTAAATTTTTAAAAAAAATTTCTAGACAAAGTTTCTCTGTGTAGCCCCGGCTGTCCTAGAACTTGCTCTCTGTGGACTAGGTTGGCCTTAACTCAGATATCTGTTATTCACTGTCTCCTGAGTGTTGGAATTAAAAGCTTGTGCTACCACCACTTGGATTTTACTCTTTTTCAATGTTTCTAAATCTATTGATTTTATTTAAAACCCTGGGTTGACTTCATTGTTTCCATCAGACTTTTGTCTGTGTTTTCTTTGGTACCATCCTGGTATTTATTATTTTTGAGTTCATTCTCCTTTATGCCATTTAGTTGTTTCTTTGTTTTATATAAACTACTTGAATTCTTTGATGAATTTCAGTGTTCTTTTAAATTCTGTGTCCTAAGCTTGTCTAGGTAATTCTCGTTGGTAAACATTTCTTTACAACTTATTGAATTTTGTAAAGGGAGATCCTGTGTCGGTTTTTCAAAATAGTTTGCCTTTTTTTGCAATGATATCTGGAAATGTGAACTTATTTTGTGACTTCCATGTTTGATATGGCCTGAGGAGCTTAGGGCAGAATTCAGGATGTGCTGCCTGGCCAGGCCTAACAGTTGTAGATGGCTTAGGTGGAATGAAGTGCAAGGTGCATTTCCTGCCTTGCACAATATGTGTTCTGGTCATCCTGGAGTTGAATAATATGTCTGGGGATAGAGTAGGGTATTTGGAGGGAAAAATCAAATGGGGTTATCTGGGAAAACCCAAGCAAAAATAATTTTCAAGATATAGCAGTATAGAAAGGATAGGTGTGACATGGGATGGTTTTGAAGTTTGTGAGCAGGCAGCGCTGAAATTTCTGCTGTAATGCTACATGTGGTACAAAATAAAGCAAGGTGGTCATACTAGGAAGGGGCACTATGTGTGGAACCAGAGCTATGTCAGGGAGCATAGGGAAGGTATGTGGAAGAGAGGTTCAATAGACTCAATTCTTAGACTCTAGTGAAGAATATGAAGTGTATTAGCTGGCAGATAGGTTGGTGGTGGCATGGAGGAGAACCAAAAAGGTGTGGGCAAGTAGGGAGGGTCCCGGAAAAAGCCTCCAAATGTCAGCTTTGTGATTGTCACACTTGTGTTTGTGATTGTAGAAACTGTTGGAGTCTGAGAAAGTGAGCTAGATATGTAATGAGGAAAATGCTGCAAGATACACATACTTTCACAAAATGCTGTTACAACTGTTTGTTTGTAATATTAATTGTGAGTCTTCATGGCATTTCCTGAAGAAAGACAGTTACTAAATCATATCCATGAAAAAGCTCTATTGTGAAATACTTGAATGGTTTTATAAAATGGAAGACTTCTTTTTTAAAATTACAATAATGACCTTTAGGTCTAAAACCAGAAACTCTATTTTAATAATATGTCAAATTGATTTCACAGTCACAGAAACTATTTGAGGGGATATATCAAGAAACATGATAAATAGAAATACGTTATATCAAGTAACTTGTCTTATGGTTTGTCACGGAGGTCACTCTTTGCCTCCATCCAATTTAACATCCTGTTTAGCATTTTAATTAAGAATTTAGGAGTGCAAGTAAATGGAATATTAAAAAGGCTCTCATATGAGACAAAACGGAGGTGTTACATTCTGGGTAAAAGAAAATAGTGAAATCGGACATGTACTGAGGTTAGTAACTAGTACCATATAAAATAAATGTAACAATTTAAAACACACGAGGCCATATTGCTTTCAAAATGCAGGTACTTGGATAGGGTGAGATCAATGCTGTATCAAGCCTCTGTAGCAAGCTTTGATAACCTGTGCACTTTTAATTATCTCCAGGATTGGTGACGCATTGTAGCCAAGTTTAAATCTTAGATAACCATGATAAGATATTTGGTTATTGTACACAGAAAACTTAGTTAAAGGAAATATATTAAACCATATATATGTATAATTTTATGTATGTAAAATGTTTGTCAGATACAGTTATATGAGTCCTGAAGAGGCACAGTTTGGTGTGCTTCCAAAAACCTTAATAGATAAGAATGATAAAGAATGGAAAGCTCCTGCCTAATTTAAGGCAAGTTTCTGGGGAGAGCTTTTACGTTCTTTACTCTATGACTGGAAGTAAAGTCAGCTGGGTGGCTTTGGCTACCCAACCATGAATTAATGGTTTAGCCCCTACTGACATGGCTTGCATCCCTTCTCCACCATGTCTGTGACAAGGTTCAGCCTGACAAGGGTGTAAGGGAAGATACGAGACTTCACCTTAAGCAACTGTCCTTTTTATAGACCTCTTGAAGTGGAAGTTTCTGGTGTCTTTTTTAACTCAGTTCTATCACGTGCTGTTTTTCCAGAAACTGTCTTGTGAGAGGGCATGTGATGTTTTGCCGAAAACAGACATATAAGAAGTTGTGTGATGTTTAGGAAGAATACAAATAAAATCCCACAGGCAGTGAGACGGTGCTTTTTGCATTGCTATACTGTGCAGTGGTTTGCTGGTCTTCTCTAGTCTTCACTTCTCAGAGAGCAAGGTTCCACAGCCCTTCAGGTACTGCAGCTGCTTCTGGCCTCTTCTACTGACTTGTGCTGACTCAGCAGAGCCTTGCTGTTCCCGCCAGATCATGCCACTGCTGCACAGTTGTTCTCCTGTTTGGTGTTTACTATTGACTGGACTGCTGGTATCCTGACAAGACAAAGTAGGTTTGGCCAAAGGAACTAGGTGTAAACAGGTCCACAACCACATGTTCCCTCTTAGCATTCTTCCTTCCCTTCATTTGTTGGTGGGTCAGAAGTGAGGTTGAAATGCTTAAGAACCATAAATAAAGTACGTTTTGAAAATTGTAAGCCTGCACACTTTTTTTTTATTTTGTTTTATTTTATTCTGGGAAATACCTATTTGGAAAATGTTCCAGATGAGAAAAGAGAGAGAGAGAGAGAGAGAGAGAGAGAGAGAGAGAGAGAGAGAGAGAGAGAGAGAGAGAGAGAGAAAGAAACAGAGACAGAGACAGAGAGAGACAGAGACAGAGAGAGACAGAGACAGAGACAAACAGAGACAAAGAGACAGAGACAGAGAGAGATTGAGAAAGAGCGAGACAGAGATCCTCTCTTTGGGGTTACAGGAACAATAGAGAAGCAACTGAGAGGACACAGATAAAACAGACTTCTAGGAGACAGAGCTAAGGATCCCACTAGGGTTTGAAGAAGCTCAAGATCAAGGTAAACTAGATAGGTAGAATAACACAGAGAAAAAAAGATTTCTATTTTTCTTATTTATTTATTTGCTCATTCACTTTACATCTTGATAAAACCCCCTTCCTACACCTCCCCCTAATTCTAGCTTCTACCCTCTTCCCTCTTTTCCACTCCCTTCCTTCTCAGAAAAGGGGAAACCCCTCCAACTCCTTCCAGCAAACAAGTCTCATCAGGACTAAGCACATCCTATTGCACTGAGGAAAGACTAGGTAACGCTGCTAAAGGAAACTGCTCCAAAAAGAGGCAACAGAGTACTTGTCAAAAACAGCCCCTGCTCCAATTGCTAGTGAATCCTCATGAAGGTTAAGCTGCCCATTAGCTACATATGCATAGGGGGTCTGGGTCCAGTCCATGCTTGCTCTTTGGTTGGTGATTCAGTCTCTGTAAGCCACCATGAGCCTAGGTTAGTTGCCTGTATTGGTCTTCTTGTGGAATTCTTGTCCCCTCTGGGTCCCTCTATCCTTTTCTTAACTCATCCTCAAGACACCTCAAGCTCCACCTATTATTTGACTGTGGATCTCAGCATGTTTCAATCTGCTGCTGGGTGTAACCTTTCAGCACTTATGTCAGGCTCCTGTCTGCAAGTATAGCAGAGTATCATTAATAATGTCAAGGGTTGGCTCTTTCCCATGGTGTGGGTGTCAAATTGAGGCAGTCATTGTTTAGTCGTTCCCTCAATCTCTAATCCATCTTCATCTCTGTACATCTTATAGGCAGTGTAAATTTTGGTTTACGGGTTTTATAGGTGGGTTCGTGTCCCCCTCCCTCCATAGGAAGTGTTGCCTAGCTTTACGAGGTGGCCACTTCAGTCTCCACATCCCTAGCTACTAAGGAGCCTACCTCTTTGAAGGTTTCTAGTTTGTCTTAGAGAAGCCCAAATTCTATAAATTTATTTTCTCTAGTAATGGACCTCCTATATATGTCCCTCCCATGTTCTAGTTAATGTGTACCACAGTGTTATTTTATTTCATGTAGGGATGGCTTCTCTAAGGGGCCATTGATCACAATTACTGAGAAATTTCACAAAGTCAGAGGTACTTTGTCAAATTTCAAAACATTGACGTTGTTGATTCAAGGCTATAATTGATATGTATCATCCAATTCTTTTGGTAATTAAGAGAAATTCTCTTTAACTATTTTAGTATTGTTATTGGTTATGTGGCAGTAGAAGAAGGGCTACTCTTACTTTTGATTATTCTCAGTCTCAGTTACCAAGAAATCATGTAGTTTTGTTGCTTTATTATTTTTTAATTAAATACTTGACTCTTAATATATTCCTCCGCATCCCAGAAAAAGAGAACTTCTTCTGGATAACTGTTATTTATCTTTATCCCTACTATAAATTTCTCCAGCCAAGCAGTGGTGGTGCATGACTTTAATCCCAGCACTCAGGAAAACAGAGGCAAATGGAGCTCTGTGAGTTCAAGGCTGCCCTGTTCTGCATAGTGAGTTTCAGGACAGCCATGACTATGCAGAGAAACTCTGTCTAAAAAACAAAGCAAAAAAAAAAAAACATACATCTCTAAATCGAGAAGCATCAGCGTACACTTTAATATGATAGAGAAATTATCACATTTTCTTGTGATAATCACTAACTATAGATGATGATATAATTATCAGAGAACAGGAAGCAGAGCTTTCTTAACTCAAAAGCTTAAGAGTTACTCCCACAATTTTAGGACTAAATATTATCCTTTTAAGCAGACTGCTCCAAATGCCCATCTATGCTCTTTCCAAGGTGTTATTTTTTTCTTTTCTTTGTGTTAGTGTCAAAGCAATTTTTAGACAGAGAAGTTTATAGCTGATCCTAGTCTTATTTATACAAGTGTAGCAATTCTTTTTGAAGAGGACTTGTCCTGAGAACATGTTACAGGAGCTTCTGAGTGGGTAGTTCAACAAGTTACAAGTATTTTAATGTTGATATCATCTAAAGTACAGCCCAATAGAAAGAAAAGCTGGTTCTCGAACAAAGGGAAATTCCTGGAGAATGACTCACTGCTATTTCCTCCTTCCAAGGAGTCAATTTTTATTGTTTTGCCACCAAACAGCTCATCCATTTTGCTCTTTATTCTGATACCATATGACAAGTGCTGAGGACTATTTCATATTAGATGTCCAGAAAAAGATTATATTCTCAAAATTCATACTGTTTGCTCTTTACAGACCCATATATTCCTCCTTTTTCCCTTTTCCTCATTTTCCTTGTATTCTTTCACAGCAGAAGCTTTGCTCATAGCATTAGCTCCCAATGAAGCGTACTTTTACTGAGATGCCTCAGCAATATCATGCAACAATATTCCATGTACATTCCACAAATGAAAATAGGAGAAGAGAGAGACATGTGCACATAAATAAATGATATACTTAGCTATATTTCTATGTAAAAAGGAGCAAACTGTTTAGAATAAGTTCAAAAGTAATATAACCCTCCCCCCTTACACACACACTTTCTCTAATGAGTAATGTGTTTTTGTACAAAGAAACTGTGTCTATTGTCCTTGTGCTGTGCTTACTATTTTATCTGTCTTGCGCTTCCAGGTATCAGATGACAGATATTAAGACATCTAATGAAACTCTATAGATTTCATCAGTTTTCCAAAATTACTTCCATTTATTCTTTAAACATTTTATACTTGATCACTTCCCCTGGCAGGGCAGCCTTGTCAGGCCACAGAGGAAGAGGATACAAATAATCCTGATGAGACTTGATAGACTGAGGCCAGACCTTAGGGCCCTATAAAAATAAGTTTTATTCTTGTATGCAATGTTTTGGTCATATACATCTCCTACTACTCTAAAGTACATTTTCTACTATAAAATGTTGGTTGTTTGTAGTAATCCCTGAGTCCAGTTTCTGTTCACATACTCATGGGGATGTGGGTTATCCAGTGAGGAGTAGGGTAACCTCTTAAAAGTGACTCTCCCACTCCTAGCACCCATCAACCACTCATCAACATCAACAAGCTCTCAAGAGTGAGACTCAGAAGTCCATCCTGCATTCTGATGCTTCGATTTTGTACAGGTCAATGCATTTAACAGCCTTGTCATGCTCAGAGTACAGCATGTCGTAACTCTCCTCTGTGTTCCCAGGCTCTTACACCCTTTCTGCTACTGTTCTCTGATATTCCCTGGATGTGGATAGGGGAAGGTTAATATAGATAGCCCACCTATGGGTGAACACTCATACTCATTATCAAAATATTTTAAAATAAAAATAACTAAGGTAGTTTTATGAATCACTGACATGTAATAATAACACACATAATTTTATTTTCCTTTAACCTCTGGATGAGTTATTCACTTTTTTGGTGTTAGGAAAAAAAAATATATATATATATATATAACACAATACAACACTTAAGAGTCTTGGATGGATCCTTTTATATGTTTTGGGCATCATTAAAGTCAGCAATTCATACAGGACAGCAAGGCCATTTATGTAGGACATACTGACAGCCAAGGAATTCAATTACAAGTCCTCTTGCTTCAGTCTCCAGATAAAGTTTTCTTTCTTTCTTTTTCGTTTTTTCTAAGCAAAACCTTACTTTTGCTCCTAAGCTTTTTAATATAAATACATAAGAATTACTCAGGTTCTCCATCAAATTCCTCCCCTCAGAGCATTGGAATACGTGCAGAAAAGGCAGCACAAAGAGTGTAAGAAACCAAAGAAACAGAGGACACCAAGAAAACAAGCAAGATGGACACTACATATATGAACTGAAAGAGACTAAGGCAGCATGCATTGGGCCTGCATGGTTAGCACATGATGGTGTCATGGGGCTAAAAGGAGTAGTGTACACATGTCCCATCCCTAACCCAGAATCTATATCCATTTAAAGCCACTTGCCAATGAATAATTAGTTTTCTCCAAGGGTCTCTCACTCCCCCCTACAAGGGGGAAACAAACAGATCTTAAGGGTAGGCTGCATGATCAACAGTGTGTGACTAAAGAAAACCAACTCAACAGCATCGCTTGGGGTTCCTGTCTTATACTATAGTGTCAGACTTATGTTTTTAAAAAAACTTTATACCATTTTTTAAAATTACTTTTATTCAAACATTTTCTTCTCTCTCTTTACTTATAGGTTCTTTTGCATATATATTATGGCCTCAATTTTAGCTTTTTGTTGGGATTCTTGGATGCAAATGGGTGACTCTGAAGCTATATATATTTCTTGTGTCTTTCCTTTGGACCTTTTTCTTTTGTTTGTTGAGAACCTTTCTGGCTATATGTATGTCTACTTGACAAAAGCTAGAATCATCTAAAAGATTTGAACTGTGATTGAGAAAATACCTCCATAACATCCAGCTGTAAAGCATTTTTTAAATTATTGATATATGGCTGAGGATGGCCCAAGCTATGGTGGGTGGTGTTATCCTTGGGTGGATGGTTCTTTCTTTTCTTTTCTTTTTTTTTTTTTTTTTTTTAAAGAAATACCCCTAAAGGCATTGCAGGTGTGACTGTTGTGTCATATGTTGTGTCACATGTGTGTCAGAGGGTGACAGAATAGAGGGTATGTCTATGCTCAGTGTTGAGATCTTGCTCGTCTAAATGATTTATAGTCTAATATTTCTTGAGAAATAGAGCCAGAGATGATCACACATCCTGTGCTACACAGACCTGGTTCTGCTTCCAGGCCAGGGAGCAAGCTGGAGATTAGTCTTGGAATTCAGACCCAGGACAAGTGTGACTTGGCCTCTAGATTCTCACAGCATCACTCATTCAGTCCCTACCTGAGCTTTTCAGCCCAAGGGCTGGGCTTCCTCTTCCCTAAAAGCGTCTTTTTGTTTGTTTGTTTTCTAGATATAGTTTCTCTGTGTAGCCTTGGCTGGCCTGGACTCACTTTGTACGTCAAGCTGGCCTCAAACCCACAGCAATCTGCCTAATTCTGCTTCCCTGAGTGCTGGGATTAAAGGCGTGCGCCAACAAGCCCTGACCAAAGGCTCGTCACTATAGAATCCAGACATTTTGGTTCACTCTCCTCTCTCTCTCTCTCTCTCTCTCTCTCTCTCTCTCTCTCTCTCTCTCTCTCTCTCTATCTCTCTGCCTCCTGCTTTTCTGTCTTCCTCTATATCATGACTTCTCAGGCCCACTTCCTTGGGACTGGTGAACCTGCCCAAAATTTACCCCCAGTAAACCTGCCATTATACTTTAATTTGGTTTGAATTGGCTCATGTAATCAGTGGAGAATACTGCTCAATTAGAAGAACCCTAGGGAATCATAGGCCCTTGGACAGAAGTAAACTTGGGACCACTCGGGTGGGCCAAGCAAGGAGCGAGCCTGAGATGACCACTAATGTATTTTCTCTTCTAATGGAATGAGCCAGTTCAAACCAAATTGAAGTATAAACACAGGTTTACTGGGGGCAATTCTCAGGGGGGTTCTCCTGTCCCAAGGAATTGGGCCAAGGAAGTCACCTTGCATGGGGTTAGTGATGGAAGGGGGGCAGATAAATAGGGGAAGAGACATAAAGAGCAAGTGCAGAGAGAGAGAAAGACACACACACACACACACACACACACACACACACACACACACACACAAACACACACTCTCACGGAGGAACCGAAATGTCTCTGGGGAGGGGAAACACCTGACCCTGGCCTAGAAAGTTCAGGGTAGAGGTCGGGATATGCCTGCCGTGCTCTGTAACAGGTAAGGATTGAAGGATGCTGGGAGATCCTTGTTAAAACACGTCTCTGCTGCTTGTCCCAGGTCTGAAGCTCAACAACCATCAGTCCACAGCTGGGCAGGACTGCGTGCTGGAATGGGGACGAGACCATGCCTGAAATGTCCCCTTCCAAGTGCCATAATGCACGCAGAGCGTTGTGATACCGAGGCCACTTCCGAGACGACTTCACTCATAGACCCCGGATACCACTAAGAGAAGCAAGTTAAGTGGTGGAGAAATGGAAGAGAAAGAGAAACATAACGATGTGGGCACTATGCAGAGAGGCAGAACTGGAGATTTGAGCATAGTGAAGAACAGCGTGGTATAAGTGGTTGGTGATGCCACCCTGACTATGGTGGAGTCTTGGCCTCTGCTGTTCCCAGGGGCCACGTCTGGGTCCATGACCCCCATCAGTAGGAGTCTGTAACCACCAAAGGCCAGGTATACAGCCCTGGTCTGGGTTGCTGACTCCAGACTCGTTGATGTCTGAGGCTTATGAAGAACTGGCCCCACCCCTCACTTGAACCCTGGGAGAGAGTCCCTAGCCAACTGCAGTACTTGGGTCCTGAGAGCTGGAGAGATATGCTTGAACCTTTCCCGCTGCAGCACTTGATAGACCAGGCCCTAATTCTTGTCTGATGTGTCCTGGCACAGAGAAGGGAGAGATGCCCTCCTCCCTTACCTTGTTCCTTGTGACATACAGCAGACAGGAGAGATGGCTCTGAGGTCATAATAACATGAGGTCTGAACCTGCCCCTCACATTCTGAAGCACTTGGGAGAACAGGCTCTGTTACTTACAGGGGTTGCACAGAAGAACTGGCCCTGGATTTAGGGGTTGCAGGTGAGCTGGCACCAAGGGCATGAGAGCAGGAAAGCCTGCATGGTGGGCTGACAAGCTCATATGTCGCTCAGGCGCAGATGCGGGGATTTGAATTGGTCTATGGCAACATAGCATTCCTCCATGGCTTCTGCATCAGCTCCTGCCTCCAGGAGCCTGCTCTGTTTGAATTCCTTTCCTGAATTCCTACAGTGAAGAACAGTGCTATGGAAGTATAAGCCCAATAAACCCCTTCCCCCCCCCCAAGTTTCTTTAACCAAGGTGTTTCATCATAACAAAAGTAACCTAACCCTAGGATAGAACCACTAAGATTATTGATGGCGATCACTTTACTATAACCAACTTGTTATTGATGTATTTAATGAGAGTTACAAAGTTCGTGTTAGAAATGTCTAGATATCTCCGAGGTAAAAGTCAAAAACTCTCTATTTTCACTATCGGGACACTGACAAGAGGACACTATTTACTGAGGGCTTCTGTTTTGCTCTTTTCATGTGTTTTTCAGTTCTACTCCTTATGATATCTTTTCTTTTATTTTGTTCTGTAGAACTTGCCAATGAATAACAGATTTGATTTCATTTTAATGTCTATACCCCTATTTGTTCTGCCCATCTTGACCCTAACACATTAAAAAATAAGTATTGTGCAAGATTTTACATGGTATGCCTTATATAATCCTTATTTTATACTAAATACATTTGATGTGGTACCTATTTTGTAAAATAGTATATAATAATAAAATGGGATCAAAAGTCATAACACTAAAACTTACTTTGTAATGAGTTAAAATTGTATTGAACTGATTTTAATACCATTTTTATCTTTCAAGAAACAAAAGATACACTGCCTTATTACATGGGCCTTTCTCACTATAAACTTAACAAAATTGGGAAAGTTTATTTTAATAGTAGAAGTTTACACATCCAATTGGCCTTCTTGAATATAAATTAAAAACAAATCACTTTTTATGAACAAAGTTTTAAAACAATAACTTATGATAGATTAATAGTCCAAAATCTAATGAATAATTATTTGTATAAAATGATTTCATACAAGTTATGCATTCATATAATATACAGATTGATTATAGTAAACAAGCAAATAGATATCCAAGTACACTATTACAGCTAGATACAAGCATAGACATTTATTGTGATAAATGCCAAACTAAGAAAAGAAAAATATTGATATACCTAAAACCAATTACCAAGCCTGAAACTACATTCATTTTCTAAAATATTCCAAGGTTGAAAACATGCATAAATACTAGAAACAGGATAGCAAGACATACATTATACTAAGGGAGATTATACTATGAAATATAGCTTTTGCACCTAGAATTATTTTTTAAAATAATGTTGTCTTCTAAGAATGAAGATTTTAGTAAACTCGGAGTAGTATATGTCAAATATTGTTACTGATAAGACTTATATGTGGTCCTGATTACATCAGAAAAGCATGTGTCATTTAGTCACAATAGTACACAGTTAGACTATCTTAGATAATAAAGACTTTAACAGTTATATGTCATACTTGGTAATATATGTTGACACTTTTCTGTGAAAAAATAGATATTTTGCTCAAGATTTTATTTAGTTTTCTCCAGAAAAAAGAAGAGAAAGTAGTTAAATATACTCTACACACACACACACACACACACACACACATACACACACACACACACACACATGCTGAGCTCAAAAGTTTTCTTTTTTGTGTCAGTGGGAGTTGTTTACAAGTCATTAGTTTGTTGATACTGATTTTGTATTCTGCAACATCAATCTTTTAATATGTGGAATCTTTTTTTGCCATAAACTAGAAAATATCGCTTTATGTGGGCAAAATACTTTTAACATTTTTAATTGAAAAAGCAATTTTAGACAATAATCTATGATCATGCTTGTTCCCTCACCCAAGTCCTGGTAGATATTCCCCAGGTCCCCACCCACCCAACCCCATGTAGGTTAATCTCTTTCTCTTAAAAAAAAAAAGAAAACAAAAAGAAAAACAAGAAGAACAATAATGTACAAGCAAAAGAACAATGAAACAAAGAATTCTGAAACAAAGCAATATTAAACAAAAGTCTACAAAAGTAACAATTAGTTGATTTCATGTTAGCCATGTACTTCTGGACAGGAAGCCCTCCTAAAATATGGTTAACACACCCGATAGACTCCATTGGTACAAACTAAGTTTTCTTTGCAAATAGTTATCAGTTGCAGAAAGCTTGTTGGTTGGGGTGGATATGTCAACTTCCCCTACTCAGGCCTAGAACCCTGTTGGGTTGAACAATTTTAAGAAAGGAAAACATGAAATGGCATTTCTAATGTAAAATTATATTTTAGGTCAATTTTAACACACATCTTTAAAGTAAGCTTATATAAATATGAATAATACTTAATTCTTCAAAAATAAACAATAAATGATGGCATGTAAATAAAATGTTATAGAAAATAATATGTTCAACTACTAAATATCATCAATGAAATTATCAGTTAAACTTGTATTTCACTTCTAATTATCCTAATACTAATTCTTGGTTTTGTATTTGTATAATGCTCCTTTAACTGCTATATTTTCAATGTAAGTGAAGTTCTTACAAGAGACAGAACAGGATATTTCTATTATTTTATATATTTTATACACACATATATATATACACATATACAAGTATTTGTTTATGTATAACATAGCATACATTGTATGTGTGTCTATAGATGATACATAGTCAAATATATGTATGAATATGTAACATATCTAGCTAATACACAGGTTGGTAGAAATATAATTTATGATAGATGAGAAGCAGGTGCTACCTGGTCCACAGATAGTAAACAAATGCTAAAAGATGATATATAGATCATAGAAATACAGAGAATATAGGAAGGTAGACATACAAAGATGGATTGAATTGGTAAGGCATTTCCACAATTTGGTACATGATAAAATAGTAACTTCAGTCACACAATCCACCCTTATTCTGAAAGTCGGAAGTGGAAGAGTATCTATATGTGAGGGCAAGACAGGATGGGTGTCTCTCTCAGGATGGGAAGGATTCATTTATTCACCCCTCCTCTCCACAGGTTTTACTTGTTTACTAATTTGTTTTTTTTTATTCATCTTTATGAATGTCCTTACAAGAATTTAATGAAGTCCACATTACCATGCAAGCAGAGCTCTCTGTTGAGCTCATTGTTAAAAATCCTTGTCTAGTATGGAAATATTGTCAAACATTAATCCAAAAATAGTGTTCTAAATATATTGAGAAAATTCCTTAGCACTTAGTTATTAGAAATTATATTTTTTTCAACTGTACAACCAGTCCAGTTTTTATTAGAGAATGAAAAATTGGCATATAGGAAAATCATGCTTGGCCAACATTAAAACAGCAGTTAAGGAAACAATGAATGAAATCATTTCACTGCCAAGTTTCATTCTATTTTCACAAATATAGATTCTGAATTTCAAGTGCATTTTCTGAATTAAAGCTATAACTTACCACATATTTCTACTGTTTAAAATAAACAATAAATATAACAATCAAATAAACTAAAATTTCCAATTTATTTATGGAACTAATTTAAAGACAAAATAGATGATCATTGCCCTTTGCATACACACAAAACATATATATTTTATACAAGTTATTTCTGGGATTGATTTGCAAAGATTTTTATCTAAATTATACATCTGCACACATGTGCTTTTGTATGTGTGTGTTTATGCAGCTACTGTCAATACCTTAAACAATTTTCAAAAGCTATAAAATAACTACACTTTGTTCTTGTTTGAAAGAATGATTCTGATGCTTTGGAGTAAAAGTACTCAAAATATAGTGAAATGGATTGACAGAAAACACTATGTTTTATTCTTGTTGTGATTATTGGAAGTTATAGGGTTTGTTCCCAGGGTGATGGATCTCAAATTATCAAATTTGGAAACAGAACACTTAGGCTTTTAGCCATCTTGTTGACTCATGCTTGTAGATTAAAACAGAAGAATTCCACAACCAGGAAAAGTAATGACTCTAAACTTCTTTACATTTAAATGTTTTAATATTTATTTCTCAAGTCTTCTTTATTCATTTCTTTACACTAGGGATTTACTTTTCATTTTTTTAAAAAGTGAAGCTACTAATGTAATTGATAATGATATTTCTCTCCCTGTAACAGGTATTGTTGCAAAGAATATCCAAAAGCTTACTTGTATTTCGATCACTATTATAAATACATTTATGCCAGATGGATTGTATTATTTATTATTATTATTATTATTATTATTATTATTATTATTATTATTATTAATTTTGATTCTTTGCTTCTGCTAACATTTAGTACTTGGCTGAAAAAATTAAGGGAGAATGAAGACAGGGAAGAGAATGAAATTAGCAGTCTCTCTGTTCAATTAAGCAATACAATAAAATAGAAGGAAATCTAGGTGGGAAATATTGGGAATAGATATACGATACATAAAGGCAAGTACACAGAGAGTCATGAAGAACATACAGGGCCATAAGGAATAAGAAACAGATAAGATTTTGTGTGCAACAGTTCTCATCTTATAAATCTTTATTTCTCCATTTTACTCTAGAAAAAGATTCTCCTCTCTGCCCTTGTGTGTCCATTTCCATTCAAGCTCATTTCCCTTAAGGTCACTTCTTTCCAAGATATTCCTCTTGCCACTTCTCTGTGAAAGCAGTATTGATTGAGTGATAAAACAAATCCAGTTACATGGCTGTGGTGATCTTATTTCACAAAGAGTCTGGAGAAATAAATGTACCCTCAGTGCAAACTTCAGAGCAGTTCACAGTTTTGAAATCATGAAATGCCAACAAAAAGAACATTTTCAGAGGAAACGAATGGGTAAAAGGAGAATATATCATAGAGAATAATTCTGAGATATAGATACCCTAAATATTCAAGCAAGAAAGGGACCTGGATGAAGAGTGGACAGTGGTTACCTAAGGTTCCCACATTCTCCTGTGTTAGTACATCTGCATGTGGTAAAATCTGAGAGATTTTTAGTAATGATGTCAGTCTGGGGTTTGTTTGTTGTCATCTTATTTTTTTTTGCTCCTTCCCTTTTATCTATGTTTTCTCCATTCAAATCTTTCAGATGTGTGTCTAAGTATTTCCCTCAGTTTGAATTGTACTAATTACATGGATTCCATAGTAGGATATAAGAATATATACATTGTCCTTGGCTGGTGCCTTAGTTTGAGCGGGACCCCTGGGCCCAAATCTGCCTATCATAATGTTCTTCTTGTAGGTTTCTAGGACCCTCTGGATCCCTCTACTTTGCCATTCTCCCATGCTTCTCTCATCTAGAGTCCCAATAAGCCACCAGCCAAGGACAATACAGGTGGTAAACTTTAAACCCCTACCCAGATCTAGCCAATGGACAGAACATTCTCCACAGTTGAGGGGAGAGTGGGGTATGACTTTCACACGTACTCTGGTGCCTCATACCATGGAGGGGGAGACCTGGTGGCACTTAGAGGAAGGATAGCGGGTTACCAAGAAGAGACTTGATACCCTATGAGCATATACAGGGGGAGGAATTCCCCCTCAGGAACAGTCAGAGGGGAGGAAAATAAGGGGAAAATGGGAGGGAGGGAAGAATGGGAGGATACAAGGGATGGGATAACCACTGAGATGTAACAAGAATAAATTAATAAAAATTTTTTTAAAAAGTATATATATATTTTAGGAAATGTAGGGAGAGAGAAAGGAGCGATTTTCTCTTTGAGGCTGACAATGTTCTCTCTAAGAGCAAAAGTCCACCTATAAAACTAAGCAACACCAGGCATGAGAAGACATCTTCTGAGTTGTTTGTCATGGCTCTGCTAAAAACTCTCAAAATGTACACGCTCCTATTATTAACCATTTTTGACAGAAAACAGTAGAAGAATTAATCTTATATGCTTTATGTTTTCCAAGTACTCACTTTTACAACCTGAGCTAATGAACAGCAATAAAAATTTTCCCTTTATTTATTTATGTAATCACTTTACAGCCTAATCCCAGCTACATCCTTCCTCTCCTCCCAGTCCCACCCTTATGTGCCCTTCCCCCACTCCACTCACCCTTCTCCTCCTTCTCAGAGAAAGGGAGGCCCTGAAAGGAGTACCAAGCCACACAGGCATCTCAAGTCACAGTAGACCTAAACATGTCCTCTTCTCCTGAGGCCTGACAGAGAAACCAAGGTAGGGGAAAGAGATACAAAGGTAGGCAATAGAGTCAGAGATAGCCTCTATCTCTGCTAGGGATTGCTCTCTATCCCATTGCTAGGGATACACATGTTGACCAAGCTGCACATTTGCTACATATGTTCAAGGTGGTCTATCTTCATATAATGTCTTTGATTCCTCTGACTCCCTCTCTCCATCCTTCCACTATTCCGCAAAACACCTAGAGCTCCATCTGTTGTTTGGGTTTCTGCATCTGTTTCCATCAACTGCTGGATGAAGCCTCACAAGAAGAGTTATATTAGGTTCCTGTCTCCAAGCATAGCAGAGTACCATTAATAGGGAGAGGGGTTCTCTCTCTCCCCGGGGTGGTTCTCAAGTTGGGCTAGTCATCAATATGCCATTCCCTCCATCTCTGTTCCATATTTATTCCTAAATTTCTTGTAAGCAGGACAAATTTGGGGTCTAAGGTTTTATGGGTATATTGGTGCCCCCCTACCTCGATTGGACTTTCCACCTGGCCACAGGAGTTGGTGACACTGGGCTCCTTAACTCAGATTTCACCCCATAGACTCCCAGAAGCCTCCCCTTGTCCAGATGCCTCCCACTAATTTCCATTATCCCTCCAAGACCTCTGCTCCCATTCCCCCATACCTCCTCTACCCACATCTGATTCCCAGACCTCTGCCATCCAGTAACTACTCTCCATCTACTTCAGATGTCTATCTATTTTATTTTGCTCTGAGTGAAGTTCAAGCATCTTTCCTTGGGCCCTTCTTTGTTTCTTTGGGTCTACAGATTATCCTATACTTTGGGTCATGATTATCCTATACTTTATGGCTAATATTCACTTATAAATGAGTACATTCCATGTATGTCTCTCTGGATTTGAGTTATCACTCAGGGTGATTTTTTAAAATAATTTCATCCATTTTTCCCACAAATGGTATGATGTCTTTGTTTTGAAAAGGTGACTAGTGTTCCATTGTATAAATGTATCAATTCTTCAGTTGAGAGAAATTTATGTTGTTTCCAGTTACTATCTATTAAAAATAAGGCTGCTTTGAACATGGTTGTGCAAGTATCCCAGCGGAATAGTGGATCATATTTTGAATATATGCCAGGAGTGGTATAGGTGAGTCTTGAGGTAGAGCTATTCCTAATTTTTTGAGAGTTCACCAGATTGATTTCTAAAGTAGTTGTATGAGTTTGCATTCCCACCAGTATTGGAGGAGTGTTCCCCTTTCTCCACATCCCCACTAGCATGTGGAGTCACTTGAGTTTATGATTTTAGCCATTCAAGCAGGTCTAAGATGGAATCTCAGAGTTGTTTTGATTTGCATTTCCCTGATAACTAAAGACATTGGACATTTCTCTAAGTGCGTCTCAGCCAATAGAGACTCCTATGATGAGAATTGTCTGTTTATATCTGAACTCTATTGTTTTATTTGGTTACTTGATTTGTTGGTATCTAATTTCTTGAGTTCTTTATTTATTTTGAATATCAGCCTTCTCTTGGATATAGAGTTGGAGAAGACTTTTTCCCACTCTGTTGGCTGCTGTTTTGTCCTATTGACAGTGTGTTTTGCCTTTCAGAAGCAAATCAGTTTCATGAGGTTCTATTTATTAATTGTTGATTTTAGTGGCTGAGCTGTTGATGTTTTGTTTGAAATGTTTCTTTTGTAGCAATGAGTTCAAGGATATTGCCCAATTTCTCTTCTATTAGATTAAGTGTATCTGGATTTTGAGTAAAGTCTGTGATGCACTTGGACTTGATTTTGGGCATGACGATAAATAAGAAACTATTTACATTTTTTGACATGCAGACATCCAGTTAGACTAGCACCATTTTTTGAAGATACTTTGTTTTTTCCCACTGTATAGTTTTGTTGTCTATGTCGAAAATAAAGTGTCTATGGATATATGAGCTTATTTCTCCATCTTCAATTCAATACCATTGATCAACTAGTCTTTCTGTTTTTATGCCAATATCACGCAGTTTTTATTATTATTGCTCTCTAGTACAGTTAGAAATGAGGGATTGTAATATCTCTAGAAGTTCTTTTATTATACACAATTGTTTTAGCTATCCTGTTTTTTAAATTTTTTCCATATGAAATTGAAGATTGCTCTTTCCAAGTCTGTAAAGAGTTGTATTGAGATTTAATGGAAATTGTATTGAACCTTTATATTGCTTTTGATAAGAGGGTCACTTTTATTATGTTAATTGTACTGATCCTTCAGCATGGGAGATCTTTCCATGTTCTTATATCTTCTTCATTTTCTTTCTTCTAAGACTTGTGACTCTTGTCATACAAGTCTTTCACTTGCTTGGTTACAGTTACACAAGGATATTTTATATTATTTGTGGCTATTGTGAAAATATTGTTTCCCTCATTTATTTCTCAGCTTATTTATTGCTTATATAAAAGAGACCTACTGTTTTTTTTTTTTTTAGTCATTTTTGTATCAGCCAATTTTTGAACACGTTTATCAAATGAGGGAGTTCTTTGGTGGAATTTTTGGGAAACTTATGTATACTACTATATGAATAGCAATACTTTGGGTATTTTCCCTTCTTCCTTTCCAATTTGTATCCCCTTCATCTCTTTTAGTTGTTTTATTGCTCTAGATATATCTTCAACTACTATATTGAATAGATAGAGAGATAGAGGGCAGCATTGTATTGTCCCTAATTTTAATGGAATTTCTTTAGGGTTCTCTCCATTTGCTTGGATGTTGGCTATGGGCTTGCTGTATATTACCTTTATTGTGTTTAGGTATGTGCCTTATATCCCTCATTTCTCAAAGACTTTCAACATGATATCATGTGGGAATTTTGTAAAAGACTTTTTCAGCACCTAATGGGATGATGATTTTTTTCTTCTAATTTGTTTATATGGTGGATTACATTGATGCATTTTTCTATGTTGAACCATTCCTGCATCCCTGGAATAAAGCCTACTTGATCTTAGTAGATGATGTTTTTTATGTATGCTTGGATTTGTTTTGCAAGTATTTTATTGAGTATTTTCCCATCAATGTTCATAAGGGAGATTGGTCCGAAGTTCTTTTTGTTTGTTGAGTCTTTGTATGGTTTAGGCATCAAGGTGATTGTGGCCTCATAAAATGAGGTTTGTAATGTTCCTTCTGTTTCTATTTTGTGAAATAGTTTGAGAAGTATTGGTATTAGCTCTTCTTTGAAAGAGCTTTGCTAACACCATGTGGCCCAGGGCTTTTTTTTTTTTTTTTTAGATTCTATTGACTGCTTTTATTTACTTAGGAGTTATAAATCTATGAATATTCACCATAAACCTTGAACATTTTTGTACATTGTTTGAGAAACAATCATGTTTATAGTATTGTGTTTTATTTTCTCAGCTGGAGCTAGTTACTTAATCACTGTTAAAGATTTTTGTAAAGAATCCTATTCCTTCCCCATATGACACTTTCTGTGTTGTTCAATAAGAGAGAGAAAGAGAATAAAGCTGTTTGTAAAGGAGGAAAAACAGACACACAGACAGACACAATAGGCATATACACAGTCACACACAGGCAGAGAAACAGAAAGAGAAACACATGCACTAAAACAGAGACACAGTCACAGTCATAGACACACACACACACACACACACACACACACACAGAGAGAGAGAGAGAGAGAGAGAGAGAGAGAGAGAGAGAGAGAGGTGGGGGAAATGAGAGGGAGAGAGAGGGGGATAGATTCTCAAGACAACCTTCATGCAGACATAGATTCAGACTCATTCAAAAAATAGACAAGCTGGAAGAGAGCTCAAATCTGATTAGCTCTTCATTACATGACTCCAAATGGAAGTGGGGCATTATTGGTAACCTGGAGTTAATCACAAATTCATTTAATCCTCACATTAAGACAAACTGAAAAAAAGGGAAATGATTTATAGTACCAGAAATCTAGGCAACAACTCAGAGCTAGTAAAGTTATGAATCTTGAGGAAGATCCTACAATTATCACTTTACTAAACTAGTATAATTTCAAATTATACTCTCCATATGTACCAGTATAGTGACTAATTAAGAGTCTAAGTATACACGCACATACGTGTGCTCCTAATCCCTCATCACAAAAATTTGTAGCAACAGCCAGAAGCCATTACTGAAAACCAAAATGAATCAAAGTGCAGAAGTGTGAAGACCAGTACCACAAATATATATACAGATAAACTTTTCTAACTAAATCTCAGAGAAATTTGTACAAGAGGAGACAGTAAGAGTGTAAAACCTGGAGGATATTAAAATTCACTGTGAGACTGTGTCTGCTACCAATATCATGCTATACTCATAAAGTTTCACTAACATGACTAGCAAAATATGAATAAAATAATAATAATAATAAGGCACATGCCAAAGTGGACAAGGGAAAGACCACAGGGCCTACCTCTACACTAAGACATACAAACAATGAAGGAATTCTGACAATAGAAATAAAAATAGTCTTTCCTAAGTAAGAGAAAACCAAGTGGTGATATAATACCAAAGATTCAGCCATAAAAACATATATACAATTATTACTATATAGATTCTGGCCATTTTTAGGAACATATATATATATTTACATAAATATATGCACATCACAATAACTAGCAAAAGGAACCTGTGGATTTGAAAGAAAATAAGAGAGTGAAGTATACATGAGAAGGTTTAGCAGGAAGAAACAGAAGGTAAAAATGATGTAGCCAAGTAATAACCTCAAATATAAAAGAAAAAAAGATTTATTATGTGTTCCAGACTATCTTGGGAAAAAGGCTTATTTAAGAGGATTGTTAAACAAGACTAGAGAAGATGGATCATAGAATGATGGCCAGTAACATGATGCAGGTAACAAATAAACAACCCAGTTTGGAGATTTAAAACCAAACAGTGAGTTCAATTGATGCAGAAATTTCTAATTATGAGTAGAAAAGGAGAGTCCCACATGAGTATGAAAGCAGAAAGTCACAAAGAAGACAAAGAAAGCTAAAAATGATGGTTGATTAATTACCAGTTACTACTATGATAAACGTAAGAGAAATAACTGCCCCTTGACTAATTAAGAAGACCATATGAGTTAAAATAAATAAGACACAACCACATTATATAAGGTGATGTGTTTAACCTTGTGCACATGTTGACAAATTGAATTCAGAGCCAACATTCTTATTTCCAAATGGTGAATTCAGAGACTACGGGTGTGTAATACAGATTAATATCTGTCTAGGGCTCAAATGATTCCAACATAGTGACTGTTCATGTTGGAGGTTGGTCTGATGTATTTTGATGCTAATTAATACTTGATGTCTCCATGCCCCACCTTTTATTTTGCCAAAGAGACTAATCTGTTTGACCAATAATAGGCCATTGCATGTGAGCAGGGCAACTAGGACAGGTGTGGCTAAGGTGCCTGGGCTCTGGGAGACAAGAGAGAATCTTGGGAGACCAGAAGAGAAGAGAGGAGAAGGCTGTACCATGGGTTAGATGGAGGAGAAGCGCATGGCTAGCATGGATGGAGACTTGGCCCAGATGATGATAATTAGTAAGTAATTAAGGTTATGGATGGGAGGTAGCTCCACAGAAATTATTAGAAGCAGATGACATGGGGTTGGGGCAAGTATCCCATACCTGCCCCGGTATGTGCTTAGGGAGTTAATATTGGTCTGGCCTCAGGTTAACTAAGGCCATTTTAAAATATAATGGATGTCTGAGTCTTGACTGATTGCTAGTGAGTTAGAAAATACTGCTGTAATAATAATTATAGGCCTGATAATAAACATTATTTGGCCATACTGATAAATTAACTTATGATTTCTATTTCCCCAGTCACTATTTCTCTATCTCTGATGGAGCCAGAAAAATTTAATTTCTGAACATCCATCTGGTGCCTATATGTCTCAAATTCAAATAATGTGTTTGTGCTGGGGTCACCTGGTTAACTTTGAACAACAGTATATTGGCTCTGTGGATCCATAAAGACATTTCTCAGAGACATGTAGAAATCCACATTTCCATGAAATGACCTGAAAAGCTACTATTAATCCCTTTTATTTGTAGTTCCCAAACTTTATCTATCATACCCTGACTTGGCACTGGTAGATCTTAAGACCAAGGCAGCTGGTTGGGTAAATCCACCAAGCCACAAGAGAGATACCATTCAGGATAAATATAATTTTGTCAGTTGCTTTCATTGCAGGAGTAAAAGAAATTGTATTGCAGGTGTTAATAGAATGAGTATTTTCATGTAATGAGAAAAAACTAGGCTTTGTATTCATGAACCACAAACCTCTGAAAAACCTGACAACAAAATCAGGTAAGTTACCATTCTTAGCCGCAGCTCCTGGCTTTAAAGGGTGTATTTTGGGGAAAAAAAAGAGAAATGATTTATTTATGTGTTTCAATAATTTATTAGTTCTTTATGAATTTCATATAATGCATTTTATTACATTCACCTTTCTCCTAACTCCTCCTGGTTAACAAAATGTATTTAATTCAGAGATTTTGGAACGTATAATGAAATAAAAAAGTAGAAAGTGTAAAATTTTTATATCTCAAAATGAACACTGATAACCAAACTGAATGGTGAATTTAAGTATGCAATCATATAATATTATACCCAAATTCAAGAGCATACACACACATGTTCAAATCTAAATAAGTAAATGACAAAGAGAAATAGAATATACAGGTGGTATATGGAAAAATAAATTAAAATACTATGCTATTAGCCTATGAAAATATTTTGAACAGACACAGATGAATAGTAAAATTTATAAGTATCCTCATTAAAATAGTATAATATAAAGCTAAATAATGTTACAAAATGATCAGTAAGTCACATAAGTGCTCCTAGCAGTAAGATATTAAAGACATGGCAAAACAATTTTTCCTGGTAACTACTCACACTAAGAATAGACTTATTTCAAATTGTATGGGTCAAATAATCTAATTTCTAAAGAAAATGCAACCTTGATTCTATTACTTCATAGAATAAAATTAACTTTGAGAATAGAAGAAACATCTTGCCAAAAGCATTACCATCCTCAATCATCATATACATAATATTAAATACATAATGAACATTGTCATATTGATGTAAGAACACATTCAGCATCTAATCAAATATCACCCCACTGGTCAAGTAAAGAGTGTTCAAGTAAATCCTAGTATATTCTGATATCATGTATTCTTATGTGTAATTGTGATTTAAAAATTTCCTGTCTGTGTGTATATCTTTGTATTTTGTGTATGCAGGTATGAGTGTGTCTGTCTGTCTCTCTGTACTTGCATTTAGACACTAGATATTGGGATGCACTCCTTTTCCAATTGCTCTAATCCCCATTTCTTTACAGAGATCTTTGATGCACCAGGAAGCTTATACAGATAGGATGTCTGAGCAGCAAGTCCAGCAGGATCCTCTAATGTCTCTTTATCATCATTGGGGCAAAAGATGCTGACCTACCTGGTCTAGTTTTATATGGGTTTCATGTGAAAAAACTGTACCCCCACTAATGTGGAAAGCATTTTTGCCAACAGAACAGTCTTCTGATTACCAATACATTATTAAAACATTCAGACACATAGAGATCATTCTAAATATAAGCTGCCATGATATGATAGTGTATATAAGTGACCCCCAAAATTCCACCAGAGAACTCCTACAGCTGATAAACACCTTCAGCAAATTGGCAGGATACAAAATAAACTGAAAAAAGTCAGTAGCTTTCCTATATACAAATGACAAACAGGCAGAGGAAGAAATTAGAAAAATTACTCCCTTCACGATAGCCACAAGCAATATAAAATATCTAGGAATAACCCTAACCAAGCAAGTGAAGGATTTATTTGAAAAAAACTTTAAACCTCTGAAGAAAGAGATTGAAAATGACATCAGAAGATGGCGGGATCTACCATGTTCGTGGATTGGAAGAATCAACATAGTAAAAATGGCCATCTTACCAAAAGCAATTTACAGATTCAATGCAATCCCTATCAGAATACCTACTAAATATTTTGAAGATATTGAAAGAACAATTCTCAACTTCATATGGAGAAATAAAAAGCCCAGAATAGCAAAATCAATCCTATACAATAAAACATCCGCTGGAGGAATCTCCATACCTGATCTCAAGTTGTACTATAGAGCAACAGTAATTAAAACAGCATGGTACTGGCACAGCAATAGGCTAGTGGATCAATGGAATCGAACTGAAGACCCAGAGATGAATCCACACACGTTTGCTCACCTGATTTTCGACAAAGAAGCCAAATCCATTCAATGGAAAAACAACAGCATCTTCAACAAATGGTGCTGGTCTAACTGGATGTCTACATGTAGAAAAATGAAATTAGACCCATATTTGTCACCATGCACAAAACTCAAGTCCAAGTGGATTAAAGACCTCAACCTAAAACCACAGACATTAACCCAATTAGAGGAAAAAGTGGGGAAGAGTCTGGAACTCATAGGCACAGGAGACAACTTCCTGAATAGAACACCAACAGCCCAGGCCTTAATATCAACAATTAATAAATGGGACCTCATGAGGCTGAGAAGCTTCTGTAAGGCAGGTGACACTGTCAAGAGAACAAAGCGACAGCCTACAGACTGGGAAAAGATCTTCACCGACTCTTCATCTGACAAAGGTCTAATATCCAAAATATATAAAGAACTTAAGAAATTAAACACCACCAAACCAAATAACCCAATAGAGAAATGGGGCGCAGAGCTAAACAGAGAATTCTCAACAGAGGAATATCAAATGGCTGAGAAACACTTAAAGAAATGCTCGACCTCCTTAGTCATCAGAGAAATGCAAATCAAAACGACACTGAGATTCCATCTTACACCCATCAGAATGGCTAAGATCAATAACTCAACTGACACCTCATGCTGGCGAGGGTGTGGAGAAAGAGGAACACTCCTGCATTGCTGGTGGGAATGCAAACTAGTACAACCACTTTGGAAAGCTATCTGGTGCTTTCTCAGAAAAATGGGAATAGGGCTTCCTCAAGACCCAGCTATTCCACTCCTTGGAATATACCCAGAGGATGTACTACTACACAACAGGGACATATGCTCAACCATGTTCATAGCTGCCTTATTCATAATAGCCAGAACTTGGAAACAACCTACGTGTCCCTCTATAGAAGAATGGATAAAGAAACTGTGGTACATTTACACTATGGAATACTACTCAGCTATTAAAAACAAGGAATTTCCAAAATTTGTGGACAAATGGATTGAACTAGAAATTGTCATAATGAGTGAGTTCACACAGAAGCAAAAAGAGCTAAATGGTATATACTCACTTATATCGAGACACTAGTCCAAGGTGTACGTCCCCATGAAAAACTGTACCTACCAGAATAGTGGGTAAGAGGGGAGGACATCCTATTGAAACTTTAGGTGTGAGAAGCCTGGGAGAAAGAGGAAATGGAAGGACCCAGTGGGTCCTGGAAAACTACAGGCGAGTCTGGGCCCTGGGGCCCTCCGCAAACTGTGGCAACAGCCAAGGAAAAAATAGGCAGTAAAAACCTTGAACCCCTACCCGGACTAGCCGATGGACATTCTCCACTGTTGGGTGGAGAAGGAGATCTAACTTTCACACAAACTCTGGTGCCCCATATTTGAACATGTCCCTTGGATGGAGATGCCTGGTGGCACTCAGAGGAAAGATAATAGGTCACCAAGGAGAGACTTGATACCGTATGAGCATATTCAGGGGGAGGAGGTCCCCCTCAGACACAGACTTAGGGGAGGGGAGGGGAGTAGGGGGGAAGTGGGAGGAAGGGAGGAGTGGGAGGATACATGGGATGGGCTAACAACTGAGATGTAATATGTATAAATTAATAAAAATGTATTTAAAAAAATAAAATAAAAAATAAATATAAGCTGCCAAGATAGTATTTTTTTTTTACTCTTGAAACCTTGAAAGAAGGGACAAAGTAAACAAAGTACATTTTCTCAACATTGTAGTGGTTATATACATTGCTAGTCTTTGCGGTCTGGGGAGCAGAATAAATTGTAGTTATGGGTAGTTCCAATGAAATGTAATTATATAAAAGCATCTTGTTCTCAGAAACAGGATTGTAAAGTTGTAATGAAAGCATTCCATAATTAATTATATATGTATCGGTGTAAATAAACAGCCTTACTAAGGTCATCAAGCTTTAGATGAATACACAAAAGCCATTGTCTTTATAGAGTACAAATAAAATATCTGGAATAAGTTCAGTAAATGTCAGGAAATATCTACCTACTGAAATATTAAGAATAAAGCCTCAAATGTTTTGCATTGACTACAAGTTTTTACCGAAGATGATAGTATGCTATGTTGTAATCACTATAGAAAATCCAAACAAATCCTAAATTCCAGAGTTTTATTAATTAATTAATCCTGATTTTATTTGTTGTAATAGTAGATGTCTTTCAAAAAAATTTCAGAGTAATGTAAAAAGATTCAATGGTAACAAAAATGCTGAGGCATACCAAACTCAGCAGAGTTGCTCTAATAAAAACAAGATACTATAAATTTGACGTAAATGGAAGCTAGCAAGATTGCTCAGTGGGTAAATGCACTTGCTGCAAAGGCTCAATGAGGGTTCAGTTCCCTGGATGCATACAGTAGAAGGAGATAATCAACTTTTGTAAATTGTTCTCTGAACTCCCGACACATGCATGCACTTGTTAGCACACATACATATAAATAAATATAATACATTCACTAAACATGATTGTCATGTTCTGATGTAAGAAGAGATTCTAAGACACAGATGAACTAAATAGAGTGTCCAGATATTGGCAAATGAATTATAAACATTCCATTCATAGCAAATGTTATTCTCACTATTCTGATTAGGATACTATGCTTGCTCAAAGGCAAGTTGTGTCATCACTTTGGAAGTATGCATAATTTATGTATATTTTTATTTTTGATAGAATTAGACTTCGTTCAAGGGTTTTCAGAGGAATGTAAAACGATTCGTTTGTACAAATTACACTGGAGTATATCAAAGATACATTACTATTAAAATATTAAAAATACAACCTCAAATATGTTGCATTGACTAAAATTTTGGATTTGAGATTGTAGTTTGTTGAAATGTAATCACTACAGAGGGTAAAAAAACTACATCTCAGAATTTTTTTAATTAATTAATATTTGATCTTATAGTTCATTATAAATTTATAATTTATTCTTTATAAAGTTCTGTTCCAAATGGAACATCTTTATCATACTCTGACCTTGCAATGAAATTTTGTTTCTAAATAAATTATGGTTCTAAGTGGAAAATTTAAGCAAAAACCTTCAAGGAGCTAGGTTAGAATAATAATTTCATACCCTACAGCTATAGGAATAATTTAAGACAGAAACAAAACCTATTCAAACTATCAACTACAAAGAAAAAAAATAACAGTATAGTGTCCTTTAAGCCTGAGAATTTTGGCTAGTAAAGTACTGCCATTACAAAAAGATATATAGAGTTAAGTTAATAAGATATATATAATATATATATATATATATATATATATATATATATAAATGGTAAATGTATTGTACACAAACATATGGCTTTCAAGACAGATTTAAAATGTTAAATCATTCTTTTGTTTTGTTTTGTTTTGTTTTGTTTTTTACTTTTTTAAAAATTAATTTATTCTTGTTACATCTCAATGGTTATCCCATCCCTTGTATCCTCCCATTCTTCCCTCCCTCCCATTTTCCCCTTATTCCCCTCCCCTATGACTGCTCCTGAGGGGGATTTCCTCCCCCTGTGTATCTTCTTGATAGGAGAAATTTGAATATGAAGCTAGCCTGACCTGTACAGCAAGCCTCAGTTAAAAACAACATCATCACTACCACCACCCCAAACAAGAGTACACATTATATATTTTAGCACAAAAACATTTTTTAACATTTTTATTTATATATATATACATTTATATTATTAGGAATACATACAATAATCTACCTATAGCAAGAAGAATCATGATGCAATCAAGAATTATATAAACGTTACATTTTTAGTATTTTGACTATTTGCATTTGACAGTCTTGAAGAAAATATCTTTCCTATCCCGGTGCATCTAAAATTCTGAATGTAAATCAATCTCCATCACTGCTTCTCATTATCAACTTAAAATATTTTTCCGGACCTAAACATTATCTGAGCATGCCCAGATTGCATGGTTTTAGCTGTCCAAGTAAGAAGATGACAGAGACAGTTTTCTACCTGAATAGTCACCCAAAACTCCCTATTATCTTGGAGCATCTTCTTTAGCCTTCTGACCCAATATATTTGACAAACATATTTGTGAGGCAGAAACTATTGAGGACTTGCTCACCCTGTCTTGGCAGAGTTTGGCCATCGACTTTGCCTGCATCCAAGCCTTCCCTTTTTTAGGCAGAAATCTGCCTGTCTAGAAAAGAGGACATTTTGCTCAGTGGCTTGTTTGCCACAACTGAAGCCACATATGCATTTATAATAGCAAAATTTAGTTTATTTCATGAAAAGTCAAGATTATAATTTTCCGGATAGGAAGAAAAGTAAAATTTGGCGACAAAAGCATCTGTATTGAGAGAGGAAAGAGCCTGTTGCTTTCATTGGTCTACCTCTTTATCTCTTAAGTAAGAATAATCATGTTGACACATCTCATTAATGTAGCTGTTTAAAGCTCTTTAACTCAGTATAATCCAGTAAAAATAACTTAATAAGATAGCAAAACTATTTTAAAGTTTACTCGGTGTCTCTACGTTTTTTAAATAACTTAATTCTAGTCTATAAGATTGAAAAGAGTATGAAAATAGAATATTTTAGTGACAACGAAGAAATTCATCATTTTTAAGTAAATTTACATATCTGTTTCTAACCCATACTATTATATAAAATTCTATTTTATATTTCAACTTCAAGTTTTATATAGATAAAAATATTTGTAATGAAATTCAACTGAGTTCCATCTCCATGGTTTCATCAAAGTGACTTAACTCATCATAGTAAAAAACAAAGAAGAAATGAAATAAAAAAAACTTTTTGTGCTTCAGCATATACACCAGTCAATTGCCTTCAAGTCTTCATGTTTATACATACTTGCTGATTTTAAAAATAATATAAGACTGTAATTATTTTGTGTATAAACTCAAAGGATTTCCCTAATTTTTATATAATTTTATGCTTGAAAAATGATTAATTTTAATTTGGTAATAAAAATAAGTACAGTGTGGAGCTGAAAAGAGGGCTCAGCAGGTAAGACAATATATTATTGTTGCATAAGTCACCAGTTTGGTTCACAGCACTAATATCAGGTAGATCAAAACCGTGTATAACTCTTGATACAAGGTTCAACCTCCTCTTCTCCATTCTGTGGGCAAAATACTCTCATGTATATATGCACACAAAAACATAGAAAATTGAACAAGACTCCAGATTTCTAATTTTCAGAATTTAGTGTATTTATTATATAGCAAAATTTAGATGAATATATTTACCTAGCAACTCAACTGATTAACAGTACATATGCCCAAAATTTTCAATTGTGTTACAGTGTTATTTGCTGGGTTGTTTTACCAAGGAACCGCTGTAGTTAAAAATAACAGTACCCACTAGAAAGTATAAATGTGTTTTAGCGTTTACCCTTTTATGTGCCTATAGATCCTGCCAACCTGTGTGATTTCCAGAATAACTTACTTATGTGGTTTTATGTACAGTTTGTAAAGGAAGGAATAAGCCATTGAAAATATAACATTCAAGTTTGTAATATGGTAAAAGATTACCCAGTAACAAGGTATCACTTAATTTCACTTCCTGCACATTAACATTAGATGGAGGTTATATTACATTAATAAGAATTGACTTACAGGGCAATGTTTTCAAGTACTTTGATGTTCATGGTTTCCCAGGACAACAATTCTCAAACATTTGATCATTTGTAGTTACAGAAAATGAAGTTAAAAGATCAAAATCAACAATAATTAACACCATTATAATTAACATGTTTGAACAAGAAGGCAAGAAAAGAAACCTACGAATATTAAATACATGATCAGTTCCCAGCAGAACTTATTTTTAGTGGTTTGAATTATTTCTGTGATAATGACAAGATAGTATGTATTTCCAAGATTCTCCTGGGAAATCATTTTCTGTTTTAAAACATATTTAGTTAAAAATTTCTTTTGAAGTAGAAGCATATGCATATGACAGTCATTGTTATATTCCTAATGGTGTGAACACAGGACTCACATGCCCCTCCCTTTTCTGTTATTTTATCTTCATCTCTTATAATGGGCCATATTCTCCAATTAAAACAAGCTTTCAACAGAGTCACCTGAAAGCCAATTGTCTTCATCCATTCCTGAAGGCATTTCATGAAATACATAGTATTATTTTTTTAACAAGTCACTTATGGTCTAAACTTGAAAACAGACAAACCTTTAACATCGCTTGGATTTTTTCTAAAAACAAGCATAAAACAGGGCCACTGGAAATCACTAATGTCTATCTCACTCTTTGAAACCTATAGTTCAGATCATCCTGTATAATAAAACCAAAATATTCAAATATTTAGTTCTTTTTTCTTCTAAGTGTACAAGTGGGTATATGCCTATAAACCAGGAATCCAGCAATCTAATAGCGAACAATTGTAAATCAAGGCCAACAAGGTACACAAAATGAGGATCTACCTGGAAAAAAATATTTAAAAAGAAAAACAAACCCTATCTCCAAACCTAAGAATGTAAGATAAAGAAAAAGAGACATCACTGAGTCTATCCCTGTTTTTTTCTCTAAATAAGACTAATAATGTGTAATCACTCCCTTTGGTAATAACCCTCTTTAGCCGAAAAGAGCAATAAAAACCCTACCCAGCCCACCTTAAAGGAAATGGGGCATCATTCTCTTAAGGTTTTTTTTTTCTGGCTCATTTGGCAAAAACAACACTTTTGTTGGGGCCCAAATAAAATTGGGGAAATGGTTAAACAAGCTAGGAATATCATTTGTTGTCCAGTTTGTAAATGTTGAGAAATCCCAGGCTTACTTAGAGTCCTGTGTAGGACATTCTGAAATGCTGCACCAATTGGGATTGGAAGATTTCTTTGAAAGTGTCCTGGGAGCTGTCTTTTTCTGATGAGCAATGCAATTAAAGCAATTGGTGCTGGAATATGAAGGATACAGGTAGTCAGTGTCCGCATGGTGAGAAGAATGAATGCTGTCAGGTATGATCCAATGTCAGTGTGCAGTTCTTTTGTTTTGAAACCATATATAGAGAAGGTAGAAAAATGTGTATAAGTAAATCTACTCCTCACTTAATGCCTCAACTGTCATTTGCAAGGTTATTTTTAATTCACTGGTATAGAATTTTGTATATATATGTACAAAATAAGTTTAAATCTAGATAAAATATAGAAATCAAATGTAAGATTACTATTTATATACTTTATATCTATATTTCTACTCTAATATTAGGTAGCCACATAACTCAATTATAATACAAGCTTACCTTCAAATACTTTGACAGTTATTTCAGGCTGTTTAGGATAAATAAGTTATACAAGTTAATTGTTAGCTGAAAAAAATCATTGTTATGTCAATCACTAGTCTACTTTTATCACAAGAATATACACCTTAGGTTGGTAGATAGATTTGATTCTATGGAAAGATAAGGTAGGATAGTTAATAAGGTCTTAAAAGAACCTCAGAGACATGCAGAATCTGGCATTTAAAATGTTTTTTTTTAATCATTTTAAAGATTCACTGATAATGAGACAAGTTAACTTCTAGCATCACCCAGCCTACCTCAAAGAGGATGATGAGCATCAAAGAAGTTCTTTATGGAGATAGCTTCAAAGGTGGCAAACAAGCCACTGGGCAAAATTTCCTCATTTCTACTACAGACAGAAATCTGTCTAAAAAAGGGGCAAGCTTGGATTCAGGCAGAGTCAATGGCCAAATTCTGCCAAGACAGGGTTAGCAAGTCCTCAATAGTTCCTGCCTCACAAATATGTTTGTCAGATATATTGGGTCAGAAGGCTAAAGAAGATGCTGCAACATAATAGAGAGTTTTGGGTGACTATTCAGACAGAAAACTGTCTCTGCCATCTTCTCATTTGGAAAGCTAAAATACTGTACTCCAGACATAATCAGGTAATCAAGTTTATTCCTTCTTAAGTCTCTGATGAAGTTGAAGACCAGGTAGCTTAGTTTTACAATGAAGCTTAGTTGTTTAGTGGTTAAGATGTTTAGGTCTAGAAAGATGTTTTAAGTTGATAATAAGATGTGATGGAGATTGATTTATACTCAGAATTTTATATGCACCAGGATAGGAAAGATATTTTCTTCAAGGCTGTCAAATACAAATAGCCAAAACACTAAAACTGTAGCATTTACACAAATCTTAATTGTGTTATGGTTCTTCTTGCTATAGGTAATCTATTGTATATATTTGTAATAATATAAATATACATGTAAAAAATGTTTAATTTAAAAAACTTCAAAAAAAAGGGAAAACAAAGGATAACATTTTTGATTTCTCTAGAAACAGAAATGCATGAACAACAGAATGCATGCAACATATCTTTTCTTGGTCCTACTAATTTCAGGAGTGCTGTGACCCTTCTCAAACCTGTCCAGTAATGATGGCATCCTCAACTGTACATGAGAAAGTAAAGGAACCTGAAGAATTGTTCTTGTAATTTTGCTACTATCTTATGTATGTCACTGAAAAGGTAACGACAGGAACAGACTTCCTAAGGAGCATGTTATCACTGAGACCAAACAAAGGGCTGAAGATTTTTCTTCCCGAGGATCAAAACTGTCAGTTTCTCTTTCAGTCTGTTTCTATGTGCATCGCCAAACTGCTCTGCTACACTTTCCTATTTCCTATTCTTTGTGAGAAATATGTCTAGTAAAAGCCATTTAACGACAAGGTTCCCATTTATTAGAGTCTCATGTAATTTTTAAGAAAAATATAACATATAATCACATTGTAAATGCTAAATTATTATTTTTATCACAAAATATTAAGCAATTTCTTTTATCAGATTAAATTTTACTTTCATTTTCATTTTTCAAATGAAAATTATTTTCTCCAAATATATAAAATTTCTCTATAGTGAACTACTGCAAATTTGATAACTATGACAGATTAATATAGGATATAAAAAGTTTAAGTAATAATACCCATGTTGACTTTTGAAAAATGATCAAAATATATTCATAATATGGTGTTAATGTATGATGAACAAATGTAAATTGTAATTTAAAAATAGTCCCCTCAAAATTTTTTGAAATACATGCTAACTCTTGTAAATTATAATGTATAATTTTACCTCAATTTTTGTACCAGCTTATCAATTTTGTACAAGATTATTGTACCAGTTTATCAATTAGAATGTTCATAAAAAAAACCTCAAGATGAGAAGACTGATTTTGGAAATGACAGCAGCACAAATCATAGCATTCTGTAACACATTCCTGTTACTATGAGGAAAGAGTAAGCTTTTCATCTGTGGAAATGTATGCTTCTTCACCAACGTGCCCTGTAAAAAAAAAAAAAAGGAATAGTATAGCCCTTCAATCTGTCTCCACAGAGAGGTTCAGGACCTCCCAAGATATTTTTTCAAAATAAAGCTAGTGTGAAGCAGTTGGATCACTGAATATATGTAATTTTCAAAACTCAATTTATATTATACTGTTTACTTTACAGTACTTTGAATTTGCTTTATATTTCAAAATAATGTCTACTTACTATCGAAACAATTAATGAAAATAGAGGACCTGAGCTTGAAACAGAGCTAGAAAGTGACTAGGGAAAGTTTTGTGAAAGAGAGGAAAGGACAGAATGATGTAATTATACTATTATAGATTGCAAGAGTTCCACATATTTACAGATAACAGTAGAGATGCCAGAATTGTTAAATATGCAGTGATTTTCTATTCAGCTAAAAGGATGTGTTGATTTGCTTTCCATCCAGAAGGCTGGAAATGGATGTGTAAATAACCTGGTAATCTTTGCTATTCTGTGGAGCCAGCCCTCAACGAAACAACTTGTTCTCATGAAAGAGGATTCATGTACTTTTGCAAAGGAGTTTGCTATATTAGTTTTTACACACCCTTCCTTCATAGACCTTTATCTAGAACACTGTTTCTCAGTCAATAGAACCCGTTCTTGTGGAAGATGTCACAGCTGGTTTGCAAGTAAGTTTGATGTTGTCTTAATCTTTGTTTGTTATTGTCACAAGAAAACTTTTCACCAAACTTTTACTGGTTAAATATGTAAAATAAAAGCCACTGGGGGGGGGGTCAGACTCTCGAAGTTTGAACAAGCATGGCTAACTAAACAGGTATCCTTGGGCCTCCTAGATAGTTTCTTTGCTGGCCACAGTGTTTGCAGGAACTCTATACTATAATGCCAAATAAAAAAATAAAATAAAATAAAGTATAAACTATTAAATGAATGGGCATCTTAGATTTTCTGTTGCTGTGAAGAGACATCATATGCACACAACTTATAAGGAAAATATTTAATAGGTGCTGACTTACAGTTCAGAGGTTTAGTCCTTCATTGTCATGATGGGAATCATGGCAATATGCAGACAGACATGGTCCTAGAGATTGAGCTGAGAGTTCTAGAGCCAGATTAGGAGGCAGGTGGAAGAAAACTGGTTTAAGTTTCTGAGACCTCAAAGCCTGCCCCCGGCTTTGTGATACTTCCTCCAGCAAGGACTCGCCTACACGAACAAGGCCATGCCTCCTAATATTTCCACTTTCTAAGGGCTTATGGGCAGCCAATTTAACTCAAACCACCACAGTGGGCATATTGAGTAGTAATTGAGAATGTGTTAAAATAGGTGAAAAGTACATTTTCACAACATCCTCCTGTATACTATATTGACATGACAATCTTTGGATTAAGAAAGCCTGGCTGCTCTCAGTTTGATCAAGTAAATAAAATACAAAGAACCTTTCTTGTGTTTGAAATTTTCAAAACTTCTTGCTTGGCTCCTCTTTCCTGCAAAATAAAAGGCTACTCAACCAAGGCTCTGGCTAATGCCATGCTTGAGAGATCCCAGTTTCTCCCTTGGGCCAACAGTTTTATAGATGAAATAAACCTTTCCTCTTCAAAACTATAAATAGCTCTGTCAGTTTCCAAGAAATTTCTGCAACATTTTCCCTTTGAGTATTCAAAAGAATCATGGCAATATGAGGATTTTCTCTATAAATTGCTAATTTTATTTCCTATAATAAATAATATTATTTTATGAGACAATAGTACAAACAGAATGATCAAAAACAATTGTTGAAACAATAACCTAATCTTTAAAGTTTCTAGTTTCAACTAGTATAAATTTTTAGTACAGAATGTTTGCTGTTGTTGTTGTTCTGGTTGACATAGTTTGGACATGTATACGATTACCAGTTATTGTATGACATTATTCCTGGGAGACAAGAACAAAATTGTATTCATCCCAGGTAAGAATATAATAATAACCGTAAGTACAGATGCCCCCAGTGTCCAGCTTGTACCATAGAACTTTACTGGAGTTGATTGTATGGACAAAGTTTTGCTTACATAGGTCAAGAAGTCCACCAAAACTTGTGTGACAGGTCAAAAAACTTGTATATCTGGAACATACTGCACAACTTCCTGACAGGTCAACAGGTTGGAAAGTGTCCCTTACAGGAGGCTCACTTGGTGTGACTCTTCTAGGGAAGTTTGTGTGGGCATTTAAGTGGCCTGCCTTCAGGTTGATTAGCAACCTCTGACATCATCACTTGCCTCCCAGCACATGTGAGGCCAGGGTATAAAAAGATAAACAGTCTTGCCACCCTTCACTCTCTTACTTTGTCTCTTGCTTCTCTTACTTACTCTTGCACTTTCTCTAAGGGCACCCCCTCTATCCCCTCACCTCATGGACCACTCTGGACCCAATTCTTCTCCATTTCCCTTCTCCCCAAATAAATCTCTCCATATCATATCTGTGTCATGCCACCTCATTTTTAATCCTAACTACTTGGCTGGTGTCGGATGCTTCGCCACATGTTGGTAGGTTGTCTGAGCATTTTATGCAGCTCAGCTTATCTAAATGTGATTCTCAGTAGTCTGCCTTGTTTAAATTCTCTTGGGGATGATTGACTAAAGTAGATATTGTTAGTCAACGAAGAGCTGACTGTGGCACCTGCGCCACTGAGGTACCGAGTCGAGGGCGAGGGACTGCGGAATTAACTCATACACACACACACACACACACACACACACACACACACACACACATACACAGTGGGTCCTTCCTGCTAAGAAAGCAGCAGTCGCAGCAGCAGCTCTCAGTCGTAGAGTTCCAAAGAGCCTTCTTATAGGCAGCAAAACAGGAATACTCCTCCCAGGTGAAATCCCTCAAGAGGTGATTGCACACAGGAGGAAAAGTCTTGAGGAAGGGAAGGGCTCGTCCTCAGAGCAGTAAACACGACTAGCTAACCAAGATAAACACAGACGTGGAAGCTGCTAGAAACAGGACATGAAACAGCAAAGCAGGCAGGCAGCCCAATCAGGCCTGGTTCCTACACTGACCACATTCCAAACACACATGATTCCCACCCCCATTTCCCCATGTCTAGCCTTCAATGACTAAGCAAAACGGCCTTCATCAATAACTGCCAAAGCCACATTTCTACCGATGCGCACTCTATTTTCTTTATGTGCATGAGGCAATATCCTCCCCTACACACACACCAAGAGACCACCATCAGGACCTAGTTTGCTGCTGTTTCCATCCCTACTCCAAGCACCCATATTTCAAACCACACTCCTGTACTCCCTGCCACCTCCAAAAAAATTTCCTATGTTATGTCTGTTGCATGCTGTCATTTTTGTGGCATTTCTTGGCCCCAATCAATGGAGATAGTCTTATACTGCAAAACCCTTTCAAATATGGTCAGTTTGGGGGCATTCCAGAAGTGATTTTTAATTTTCATAGTTCTCTGGCCACATTCTTATAAACACAGCTTTTTCATTCTGCCTCAGAAAAATTTTTTCTTAACTTTGAGGATTCTGGTGATTATGATGGATTCACTGAGATGTCATCATTTCCTGAGTTTTCACATTAATGATATCTGCTATGTTATTTTAAAATGTGAATTAATACAGCCACAGTTCTACGGAATAAAAAAATCACACTGTTAAGATCTCAAAATAGATATAACTAATAGAAATAATTTTAATATTGCTTTATTGAAATATATTTATCATATTATTTATTAAATATATGTGTTGTCTCTAATTGTGTAATAAACCAAATAATCTCATTGAACAACATTTTTATTACCTTTTGAGTTAATTATAAAATCATTCAATACCTCTTTTTTTACCCTGAGCCTTGCTTCTGGTTGTTTATCCATTTACCTGGCATTGAGTTGTATAAATTTGTCATACAGTATGAACTTTTGTGACTGGATTGTTTCACTTTACATACTACAAGATGCAGCTGTGTTGATAATGTATCACCAATTAATTTATTCAAAATTATTAATGTATAAATACTAATAAGTTTCACATATTCATACTATAAGTCTGACATTTTCATGTATATTTTTTAATAAAGCAAATTAAAATGAACTTTGGTGATTTTTTCACTTATTTGATTTCAACCAGTTTTTTCTATTTGGTGATTATTATTAGTTATTCATCTAAAAACAATTGAGTGTAAGTGTGTATATGTATATGTGTGGGCATTTGTTTTTGTTTTCCATTAAGTGTATATTAGAATAATATTACTCAATGATATGTTAGCTGTGTCATTTACATTTTGATCGAAAACTGACATAGCTCTGAATTGTCTCTGTAATTCTATAATTATAACAGCAAAGAAAGAAAACTCACATTTTCTCACATGTTTTCCAATTTGTTCTTTCTTGATATTTTGATGTATATTCTCTGATATGGCTATTTTTTATTGATAATTTCCCTAGGTTTGGAATCCCTTAAGACACAGAGCACCCATTATGATCATTTCTAGCTCAATCCATTTATCTACAAATTTCGGGAATTCCTTGTTTTTAATAGCTGAATAGTATTCCATAGTGTATATACACCCTAGTTTCTTTATCCATTCTTCTATTGATGGACACTTATCAGAACATTCTCCACAGTAGAGTGGAGAGTGAGATATGACTTACTCACGTACTCTGGTGCCTCACCTTTGACCATGTCCCCTGGAGGGGGAGACCTGGTGGCACTCAGAGGAAGGACAGCAGGTTACCAAGAAGAGACTTGATACCTTATGAGCATATACAGGGGGAGGAAATCCCCCTCAGGAACAGTCATAGGGGAGGGGAGTAAGGGGAAAATGAAAGGGAGGGAAGAATGGGAGGATACAAGGGATGGGATAACCATTGAGATGTAACAAGAATAAATTAATAAAATAAATAAATAAATTTGAAACAAGGAAAGGTCTCAAAAAAAAAAAAAAAAAGACACAGAGCACCAGTTACATATGTGTGGATGTTTCCAGAGCATTATAAATGAGTCTAAAGCCCTGTGAATGTGGTTGATACTATCCCATGGACTGAAATATAACCTGAAAAAAAGTTTAAAAAGGGGAAATCAATATGAGAAACAGTGTTCATCTCTGTCTCTTTTCTGATTTTACATGCAGTGGAAACAAATCATACCAATATGCCTTTTCCATACTGATGTATTATATGCCCTAAAATTGTAAGACAAAATAGACTCTAAGTTCTCCCTTTTCCTAATATTTTGACAGAGCAATGAGAAAAGTAATATACCATCTTTCTACTATAAAATGTTACTGCAATATTGTGAATTTATAGTCCTCAATTACTGAATGTATTGATTGACCACGGTTTTTGCTATTTTGCTGTCAATGCTATTAACGCTGTTTGTTTGATTAGGAGGTTTTAATATTGTTATTATTAGAAACTTCGTCTTATTCTGTTATATAGCCTTTAAGCTGACCAAGAACATCCTATGTCAAACAGCCTGGTCATATAGTCACAAGTATCTTGCTATACATATTGAAGTTCTTTGAGTAAACTTCCTAGAGCCTATTGACAAAGCTAATGTTCTTTAAAATACCTGCTCATTGGCTGGGGAGACGGCTCAGCAATTGTGGACATCACTTGTTCTAGCAGAGAATAGGGAACCTGAGTTCAGGTTCCCTCTATCCGCATGGCTCCTCACAAGGACCTGTTAATGGAAAAAGAAAACCAGAAAAACAAAAGGAAAAAAACCAATGTACAGAGAATAAACAACAACAACAAAATGTTGGCTCATCTACTAGGAATAAATCTATATTCAAAAAAGTGTGTCTTGCTTTAAATGCATTGCATTTTATATGTGTTATTTAAGCAATCTCTATAATGTCCTTTTTAGATACATGATTGAGAAGGATTGTTTAAAATTAAAAGTTACATTATTGATACTGTACTTTCATATACAAGCATTTTCAATTTTTCAGAAGTCCAGTCTGAGTATGAATTAAATCTGTACCGATTTTATCGAACTGAAATATTTGCAATTATTATATTATGTTTTCAGAAAAGAATTATATAGTGCTCATGTGTAGGTTAATACTTCATTTTGAATTGTTTTTATACAATTTGAAGTACAAATCCCAATTTACTATTTTGTATGTAAACTTGAAAAATCTGCTTTTTGGAAAGATTATTTTGTTTTTTGAGTTATCTTTAACTGTCACAGAAAATACACTTGTCGTAAACCTAGTGTTTTATTTCTGTATACTTTCTCTTTAAGCAGTAATATTTCAGGTTGTTTACTATAGTTTTAATATGAAGGCATGCATGGTTTTCCATCTTTGACTATTTTTAAGATTGTTTACTCTTGATTCCCCTGTGTATATGGAAGTTTAGATTATCATGTCAATTGGTATAAAAAATAGCTAATGATTTTTGGTAGGGGTAATTTGTGATTTTAGATATACTTGAAAATTATTATTGTCTAATAATTTTTCTTCTTTATAGCTATCATTGTGTGATGTCTTCCTTTTTTTAATTAAAAAAGCCTTTTTTATTCAATAAACATTCAGGTCTTAGCCCTCTCCCTCTTTTATGAGTCCTAATCTCCCCTCCTTTATTCTTCAGAAAAGTGAAGCTCCTCCCACCAGCCCCAGCTCATCAATATGCATCAGCACTTAACTCATCCTCTTCCCCTTAGGCCTAATAATGCAGTCCAATTGTATAAATCTTTATTATTTCTCAGTAGCCTTCAAGGTTTTTAAATTTCACAAACCTCTTAACTAAAAGTTAATTACACAATTTTTTAAAAGAATTGTTTATTTATTACTATTTATGCAGTGTTCTGCCTGCATATACACTGGCAGGCCAGAAAAGGGCATCGGATCACATTATAGAAGGTTGTGAGGCACCATGTGGTTGCTGGGAATTGAACTCAGGACCTCTGGAAGAGCAGTCAGTGCCCTTAACCTCTGAGCCATCTCTCGAGCCCCCAATTACACATATTTTATTCATATTTATCCAGTTAAGAGAATTCTCTCTTAAAGTTTTGGTCATGAGCTTAACTTTTAGTTTCGGTGTACTAAATACTGGTTTATGGGTATATGATTTAGTTTTGTATACTGATTTTATAGTTTACACTCTTGGAAACCCTCATAATTAGTTTCAAAAGCTCATTTTTTATGTTCTATTGTGAAATATTTGAAAAATCATAGCATTTATAAATAGTAAAGTTTTGTATAATTCACTCTTAAACAGCATGTATTGTATATTTAGGCCTAATACTCAATTGCCCTAATAGTAGAGTGAAAAATCTATGTAGAAACGGCAAGAGAAATATTTACTTTTTTACACATGAGGAAAATCCTAGGATTTTCAGTGACAAACCTGATAACCAATAGGTTATCTCTATGGAGCTTATATATATTATATAAACTGTCTTCTATTTCTGCTTTATTTAGTACTGTTATCAAAACACATCACTTAACATTGGTAGTAAACATGTATATACTCCCTGAAGCAAAAGTCATGCTACAGAAGTCTAGAACTTCCATGTGTTGGGACAAATTTTATGTATTTAGTATAGCTAACACATTTTTTGTCATTCATTATTCATATTAACTTTTCTCAAGGATATGAGCACTCTATCCCTAAAACAAAAGAAAAAAATCATCTCACTTGAACCAAGATACCAACACAACCCATGTGAAGTCATGCTGTAGCATGACATTATGTTTCATATACACCGGGAACATAAATAGAGGAGACATTGGGCAAAAATATATAAACTTCAGCCCTTGTTTCCTACCTTTTTAGTAGTTCTTATATAATATGCTAGATGTCAATTTTATCATTCTCCATTATCAATCTTGTTTCTTTCATCTATTATTAGGTTAGATTGATTGGCTCTTTCACACAGTTTGCAAGCACTCAATGTCTTCAGACTATAAATTTGTTAAAAACTTATCTAGTAAAGCTTGCTTTCATTTTGTGGGGCGGTTTCAGAAGAGTTCCTGTACTGCCAGAGAGGCACTAAAAGAAACAGGATTGGTAATGACTCAGGCATGTCTCCTCTGTGGAAGAGTAAGTACAAATCAAATATTTACATGCCATCCAGAAAGCTGAGAAGGGAATTATTTTAACAACATGTGACTTTTTTGCTATCTTTACATGCAGATCTCACCCATCTTTTGCTATGTAGGCAGAGTGATTATCCCAAATTCTTCCATCCCTAGACTGTTTCTCATGCTTAGGTGGTGATGCCAATGGACTTTTTGGCCTCATAACCTCTATGCTCTCAGTCAGGGACCACACTAGATTTCAGTCCTTTGTCCTATAGAATCTACCCTTATAGTATCATGCACTCTGTAAAAGAGTCCTTATGTAGTCACACCTTAAACCCTTGTGTCCCTGGAATTTGATTGATTTGACTGTTGTCTTGGAAACCTTTTCTCAAATTGGATTGTGTTTTGAATATACTGACAATGACACCTTTGACATTAGACTCCCCGAAGACTGATTCAGGTTAATGAAGTCAATCTGCAGTTGATTTTCATTCTTATCTCCTCACAGGTTTGTTTTCCTGCCTGGATACTTGCAGAGATCCCCTCAGATTTTTATATCATTAAAGCTGTTTATTGTTTTTGTCTTCTCCCTTTTCACATATATGTGTGTGTGTATGTGTGTGATAAATAGTGTGTGTGTGTGTGTGTCTGTGTGTGTGTATGAAGGCCTAATATTGACATCAGATGCTTTCCATTATCCATCATAAAGTTTGGAATTTTGAAATTCTGTTATTCTAGCTTGCTTTAGACATTTTCTGTTTCTTTATCCTCTGTAGTGGGATTGCATTTAGTCACCATGCACAGCCAGCTGTTAAGGGGTTCTAGATGTCTGAGTTCTGGTCCTCACAATTATGTGCCAAAAGTATACTTTTATTAACTAAGCTATTTCCTGAGCATGTTATTAAACTTTCGAAGGTTGCTTTTACAGAGTGGTATCCAGAATCCTCCAGCAAGTGTTCTTTGTATTTATTTACTTTTTACTGCTACTTTGAACAATATTGCTGCATAATAAAAATTTGCTAATACACTAGTGTCTAACAAGGAGAATCAAAATGAATCTGTAAGTTTATCTATATTTATTCTTTGAATATTTAGTCACTTAAAGATATATTATCTGGATTATGATTGTGATTACCTGTAAAATTCTACAGTGAATTTTAACTTTTGCTTGTGCCCATTTGGTTCTTTTTATACCAAAGTTAATATCTGTTGTCAATGGTTTCCTCCAGCATAGATCAAAGTAAGAATATGCAATATAGATCCCAAACACTGAGGCAAGATCTGAGGCAGAGAATCAAAGGGGCATTCCCCAGAGGTTTCATTTGCTCATTTCTTCAAACTGTGGTGAAGAACCAAATTGTTAAAATCCAAGGTTTAAGAGAAAGATTAACAGGAAATCACACTGTAATAAATTTGATGTATAGATTTTGATCTAACATCACATTTTGCATTTAGTATACTCATGAATTTTTGGTATTTAATTGCAAACATATATGCTTCTTTTTATGTTACTTTTTTTTTTCAAATAGGATTGTGTATGATGCAGAAGCTGCTCAAAATATCACAGTACATCATGATAGCTCACAAATTTGTCATTTACTTATTATAATAGTGATACATACATTTTGTAGTTTACATTTCGGCTAAATGTCCCTTGCTGGTGATTGTCTTGTAATTTCATATCTAAAGTTTCAGTATAATCTTGTTTGACTTAAAACAACAATCACTGTAAATACTGATAATCTAAGTATTTATGTCAGGTATTTATGGAATGGTCCATGACTTTTATACCTGTAGTCTATGAAAAGACAAAAGACCCCTGAGTTTTCTCAATTACTTATCCATTCTATAAGATGTACATTTAATATAAAGTTTGATGTACTTCAGTTTCCCAATAGATGTTGAATATCTGTACTTAAAGTACACGTCATATGCAGCTATGAATTTACAAAGCAGTACACTAAATAAGAATGCCTACTTCCATGAGCTTATTGCTTTGTATAAATCTCATAGGAATATGTGAAAGAAAATGTTAGTAATCAAATATTTTTTTGATATTCTGTCCCTTCTTTATTTATAAAATAATAATTATGTATATTTTTGAGTATTTCATAGATATATATCAAGGCCCTCCTTATTCTTATCTAGCCAAATACATGTTCTCTATTTTTAAAAACTAAACTAAAGATGCAATCTGGTTTGTATTGGCTGATTATTCCTGAGCTTGTGGCCTATCCTGGAGTGTGGTTGACATACCCAGTATTATTTCAATTACAAAACTGATTTTTTTGTCTCTTATTAGATAAAAATTGCAAAGTTTCTTGACTAGAGGTGGGGTGTGCATCCCTTCTATTACTTGTTGCATTTCTGTCTAGCTTAAGCTTTGAAAGGTATTTGAGATGCTGCTACAAACGCTGTGACTTCATTGTCTAACTTCTCCACAATTTCTGTAAAATACAATATCCTTGAAGTCACCCACCACCTCTAGCTCTTAAAACCTTTCTGCTCCCTATTCTGAATATACACCTGTATTTGAGAGGAAGAGATTGACATAAATATCACAATGGGGCTGAACCTTCAAAAGTTTCTTTCTTTCTTTCTTTCTTCTTCTTCTTCTCCTCTTCTTCTTCCTTTTTTTTTTTTTTTTTCATTTAACCACTTGTAGGTTTCTGTGCTGCCATCTTTTGAGAGAAAAAGATTCTCTGGTGAAGATTGAGTGTTGTACTCATCTATGTATATAACAATAAATTGGTTGGGGGTCAGTTTTTGTGTTTCATTTTGGTAATTTAGTAGGGTACCATTAACAGGTTTTTGGTAAGTCCTATGACTTATGTATCTCATGTTCCCAAAATCAAGTATAAAATAAAATTTCAAATTCTGGAGTGGATTTTTACATCCAATTTTAATAATAGTATTTGGGTGCTACAAAAACATTTGTGTCCACTGTTGAATCAGTGGGTGGAAAATAAGGCAGCAAGATAGAGGAGGGACTATTAGAGGGTTAACTAACACTAAGAGCCTATAGAAAAGGCAACATGGGCACCTCCTACTGTCTAAGGTTCCTAATACATATGCCTATATAAGTGGATTTACCATAGAATGGAGCCCTTAATTCCCTAACTATACATCATATACTACAGACTAGCCTTTCCCAAGTACCACAAATAAGTTCCATATTTTTAAGATGTTGGCCACGAAGGGCCCATTGATACTCTCAACAATTTGAGCTATTGCACTACTTTTGATTACCGCCCCCCCACACACACCTTATAGTAAGACCTTATTGCAGAAGGTAACACCTACTTGAATGTGGAGAAATATAGCTGATGCTCATGCAAGCTCTACCACCACAGACTGGTGTTCATGGCGCTGGAATATGCTGTACAGACAAACTGCGGAAAAAGTAATTATCAGTCTCAGTCTCACCCAGCTTCCTGTCGAAAATAACTGTAGTTCTTGCACAAACTGAATAGCAGTTTGTCTGAAGTGAATATTTATAATTTCATGAAACAGTTGGATTTTATATCTTTCTGTGGAAATTCAAAGAAACAGCACAGGTTTAAAATTTGGCCTACTTTCACCCTGTAATGTTGATTTTTTTTTATTTAATAAAATGCTTTTATTTTTACATTTGTCAGAGTATATGGTCTGATAATATAAATTTCAGGCTTATGTTCTTACAACTTGGAGAAAAGTGCAGAAGGGATGACTTGAACAGGTCCTTGAGAGTGTGCTTAGAGAAGTTACTAGTGGTTCTTTGTACTTCACCAAGATAATGGATTACATTACAGCAAACACCCTTCTGTAAATGGAGATGTTCCAATTGAGTTACATAAAGTCTTTTCAACTGTAATCACCCATGAGTTACTGAAAATTGAATGAAATCTCCTCTTCCATGTCAGGATCCTCAGCATGAACACAGAATTGAAATCTGTTCATTTGCAAGGGTAACGCTAAGCTGATACTGCCAAAGTTATGGCGTTTCACTGTGATATGAATGATTCAAAACCCTGATTTCTGATTCAGTATAATTTCAGTTGCTAATTTGGTCAGAACTGCCTAATGCTTTTTCTCAGAAACTAATCCAGCATTTCCTTGTGCCACAAAGTCTGGAAAGATAAAAGAAAGCAGCTTCTAGCATTTTCTCAAAGCAAAGCGAACAGACACGTAATGTGTAAATGAAGAACATAGCAAAGTGCTGCCGTGTTCATCTGGGTAGAGGCCATTCCTTTACAAGCAGAGTATGTTTACAAAAGTGTGTTTCTTATGGGGGATAAAGAGGGAGCCTTGATACACAGTCCTCACCTTAATGTTGCCAGGATTGGCAGCCTCATAGTGAAATTGATTTTCCCAACTAGAATTATTAATGGTAACTTTATCCTCTCTGTTTCATACAATTGCACAACTTGTAACTTGTGACAAATTCCTGGTGATTTACAGGACCACTGTGTCTATGTCACAGAAAATGATGTACTAAGGAATCAAGGCCAATTATTCCACAAAATGTAAAACTGAATTAACAGCCTCTTAAGAAAATACCTGGGGCCAGAGACTCCAGGTGTCTGTTTCTTCTCTACTCTTTTTTAAAATTATTATTTAGTGTGGTGTTGTCTTAGGCCTTACCTGCATAGTGCTGCAACACAGATGGGAGATCTAAAATTATAAGATAACCAAAAAGAAATACCTTCACTCGAATTCTATAAAATGCCATACAGATGATTCTCTCTGGATAAACTGTCCTTCTATAACTATAGTCAATGAACCATACATTCATGGCCTTTATGGAAAATAATGACTTACTCATAAACAGAAGACTTTATGATCCCTTCTTTAGCAAGTGGAAGCTAGAGTCAGTTCCATTGGGTCATATCATAAGACTAGAGAATAATTCATCAACAAAAAATAAATATAGCAAAATAAAGATGAAATATGCTGGATAAGAAACTGGAAACTCTTTTCTCCTGATCAGACTCTCTTTAATACTTAGGCAGGTATATGAGTCACTAAAGAGCTTGTTTTCAAAATTGAAAGAGGAATCATAATACATTTGAGAAATTATAAAAAGCTTAAAAGTCAGTGGTTACTTAACTGAAACACTAAAAGGTTAGATTTTAAAATGTCTAGAACAGGTTCAAGGCCAATTTCATGGAGATTGTGAGGACCAATTCCTCCCTGACTAACATGGAGATATACTAAGACCTCACAAGATTTTATATACGTATAATATATAAAATTATGTATCCATATATAATATGTTATATATTATTTTAAAACTATATTATAATATATATAATGGGTGCTAAATTGACATAGCAGAGCACTACATCTGAAATATCTGCACTAGTACCCACAGACAAATGACGCCCCCAGCCTTAATCAAAGATGTCGCTCTTTACAGTGAAGAGTGGTGAATGCAGAAACTCATGTCTACTCAAGATGCAGAAAATAAGGCACAGCTGTGGTCTCAGCCTTAAACAAGTCTTTTATATCACGTCTTATAAGTCTTAGGAAACTTTTTGGAATAGGAATCAGGAAGTAAATAAGGACATATATCGTATGAATGGTTACAAAATCCCATCCTATAGACTCCATACAATACAGTAATCATTTACTTATGACAACTGCAATTGCCTGCCCTGGATGCACACAAGACTGACCATATCATCAATAAGTGAAAGAAGAAGGAGGAATTTATAGGGAGGGACTTATTCTTTACCAAAGAGATACTGGCTGTTGAGAGATTCTCTTTAGTTTGTCTCTAATATTTGTTGGCTCAATCTATTAAGCCTTCTAATAGATGAGTCCAAAGCTGTGGTTATAGGATGTGTGTGATTAATATCAGTGTGGCAGTCAGACAGACAGAGAGAAAGACAGAAATACACACACACACACACACACACACACACACACACACACAAATAGACAGGAACAAAGGTAGAGTAGCCAGCATGTAAAGTGAAATATCTTTTCAAAATTGTAAAACAAAAAAAAATTAAAATAATGAAAGATAAGGAATGAATTTTAGACCAATGAATACTAGAAAATTTTCATGTCTCAGTTCTAAGATGCTTATTATATGTGTCATGCTGTGGCCTTCAGGTTGTAACAGAATAAATGGAATATCACATCCCTAGGTTCTAATCTTTAATAAAACATCTGCTTTGATGTTTCACAATAATCTGAGACAATAAGCTTTTGTTTCCCTAGTTTAAAAGTTCAACAAATAGCACTACACATGTCAAACTATTGTAAGGGACAAGTACTGTAAGCAGTAAGCAAATTAACTGCTTAAAATACAGTGTGTCTTTTTGCAATAGTATTTTTATGAGTTTGAAGAACATTAAAACAGTTAAATTCAAGGCAGCAAAATTACAGAAAAGCATTCACTAAACTCAGTGTCATCAAAAGCCATCACTGATACCTTACATATTTTGTTTCATATATTCCTAATTTTTAAAATAATTATTCAATGAATTGATCTATGCTATACTTATTTGCATATTTAAACTGAAAGAGTTCTATAATTGAAGTTCATCAGTTACACACTACAAGTAAAAGAATCATATTTCTCCTTTAATGTCATTGTAGTAGCAAAAGATTTTGTAGAAATCAAATGAAAAGAATGGACATTAGAATATCGTTTAGTACATGTGAACATTATAATCTTGAGAATTTAGAATATGTCATAAAATGTGTGTTTTTTGTTTTTTGTTTTTATAATTACTCTTGGAGCTTTATTTAAAAAGTGGGAATTATAAGCACAGGGTGCTATGATATATACTTCCCTCAGAAAAAAACGGACTGAACTTATACCAACCTTTAAATGTCATCATGTTTCCAGTGAATGAGCCAATGTATTCAACCAATGCTGTTGTTTGCAGTGAAACCAACACTCAGTGGGATATGCAAGAAGATGCTGATGTAAAGTAACACAAAGTAGTCGCCACACTTGCCCAGTTCTTGGTAAATCTGTGGACACATTCTGCTCATATTGTGTAGGAATTGCATGAATCTAAATTTTACATTTGTTCTTTTTGGGAATATGACATGTTTTGTCATTCATGTAATAATGTAAATTCCATAAAATTTACTTTAAGCTAAGGGATAGGAAACAAAAATGTATAAATAGTATGAAAATCTTAATGAGACAATGTCAACATACATGAAACTGTCATAAAAAGTATAAAAACCTGTAGTTAACTAGAAAACAGTTTCAAATATTAAGGTAAATATGCCACAAAATTGAACATAAAACATAAAGGAATGTACCTCTTATAATGCCTTTCCTTCCCATTTATTTTATAATTTAGTTACTTATAACAGTTTATTCTTAATTTTTGCTTTAAAATGTGCATAAGAAGGGAATCAGAAATTGAGAGTAGTCAAAGAATCAGATACAAAGAAGAAAAGATGATTTTTAAAAAGTAAGCTCCATTTAAAGTGTCTAATATTAAGTACAATAATAAGAAGAATGCACAGTCCCATTTCTACAAAATGAAGAAATCAGTAATGAAACTGAGCAGACCTAATCCATATTCTAAGAACTGTTCACAGAAGTAATTTAGCATGTATCTTTATCCTAGTTCCAAACTTCGATCATCTTTCTGAAATATCCATAGGAACCTGAAGATTTTAATTTGCAAACACATTGGAATTATTTTATTTGGGTTTATTTTATTCAAGGCAACTTATGCTAAGAAACACTAAAATGAATGCTATAGGAAAGATCCTTGTGAACTTGGTTTTCAGGGAGTAGGTGAGATTTTCAACACCTGCAGTTTAAGTGGTTCTGTGAAAGTGTCACAGTGTTGACAGCTGGTGGTGAAACACAAAATGCCTTCTCAAAAACACACATGACCACATATAGAGAAAGCCTGAATATATTACTGTTGGCATAAGAATGTGCCTAGAGGTGTAATTTGGAACTCTATGGATTAATTGGTTCCAATTATAATGAACATTTGTCAGCCAAAATAAAAAATTTAAAGTAATTCTAACAATAAGAAAAGTCACTGAATGTCTGCAAATAACATGTTTTCTGAAGGGGAAAGATAATCCAAACATTCTGTGAATCTTGCTGAAGCTTCAAATAGACCTGAGAAGGTTAGCTGAAAGTTACAAGGACTTGTTTAAAACCTGACAAAGACAGAGAGTAACTTGTCTGTGACTATGAGATGCAGGAACAAAACACTGGACTTTGAAGTTCATTTTTCTTCATGCATCCTGCCCAGCAATTGGCTGGTTGCCCCACTTGCAAGGGCACACTTACTTTTAGGAAAGATTATTGTACAGAAAAAAAATACTAGTTATTTGGAATTCTCCATGATACACTTTTTTTAAAATCCTATATTTTATTTTATTTTTTCCTGTGTATTCTTTTTTTTTTCTCCTTTATTAATTTATTCTTGTTACATCTCAATGGTTATCCCATCCCTTGTATCCTCCCATTCTTCCCTCCATCCCATTTATGTTTACAAACCCATGGTTGTTCATGACATAATATGATTTTGTTGACTTTTTTAAAAATTGTCTGATAAGAAAACTTATTGCTACTGAATTATTGTCATCTTCAGAAAAAAATAATCCAATCACCTTTAAATTTTTCTTATATTTACAGGGAGATTAGAGAAACTGAAATTTAAATGCAAGTTCAATGAAATTAAACTGTCAATATTAGATCAGTTTTGCCAAATGAAGCCAGGCACACTCCATCGTTCCAACTAATCTTAAGTTTTAACATAATGCATTCATTCCTCTTTACATGTAAAAAAACAAGTGTTAAGACCATAAGCAATTCCTTTTGAACTCCCTTTATAACAACTTGAGCATTCATGTTTACCTAAGTCTTAGGCACGCAAGCACATTTGCGCATGAACTCATACACACACACACACACACACACACAAATATATACAATATTCAACAATGAAACTTAAGCTTCATAATATATAAAGACTGTGAGAATAAGCTTTTTTTTAAAGCCACATTTTCAGATGACTTATACACAAGTCCAGGGAGATTATTGGGTACTAAATACGTAGCATACTCATACGTAAAGTAATGAAAAGTTTCGCGTAAAATTTAGCTAATGATTTAATTTCCATTCTGATGCTGACAAACTGTGCCCATATTCACTATATTTTATCAAAAGACTCCTCCAGACTAAATCTTTAGGTAAATGCGCTGTAATGATGATAATTTTCTCCTTGTCTGAAAAGAGCATGTTTAAGTCATTCACTTCTAAACCTTATGGGAATGATTCACCTTGTCAATTCACTTATTTTTGATTTGCCATTTTAATTAGTCTCAATTTAATTACAACTGATTGAACTGGAATATCAAACACATAGCTACTTGAAAGAGGAGAATGATCTCATTTTCTCAATAAGGAGCAAATTACTCATTAGAGAAATAGACAAATAACAACCAGATATGTATTTGTGTACATGAACTTCCCATTTTACTTTTTAGATTAAACTTTAACTTGTTTAGAAAAAAAAGAAAAAAATAATTCTTGAAACTAGAGGTATTTTTTTTACACATGATTGTAAACAAAAACAAAAACAAAACCACCAGAAACTCTATACATTTTCATCTTTAATTAATTTCCTCTCATCCCTCTTATATTTATTATAATTATAAAGTATTTATGTAGTTTAATCTTTCCTAGTAAGTACAAATGGAATTATATATTGTTAGAATGTTAATTTAATATAGTTTTTTTTCCCATCTTGTTATCAGCGTACAAATTCATTCTCTTAGTTCACTCATTTCCCCTACTGTATTAATGAGCTTTAAGTAATTGGTTACAATAGAGTATTTTCAGAAGAAAGAATTATTAAACCTTACCACTTGGGAGATATAAACCCAGGACAATTCTTCTAGTACAGAAATCTTTCTTTACTCCCCATACTGCTTCCACACCAATTTTTCTACCTAAAGTTCATTAGAGGATGTGAATAAAATATTTTGCATTTTATTGTTATAATTTTTACAAGATTCCTAAATGAGAAGAAAATACATTTTTTTCAACAGGACACAGGATATGACATTAGCATTCAATATTTTATAAAGACAAAATTCTCTTAAACTTATTTCTACAAAATCGTGGGTTTTTTTTTTCAGTTTCCATCTTAACCCAGTTCTTTTATATTATTTTAACAAGATTCACAACACAAGAACTGAACAGTTATTAACCTATTCTTAACCTTCCAAGCTAATTTCATTTCCTCCCAGCAAACATCTCAGACATACTAGGACTTTGTAGCTTTCCCTGCTGACTTCTTTCTCCTCTTCTTTCCTGGTCCTCCCTGGCCACTCAGTGTCCTATTTCCTTCTATATGGATGTATGTCCAGCCATATTCTCACCTCTTTTTTGTGATTGGCTATAAGGTTCTTTATTGGCATACTAGGGGACAGCTCGGGTGCAAAGTTTATGCAACACTGAGACAGGGGATTCTCAAAACAAGTCTTGAATCTAGATATGAGAGAATAAGAAATTAGCATTTGAATTACACAATAACCTTATGCCTACAATTATCTTTAATATTTATACAGTTTGATGAAATTGAAATAACATGTTCATTGACAATAGATATTTTCATAAAATGTATTTTGATTATCGTTTCCTATCCCCAACTTTCTCTAAGATTCTTTCCACTTCCCTAATGACTCAAATCCACAACATTTCTTTCTTTCTTTCATTAGAATACAAACATGCATCTCTTGCACTAACTAGACAAGACTTATAGTAGGGAGAACGGAACACCAAACCACTCATAGAAGTTTTGACTCAAAGTTTGCCCTGCCTACAAGATGTGCTGGATAAAGACGGAGCAGATAAAACAGAAATTGAGAAAAGGTCCAACCAATTTCTGGCAAAACCCAACACCCAACCCAAAGGAGTGAGCTAACTCCTGACACTATTAAAGAGACTCTATTATGCTTGCAGACGGGAGCCTAGCAGAGTTGTCTTCTGATAGAATTCACCTAGCAGCACTCTGAAACAGATGCTGAGATTTAAGGTCAAACATTAGGTGATGCACACGGAGTCCTGTGAAAAAGGAGCGGGAAGCAGAAAAAGAGCTGGTCATGACCAGAGATTCACAAGCAGACCAACAGAGCCCAGAAGCACTTGCTGAGACCGAAGCTCCAACCAAGAACCATGCATGGACTGGACTTAGTACCCCCCAACACAGTTGTAGATGACAGGCATCTCAGACTTCATGTGGGTCCTCTAATGAAGGAAGCAGAGGTTGTCTTTGTCATGGACTCTGTTGCCAGCTTTATGAGCACATCTGCCCTAGAAAGAGTGCCTTGCCATGCCACAGGGGAAAAGGATGCACTCAGTCTTATTGCCAGGGTAGATTGGAAGGGGGCTCCTCCTTTTCTCAGAAATAAAGGTGGGGAAGTAGGGGAGGGGTGGGGCCAGGAGGAGGGGAGGGATAGGTCTATGACCAAGATGTAAAGTAAATAACAACAACAATAAAAAGTGCACACAAACACACACACACACACACACAGACAGAGAGAGAGAGAGAGAGAGAGAGAGAGAGAGAGAGAGAGAGAGAGAGAGAGAGAGAACAAAGACTCCAAAATAGGGGGAGAAAAGAGCAGACAACTGAAATAAAAAGTAATCAGGCCAAACAAAAAGCACAAGAAATACATTCAAATGCTGAGACACACATTCTCACACATAAAAAAAAAAAAAAAAGAATTGGAAACCATTATATATAAGCAAACACTCTATAAGTTTTTTACAAAGTGCCCAGAAAAAGCATTTGTTATGAGACAGACAAAGCAACAACACAAATGTCCTTCCAAGAATACCACTGAGTTAGTTCTGTGTTGACTATCTACTGCTGGACATGGGGCCGGGCCATTACTGTGGTTTGTAGGCCCAGTGAGATTCCATTGGAGAAAACTGGTAATACAATTGCATGCCGTTATCACTTGAAAATAGCTCCGGCTTAGAGATTGAAGGCTTATATCTTTTCATTGGGATTCCAGTCTTTCATAGGCTTGTACAGTCTCTGTGCATGCTGTCACAGCTGCTGTGAGTTCCTATGTACCTGTTCTATTGTGTCTTAAAGTTTTTTTTTTTCTGTCTTTCATCTCTACTGGTTCTTACATTCTTTCTGCATCTTCTCCCAGAGTTCCCTGAGCTCTAAGAAATGGGATTAGATGGAGCCAACCCACTTAAGACAGGGTATCTCTGAACACATTGCTGAGTTGTGGGTTTCTCTAATTGTTTACACCTCCTGACTGACTAAGATATCTCTGATGATAGATGATCAAGATACTGATATATGAGTAAAAGAGAATGTCATTATGAGTCATTTATCACTATTTTACTTGATCAGAATGACATATTTTGTTTTCTCTTAAGGCCATAGTCTACTAAACTCCATAACACAGGCAATGTCAGGAAAGGGTTCTATTTCACGGTTTGGAACTTAATTTTAATCAGATAGTGGTTGGTTACTCCCACAATATGTGTGCCTCTACTGCAGCAGTGTATCCTGTATGCGGTTTACTACTGTATACCACACGACTTATTTACCTTCCTGTAAAACTAGTTAGTAGATGAAGGGAAGCTGTACGTAGGCATCAGCTTGATGTAACCATGCTCAGTGAGTCATATAGGAGTTGTTTTCAGCAAAAGGACATTACTATCAATTTGTGGGTGAAATCTTGCCAATATCTGAACTATTTTAGGGATACCTATGGGCTCCTTAGGCCAATGGCTCCATTAGATGTAACTAACTCATTTCAGGTACTGGAGGTTTCATCTTCTTCCAAAAGATGTCTAGTAGGGTTTTTGAACCTTCTGTTATTTGGTGATTTCAATTTAATTAGCTTTCTTATGTGTACATATACTTAAGAAGTGTATATTGTATTAGGTTTCCATATAGCCCTCAAAGGTCCTTTGTTCTAGCTGTCCCTCCCATGGTCCCTCTCTTAAATATTTACTTCCTGAAATTATTAAATATGCCCATGGAATAAAATTAGTAATCTTTAAATAAATTTATGTGATAAAACATATTTTCTTTGAATTCTTATTTCTTATATAGTAAACATTTATACAATTAATAGCAAAATAAGAAGTACACTTTGATGCAACTTTTAGCATTTAAAGAGTCTACAAGAATTTTATTCACTTCATAAGATTTTTTTTTGAAATATATATGCTCCAGAGTTTGGAAGAGTACTTCCATTAAATGATACATTTATTTACTTTCAAGAGAAAACATGAACTTTGGATGAAGGATGATTTTGGAAAGCTAGAGTCATTAAGAAGCTACCTGATATGATGCACATGAACATTAGGAAAACAAGAGGTACAATCCACACTTCCTGGTATTATTGTTGTTGTTTATTAATGACTAAAATGGGTTAAGTCTGAAAATTTTCAAAAGAGAATTGTTTTAAATTTAGTTGTTTTCAGAATTTGTGAAAGGGTAAACACAGGTATGAAGGAAACTTAGGTTAAAGTCCATGAGAGAGTATAGCATAGGAAGACAGTTATAAATAACTATTATGATTGGAAAAGCCACACAGAAAACTATGATTAAATACATTTCTCTAAAGATTTCCCTAAAGGTACAAAGCTCTATATAATATATATGTATATGTGTGTGTGTATTATATATTATGTACACATATACATACATGCACAAACACACAGAAACACATGGAACTACCACATGGAGAATAATGCTTCCTTAGAGTAGTTATAAACTATAAAACCAGAAAAAGAAATAAGTAAAAAAGCAAACATCAAATTCATAGGCAAATACCACCTTGAGTTGTAGGCAAAGTGTGCCCAAGTGACACTACCTCAAAATAGAGGTTATTACTGTTATTCTTTCTTGTCTACCAGAAATGAAAGGTAAGACTCAGTTACATTACTTAGAAAAATGAATTATTCTAGATGCTACAAATGAGACCAACAAAGACTTTATATTGAAGGGATGATATTGTTGAGTCTCTCTTCCATCTTTGTCTTTTGTGCAACCTATAAGAACTAAAATGAGTGCCACCAGGTCTCTCCCTACAGGGAACTTGCTCAAATGTGAGGCACCAGAATATGTGAGAAAGGACAGCAGGTTACCAAGAAGAGACTTGATACCCTATTAGCATATACAGGGGGAGGTAATCCCCCTCAGGAACAGTCATAGGAGAGGGGAATAAGGGGAAAAAGGGAGGGAGGGAAGAAGGGGAGGATTACAAGGGATGGGATAAACATTGAGATGTAACAAGAATAAATTAATAAAAAAAAGAGAAAAAAAGAATCAAAATGAAAAAATATAGTAAAATAAAATTATTTTTTGTAAAATAAATAAAGCATCTCCATTAGGATTTACTTTTCAATAGAGAGAAAGGATAGTAAGGACAAAAAATTATAGCCTACAATTCAGAAGTGTAATAATTTTAGAAAGAGGCAGCATTTTATTGAAGTTCTACATACAATTGTTATAACTGTAAAAAAAAAAGCAACTAGCCAACAAAGAAGAACAACTTAGCTTCTGCTTGGACCCAGAGCCTCACAAATACTAGGTAAATTTATTCCCACTAAGCTATATCACAGCCTGTGAAAGACTATGTATATGAGCGATATAAAATATCTATCAATACTATCATTTATAAAATTTCAGGTAACAAGAAATTCAGGAAGAAGGAGCACATTTAAATGCCTCACTCTTTGTAATCTGCAATTCTTATTTCAATAACTGACCAAATATGCGGATACATACAATATTTCCATAAACACTGAGGCTGAATCTACTCATGGATATATGTATAAAACAAGACAAAGTAAGACGCTGAATATGAATGTATCCTTCATATTCTTAAGGAAAGAAGGCTGAATTGTCATGCTCATGCATATGAAGAAGCTAAAAAACAGAAGCATAATACCAATGCACAAATAATACAGTAGACTAAGAATTAAAATGTATTTTTCAAAAGACAGATAAAAACTATTGCACACAATGAATGTTTGATGATAGCCAAAGATTTCCATCATAAAAACTTTACCTGACCAAGAAATGAGACAAATTTGACAACTCAAAATATCAGTAAAATACAAAACAGAATGTCATTAGGGATGGAAATACAAAATTTATGTTTGATAAAGAATATGACATTATACTATTGAAGTAATCTGAATATATCAATATCAATGTCATGAAGAAAGGAATAAACTACTGTGGATAGTAATATGATTGTCATTAGTGAATATGTTGGATATAAAATGTAACTTGAATATTTATGTTCTTCACATAAAGAAGAAAATAAAAGATGAAAAAAAGAATAATAAAAAATTAGTGTGATAACACCAAAATAATGAGTGTTTATACAATGTATTTCATAAGTAATTCACAAAGAAATAAATGTCTACAAAAATGAAGTTTCAATCCTATTATACAAATGTTGAAATCTTGCATACAGTAGAGACAATATAACCTAGCAAGCTTAAACATGACAAGATGAGCAAAGGTCAGAATAAAGTCAGCATGGAAGAAGCCAATGAGAGTTCTAAAAGTCAGAATAGAATTGGTGTCAAAACACATTATATAGATTGTATTGTAGCAGTGAAATAAAGAAAGGCATATAAATATTATTGTCTAGTGGTTATGAATGTTTTCACACAAGGTAATAAAAAATCAAAATATTTATAACAAACACAGTGGGAAATGATGTTACAAATAAGGAAGATAACTCAGAATAGTTGACTTGCTTCTCACTTTATAACAGGTAAAATAGAATAAAATCAGAGATGAGTGTTAATTTGTATAGTTAAATGAATGTGATCATTACAGATGTCAGCAGCTAAAGTAGCATTCCTATTAATTAATTATTAGGATATATATAGTTTTCTCACAATATTGAAAAACTCCATTAATGTTAAAATTTTCACAAATTTTCCCTAAATAAAATCAAGTCATCTGTAAATTAATAGTAAACAAATACTGGGCCAGCAAGATGGCTTGCAGGTAAGTGTTTACTGTGCATGCTTGAATATAAAATTGAAATATATACATCACCATTTGAAAATGTGGAGTTTTAATGTATCCTCATATCAGAAGAATATTGTGCATAGTTATGTCAGAGTTTGCAGTTGGAAATATTGTGGAAAGATATATGCTATGAAACAAACCACAAGGTTTTCAAATATCTCAGCCTTGTTAATATTTATTAAACAAGAATAAATTGATTTTTTTCAATCTTATTAAACAAAATGAAAGAAGTGGATCTTTTATGATATACAGTCAATGATGCTTCTCCTTGGAGTGTGAACAGATGAATAGCCAATTATGTTTCTTGTCATATAATCAGAACAGATCACAATCTGCATAGCAGAACTGCCACTATGTACTATAATGAGAAATTTCTTTCAATAAATAAATCATATTATATAATTGCATACTAAAAGTAGAACAGTCCTTAATGTCCAAAATTCATGAAATTCATTTTTTAAGAAGTTATCCCTATTTTTAACACTATTCTAGAATTAACCATGTTTACAATCTAATTCTATCAAAATATCACCAAATGAGGCCTATGTAAGTAGCAATGTATTATTTTTGGTTGATGGAAAATTATTATTCTGAAATAGTACTTGAATGATATAATGAATATACCTTTGTGATGTCCAAATGCATATTTGAAATCATACTGATACTTGTGTTTTTATGGTTCATTGTGACAGATTTTTTTGCAATATAATTAGTGAAACACTGTGATGTCATAATAGATATTTATATGATTAAAAAGTAATTGCCATCTAGTTTTATGACTTAGACATGAATCCTATACAAGGGGCTCATCTGTTGAAGGTTTTATAGTACTACTTAGAGGCAATTAAAGCAAGAAATTACTTCTGTGAATTAATGCATTCTGATTAGACCGATGAGACTTGGGACTTATTGAAGAACATAAACCAATGGAAGTATTTTTAAAGTATATTATGACCGTGGTTTCTTCCCTGCCAAGATGTTTGCTTCTAGCCATCACAATATATGTAAAAGTGAAATCACACAATGATTTCTTCTGCACACAGTTTTTTATTTAACAGCTTTATTTTATCTCCAGTGATATGATTCTCTTCTCTTATAAAAGACTAAATATTACTCAATTGTTCACCCGAATTTTACTTTGCATTTATCTAATTTCAATGGTCATGGGAGCTCAAATAACTTTATTACATGTTAATTTAATTTCATTCAGACATACACTGAAAACTGGGGTTAATGAGTCATATGTTCTGTCCACTTTTGATCCTTTGAGGAAACTCCACCATGTTTTCCATAACAGTTTTGTTACATTATATTTCTAGAATAGTAATATGGTTTTGTTTTAGCTATGTCTTAATCATTAGTTAATGTATTCTGATTTTTTATAGTAGTTGCAAGATAGTTATCTCATTAAATTATTGTTTTCATTTCTGTAATGATTAATGAAAATTCATTCAGAATTATAAACATATTTTACAATTTCTCTTGGGAGATTCTTATTTTTTTATATTAATTACATTTCTCAGTGATGTGATAAAACACTCGACAAAAGCAACTTGATGGAGGATAGGTACAGTCAGGTGTGGAGATGGAGTCATGAAATCAGGAGCCTAAGGGAACTGATTCCATTTCATCAGTAGTCAGGAATCAGAGAAAGATAAGGTGGTGCTCAACTTGATTTCTTCCTTTCTTTAGCTGGAGATCCAAGTCAATGGAATGGTACCAACAAGAGTTAAGGTGAGCCGTTCCATGATAATTAACTTGAAAACCCTATGGAGGCATGCTCACATGTTTGCTTGTTAGATTATTACAGATCTAATGAAGCAAAAGAGCTTGGTGAACCATCTCAAATTTAGTCCTCTGTCACCTTGACACTCAACTATACCATTGTCAAGTTATAACCTTTCATCTTTTGTCTGCATAGACTCATGGATAGTTAAAATGCAAAAACACGTGCATTTGAACTTCAGAAATCTCTAAAGTACTTCACAGTGTATAAAAGTCTTAAGACAAAGGTCTTGTTTCAAAATAGAGTAGAGCAACAAGAAATCAGACCACAGCAAAAGGAAAACCAGAGAGGAAAACTTGGAATCTTGGAGTTCTAAGTTATATAATAGAGCAGGCTTTGGTTAGACTCATCTACACTCTGATGTTCTACAGTAGCCCTGACCCTTTAACTATTCCTCCTTTAGCATATATAACCTTTCTTTGGATGGAACATTGTTTGCATATTTTCTCAGTGAATGCCCCATGGCTCTGTCATCACCAGCATGCTGGGGCTTCTTTTTTAGCTAATTCTTACCTTCTCCCCTATTGTGGTGGCTTCTCTAAGCCTCACTGCAGAGACTCTTACAAGATCACAAATTGCCTAGCATCAGTAACTCTCTGAAGCATAATCCTAGACTCCATGACCAATTCAACCATGTATCTTTTAAGTACAACAATAATAGCAAATAGACAGTTCAGCCAAGAACTATTAAATATTAGTCTTATGTATCAAACACTGTAAAACTTGCCAGCCGTAAAGGAATTAACAATTTTTTTTTAGCATTATCACCTTGTAAAATAAAAGTGAAATATTTTAACCTCCTCATACCCAGGGTACTTATTCCTACACAAGACTTTGTAGCATTCTGAGAACTTAAGTGGCTAAAATACCTAGAAACATTCCCTTTTGTCTTTATTTATTGTGAAACTGTAATGTTACCCTAGTCAATCATAAAAGACCATTATATTAGTCCTTCTGCCTATGGGGAAAAGACACAGCCCCCATCCATGTTAGATTCAAAACTAAGTGACCATTCTGTGCAGGTGTGCTTGATCGCTGGCTTGGGTCCCGGTATATACACTGCACAAAAGGAATTGCATTTTTGAGCTGTTTTCACCTTGCTTTTCTATTTCTCTGTGTGATCACTCCTTTATTTCTAGGGAATGGAGCGTGCCACCCATTGAAATATAATGCATGGGTTTTTAGTTCAGAACCTTGAGAAACATTTCCCTAGGTGGCTGTATTTGCACAAGAGGCTCCATCAGTTGCACATTGAACTTAATCTTTCTCCAATCATTTTTCATAAAACTGAACCTTCCATGCATGGGAACTTGCCCCCATATCACCTTTATTATTGTACCAGTTCAGAACATAAAGCTTATTTTTAATGACTCAATATCTTTAACAATTATACCTGTTTTGGTAGATGCTTTGTCTGTAGCCTTAAAACTGCAAATTTTTTTATCCAACTTTACATTTTTCATGTATTTTAAATTTTTATAAATATTTTTATATCCTGGCTGGGTGTTGGTGATGCATGCCTTTAATCCCAGCACTCGGGAGGCAGAGGCAGGCAGATCACTGTGACTTCAAGGCCAGCCAAGCCTACCCAGTGAGTCTAGCCCATTCAAGGGTACACAGAGAAACTCTGTCTCGAAAATTTAAAAAAAAAATTATATCTTATGCTCTTTATTTTGTTCCTTGTCATTTTAGAGCTGGATGAGAAGAGAAGACACCATACCATTTCCTAGATGCTAACTTACCATTGATTTTCTTTTTTTTAATACTTTTTAAAAATTTTATTTTATTGTTTTTAATAGCTGAGTAGTATTCCATAGTGTATATGTACCACAGTTTCTTTATCCATTCTTCTACCGATGGACACTTAGGCTGTTTCCATGTTCTGGATATTATGAATAAGGCTGCTATGAACATGTTTGAGCAAATTTTACAAGGGATGGGATAACCATTGAGATGTAACAAGAATAAATTAATAAAGGAAAAAAGACAAAAAATTTATTTTTATTAATTTATTCATATTACATCTCAGTGGTTATCCCAACCCTTGTATCCATTGATTTTCTACACCAAACAAATTAAACATTAGTTTTTAATTCCACCTCATTCAAGGTCTCATGGCATGGGTAGAATGCATTCAATTTTTTCCCTAGATTATAAGAGGGTTAGCCTCTAGATAATTTCCTGAAATACCTGGTATTTTTTTGAACTCTCATGGTTCAGGCCTCTACTGTCTATATTTCCCCAAGAATTCTGGACTTCCAAACTCTCATTAACAATGTTCTGTTCTGTTCTGTTAAAAAGCATTCTAGGGCTTTTTAACACACCACTGTGAACTCTACCACATTTTGTCTTCAAACTAATTTCAAAATCCCAAGAACTACACAGTCAATTTTTCAAGGGATGGAAGGGTTAAGGGGGTGGTAGGGGAGGAATTGATAGAAGTGAGTATGTTAAAAACACATTGTATGAAATCTCAAATAATTAACAACAATTGCTGAAAATATAAATTTTAATAAAAATGTATTACCCTTCAAGAACATACACATGTGTGAACTTAAATTTATTAGAAGTGCTAGGCAATTGTCATATTTCCGTATTTTTAAGTGTGAGTGGATTATTACCATATTTCTTGTAATATCAAAAGGTGTATTTTCATATTTTTAAAGAATCTCCATCTCTTTGGATTAGCATTTGCATAATTAATGAGTTACCTTCAAATCCTATAAAATAGCATCTGAAAAATAAAATAAAATAGCATCTGAATATTTTCCCCCAAGTGATTGGACAGAAAGTCCTGGTAACTTGTAGCATGGGAGCTTTTGGTTTGGGGTGGCACACATAGAGTTTCACGTAACAGTCATGATGATTATAAACTATAGATGCGCGGTTGTTCAGGTTGTAAGACTCTGTCTAGATTTTGTGACTTTTGACTTCTTATTGAAAAGTTATTTTGAGTTATTTTTAATGTATATTTATTTATTAAAATTTATTTGCATTACATCCCAATTGTTACTCCCTCACTCTTCCTCTCTCTTCTGCTCTATTCCCCTTCCCTAGACCTCTGATGGAGAGGGCCCTTCTATCTCACTATCTGGCCACAGCCTATTAGGTCTCATCAAGATAGCCTACATCCCCTTCCTCTGTGTGCCTGCAAGGCCATCTTGCCAAGAGACAATGCCCAAATCATGGGTACCAGAATGCATGTCAGAGATCCCCCCACCCACATTAAGAATCAGCCTTACATCGGCTACATATGAACAAGGTGTCTTGGTTCTCTGCATGCATTGTCCTTGCTTGGGGCATGAGACAAAGGCCCCCTTTTGTCCAGATCCACAGGCCTTAGTGGTCTCCCAGTGCAGCTGCTTCTCCCTCCTGGACCTTCCATCACCCCACTCTTCTGTACAACTCTCAGCACGCTGCCCAGGGTCCAGCTTGAAGTCCCAGTATCTGTCCGGATTCCTCGCTGTGTGTAATCTCTCAGAGGACATCTATTTTGGGCTAATATCCACTTTTCTCCATGTGTGAGTTCTATTTCAAGCATTGTTTTCTATTACTCAGAATATCTTCCTATTATGAGTCCTGTACTCTGGAGCTGTTGAAAGTACTGTGATTTCAGGAACCTCTATTTTTGCTTATCGACAATGAATTTAGATTGTGAACTAATGTTGGGTCTGGGACCTTGGGATGTATCCAATTAGCTTATTCTAAGGCAATACTTGTTGTTAAGATTCTGAACATCTGTAACAGGGTGGATCATGAGAACAGATGCGAGATAAAGGAATCCTAGTTTGATGATGTGGAGTCTATGAATGGAATATAATATCTATTTGTCTTCCCAGCTTATCGTGATGCAGAAACATTACAGAACCAATTGTTATAAATGATATCTCACAATTCCTCAGCATTCCAGCTTGGATTCAGGGTAGAGAAGTAGCAAGAACCGAAGAATAGGGAGATTAGATATAACTCATATTTTTACAAAGTGGGTGACCAAATACATGGTCAGACTAATCCTACAGAGGTAAGGTGCTGTAATTATTTGTTTTGGGTGGTATGGTTTGATAACCCAACATGTCTTTTCCCCTGGGAGGCAAGGGATCATTTTATGCTTCACCTTAGAAGGCATTCCGACGTGGAGTAATAAATGCTCTGGTGCAAGGAATAGGCAACAACTGAGTCCTGAGACAAGAACGTGAGAAAGTAAAGCTTTAGATCTGGCTCTCAGGAAGTGGATTTTCATGTTATCTTGGCACTTCCTTTCATATATATGAAGTTTAGTCACTATCGTTATTCCTAAGGAGACCACTTATATAGTCAACTTGAAATGTGGTGTTACCAAGGCAGCCCATATGAAAATATCCAATATCTAGTCTTTCCTAGGTGTGGAGAACATGTGGCTGTGGCTCAAATTTCAAACTGTAGAGTCCATAGAATATTAGGCTATAAGAGAATTGAAGATGGGGAAAATGGAGGTAAATGGACTTAAAGCATATATGTTAGCTTGTCTCGGGGCCTGTTATGTCCATAAATGTAGGTAGTGGATGAAGCAGCACGTTCTTGTGAATTTGATGGACGCTGCAGAGGTACATCTCTTCCAGCACAGTTTTTCATCCCTCCAAATGCAGTGTGGACAGTAAGGTGTATAATGAACAAACTATTCTGTGTATATTTATTAAATGCAAGGAACTACTATGTCTACAGTTTTCTCTAACCATCTAGTTCCCCAGCGATTGATACAGATAGACTATGACTTATTACTTAGGTTAAGACACTATACTGGGAAGATTGTGAGCTATTCTAATGCTACAACTCTTAAATCCACATAATGACCACTTGTCAATATGATGACTCATGGGCAGCTTCTGTTTCATCAGTCTGGCTTCATGAGCACTTCCCTTGACTTCGTGCTTCCAGTCCTTTCCATCCAGCCTCTGAGCTCCTTTGTCCTTCTCTTCTCTCTCCTCTCTTTCTCCTCATGGCCCCTTTGAGACTTCAAGCCCGAGAACCTAAGCCCACCTACCTCTCTTCTGCCCAGTCACAGTCTTCATTATCTTTACTAACCAATCAGGGATAATTGAGGAACATTCTTTACATCACATGGATTTAAGACATGATCAATATTAACAATATGTCCCTCTAGCAGAGTAGTAACCAGATTTCAGAGCACTGAAAAAAACATCTGAAAACACACTGGGCAAGACCCTCCTCTGACACAAATGTATAAGCAGTAGTAAAGTATATTCTTTTATTTTTTTCAGCCACTTTTTATTTCTGTGTTTAACAGGCTGTATTATATTTTGGGCATAGACTATGGCAGTGTCTGTGAGTTTAATTGGTGTATAGTTATTTTGTTATTTTGCTGGGATTTTTCTGTTGTATAGGGTAGGAACTGTTAAAACTTTAGTTGACCTTATCACTTATGTTATTATTTTTATTGGGTATTTCCACATGTTCTGAAAAGTGATCATTTTATGGATATTTCATTACTTTTATGGATTATAAATATATGTTTGAGTGTGTTCTTCTATTTTTCTTCATTGATACACAAAACACAGAAGGATGTATGGTCTTTGTCCAAGTCACATTTTTTATCTCATATTATAGAGTTAACTAATTAGAAAAGTGTTGAGTCTATTCCATTATCCAGGAGCATAGCACATATATAAATGTTTTTTCATAGGTTGCACATGCATTTGTTTAAGAAAGCTGATTTATCAAATAGTCACTTAACTGGCACATTTATTGTTTGTGGTGATTTGTGATTTTATTTTATTTTATTTATTTATTTTTTTGTTTTGTTTTTTTGAGACAGGGTTTCTCTGTGTAGCCTTGCCTGTCCTGGACTCACTTTGTAGACCAGGCTAGCCTCGAACTCACAGCGATCCGCCTGCCTCTGCCTCCCGAGTGCTGGGATTAAAGGCGTGCGCCACCACGCCCGGCTGATTTGTGATTTTAAATAAAACTATGATCAATGATCTTGTTTTAAGTTATTTCAATTTTTTGACAAAAATAAGATTGCTATTTCAAAAGGAAAGAATATGAACTTTTGATAAGTACTATTGTATATTTTTCAAAGTAGCATAAAGTTGAACGATGTATAAAATATGTCATGAATCACTTGTTTATATACTTGATAAGAGGACACAATAAAGCTTCTAGAAAACTTTTCAGATAATGAATCATATATTTAATCATTTTTGTGTTCCCTTCATTACTTAAGATGAAATTCTGTATTCATATATGTATATGACTTTATTTTATGTCTTTATACTTCTCTTTTGGTATTTAATATTCATATCACTTGTTTCTTTGTGCTTTTAAAATTTTTTACATTATTTTTCAGATCAATTTTAGAAGATGTTTATAAATTTGTAAATGTCTTTCTTTTAAATAATATAAAATTTTACTACAGAGTATTTTATCTGCATTTGTTATTACCATATGGTCTGTTTGAAATACAGTGTTTAACATAATCAACTTCATCTTCATTAGTATTACTGGGTGTTGAATATTTATTATATACATTTCTTTGCATGTACATTATTAATAATTCACTTACCACTTATACTTGATGATTTGATTTCCATACATATGTATATTTAATCTACTTACAAACCTGCAACATATGTTGATTTAGAGTTAATGAATTGATTGGTGTTTTACATTTTTTCATTGTATTTGGTCAGCTTAACTCCAATTATTTTGCTAAGACATATTTTTTTCACAAATTTGAGAGGTTTCTCTACTGAATAATAGTTTGTTCTACATAATATCTGTCTAAACTGAGGTGTGATTGATTTTACTTAAAGGCTTGTTGGAATGGGCTCTTAAACATCACATTTTTTTGTCTTTCTAACTGCTTTGGTTAACAGTTCTTACAAATGCAAGTAATAATCAGGTTTTCTTTTAGTTTGAATCATTAAACTGACACATGATAACAAGTTAGATTTAATTTAACTTAGATGAAAATTATATAAATTTTTAAATTTTTTATTAAATGTCTATGATTTAGATGTCATAAACCAAAATTCCTCTCCTTCCCTCAGTAAAATAAAACAGACAAAAACTCTTGTCACAGATGCTGTAGTGTATCATGCAGCATAGCCTTTTTCCACATATGTTTACTTTCAAATGTTCATTGCTACGAGTCATGGGTCTGGTTGGAAGTCTACACTATAGTTACCAGATCCTCACTGGGACTGCTGTTGGATATCCCATTGTTGCTATGTTTCAAGGAGATTCTTAGTCTATAACTCTGCAGGTCTGGTCCCTTCATGTGTCCCAGCTTGTCTTACATGGGGTAGATGTTGGAATGAAGTCCACTCAGAGCCCTGGATCAAGGCCTTCTCCTTTCTCCTCAGGCCAGGGACTGCTCTCTTACTCCCATGTCCTCGGGGCAGGGACATATCTCCTGCTCCCATGTCCTCAGTGCAGGGCCTGCTCTCCTGCTCAGGTATCATCAGGGCAGGGCCAGCTCACCCTCTCCCATGTCATCAGGGAAGGGCAGACTATCTCACTTCCGTGTCCTAGGGGGAGGCCTGCCCTCCTGCTACTGTGTCCTCAGAGCAAGGCCTGCTCTTCTGCTCCCGTGTTATCAGGGCAGGCCCGCTCTCCTGCTCCTGTGTCATTATGGCAGGGCCTGCCTTCCTGCTTCTGTGTCCTCTGGTCAGGGCTGGCTTACCTGCTCCCATGTCACCAGGGCAGGGAGGCTCACCCACTCCCCTGTCCTCAGGGCCAGCTCTCTTGCTTCCATGTCCTCAGGGCCAGCTCTCCTGCTCTCATTCAATTTGCCAGATTATTGCTGGCCTTCAAGGCCAGGGTGGCCTACTCCTGTGGGTACTGGAACTTGTGGGCCCTCAAGCAGATGGCAAGTGCAAGCCTCTCAAAGTCTTCATTAAGTTGCTTACAGAAACCATTGATTTTGGCCCAGCTCAGTTTCTTGTCCCAAGGAACGTGTGGCTCTATTGATTCACGCCTCCTGTGTCTCTGGTTCCATTACATTCTCCATCCACCATGGGTGCCCCCCTCAGTGCTGCCCCTAGTACCCACCTCTGCACGATCCAGCTGTCATCAGTGAGCATGGCCCCAGCCCATGAAAGAGGGGCTATGAGGACTGTAGTGTGGGCAATGCAGTCCTCACTAAGACTTGACTCAAACAACACCCCCTCCTTGAATGCTATTTCTTAGGCATGCACTATGCTGGGCCACAACATGAAAAGCAGCAGTAGGCAGCAGCACTGATTGTCCATGATCCCTGGGGCCTCACTGGAGCATGGTCCCATGGTCCGTTGGTGGGAGGGCATGGGCGATTCATATGACAGGATTTCCTTCTTTCTTGGAAACACCAGTAGTGTGATTTGGAGCTCTCAGAATGGTCCTTTGATGGCTGTGCACTCACTGTTGTTCTGTGGATCAGACAAAGTGTGTGATTGATGCCATCTTGGATGGTGTAGGCTTGGGTTTTCTAATTAATACATTTCACTGATCCTTCCTAATTGGGCCTCTATCAGTGGTGAACATTTCTGTGTAGCTCTTGAACACAATCATCCTCAGAATTCATTGAGGACCTCATCTTTAGAACCCTGGGTATCCACACCTGCTGCAAGGCCCAAGTAGGCCATCACAACTCTTTTTTGTTTTATTTATTTATTTAATTAATTTATTCAGATTACAACTCAATTGTTACCCCATCACTTGTATCCTCCCATTCCTCCCCCCTACCACTTCCACCCTATTCTTCTCCCCTAGGTCTATGCCCGAGGGTGCCCTCCTCCCCAACTATTTGGTCATAGTCTTATCAAGTCTTATCTTGATAGCCTGCTTATTCTTTCTTTGAGTGCCACCAGGTCTCCCTACAAAGGGGAGGTGGGGGGAATCTACTCAAACTATTGCACTAATGAAGGACAATACAAGTAATAAACATCAAACCCATACTCTGATTTAGCCAATGGACATTATCCAGTTATGTGGAGAGCAGGGACTGATTCTTACATTGACTCTGGTACCATGGCAACTCTTAATAAGGAAAACATTTAATTAGTACTGGCTTGTAGATTCAGATATTTAGTCTAGTTTCCTCAAGACAGGAAACATAGTGGCATGCAGGCAGACATGGTACTGGAGAGGCAGCTAAGAGTTCCACATCTGGATCCAAAGACAACAGGAAGCAAGGGTTCTTGCTTCCCCTGGTTTGAGCATTTGAAACCTCCGAAAATTATATCATTATTTTGTGTTGAGATTACATGTTTAGAAATTGGTATGGCCCACAATTATTCTTCTATGTAAAAAAATTTGATAATATTCACTAATGTGTTTAACTAAACATAAAAATATAAATAAATATATAAAATAAATCATGAAAATTACGATAGTAATATAAATTGGAGGCAATGCTTTTAACAGAAACAAAATATTAATATGTATAGAGCCCGGAAAAATTGGTAAAATCCAGGTTCCCAAAATAAGACTATAGATGTTCTGAGATCAAATAAAGAGGACAGAAGAGTGATTTATAGGTATAAAGACTTAAGGTAGCATGTGTGTGTTAGTTAGGGATTCTATTGCCAATAAGAGACACCATGATCACAACAATTCCTATGAAGGAATAAAATCCAACTGGATCTGGCTTCCAGTTTCATGGATTTAGTCGATTATCATCATGGCAGTAGCATGGTGGAATGGAGGCAGACATGGTGCTGGAGAGGTACATTTGAGTCCACAGGCAGTAGAAGTGAATTCCACACTAAGCCCATCTTGAACACATGAGAACTCAAAGCCTGCTCCCACAATGACACTTTCTCCAACAAGGCAACACCTAATCGTACAAGGTCACACTTCCTAATAGTGCCACTTTGTATTAGGCAAGAGCTCAAATGCATGAGTCTATTGGGTATGTTATTATTCAAACCACCACATTCCACTCCCTTGCAACTATAATCTTATAGCCTTATCATTATGCAAAATCGCATTCAGTCCAACTTCAAAAGTCCCCATAGTGTATTTCAGTTTCAATATTGTTTTAAAGTCTGAAGACCAAAGTCTGTTCTGAGATTCATGCAATCTCTTAACTGTAATCCCATGTAAAAATCAAACTGAAAAAGAAGAGCACATACTTCCAATAAACAACAGAACAGGATATACTTGACTATTCAAAAAAAAAAAAAAAAAAAAGAAAAAAAAAAAAGAAAAAAAGAAAGAAGGAAAGGGAACATAATAAGGGAACACTGGGGCAAAGCTAGATTGGCCAATTGGGTAAACTCTACACTCTACATGTCCTTGTCTGATGTCAGAATGTTCTTCAGATCTCCAACTTCCTTCAGCTTTGTTGACTGCCACATGCTTCTTTCATTGGGCTTTTTCCACTTCCTGTTAGCCGTTTTCCTCAGCAGGTATCCCATGACTTTGGCATCTCTAACATCTTGGGCTCTCCAAGAAAATCCAGGATCAATTTCATAGCTTCACACATTAGCCTTTCTAGGCCTCCATGCAGGGACACCCCTGCCATACAGTTGGCGTCAGTGGCTTTCTTTAGTCACAGAGAGAAATTCCATAACATCTTTCTTCTATTCTTGACTTTAAAGCCAGAGTCATGTGGCTGAAGCTGCCGAGTTCTGCTCTTTGCTGGGGCTGGTACATGATCCTGTCCTTTAATTAACTCTTCATAAGCCTTCTGTTTCCAATGATTCCCTTTACTTCCTATGCTTGGCTCTCCTAGAACTTGATCTGTAGATTAGGCTGGCTTTAAACCCGTCTTCCTCTATCTCTTTCAGCAAATTCTATTTGTGCGTGCCACCATAAATGGTCCTAACTCTTCTTTAATTCCTTTCCACAAGTTAGAAGCTTAGCTGGGCTGGGTCTTGCCCTGAGATGACTATTCCCTTTATTTCATTTAATGTCATGCTTTACTTTCATCTGTTTATCTCCTCAAATGCAGAACTTAGCTCCAATTCCAAGTGCGCTCATTTTCCTCAAATTGTACATTTTGTATTTTTTGTTCAATTTGCATCATTTTATAATAGATGATCATTAAATTGAATACTATAACCACATGGCAGAGTCAATATTATGCTCCCTTGAGATTTCCTATGCTAAAGCAATCATTCCAATACTTTTCAGTTTAGCTTCAGGCAGACTTTCCAGATAAGAGCAAAAAGCAGACACATTTTTCACCAAAATATCACAAGAACAGTCCCTTCATCCATTTTAAAAAGAATCTTTTGTAAGTTATAAAAGTGGCGTTCCCTATGGACCAAACATTGAAACACATGAGATTATGGGTGCAATCCCTATTCAAACCACCACAATATGAACGGAGTGATGTATGAGGTAAGACTGTTCAAACATCCAACTTCTTACAATTTTATTGATTACAACACTACAGTTTTTCTTGGCAAGCATCTCATGCTCCTAGCATTTCCAATATCTTTTTGTCTCCCACAAATTTAGTGCTTCATCTTCACAGGACCAGCAGCCTAGGGGTGACACCACCCACAATGGACTGGGACCTTTTCCATAAATCACTCATAAAAATATGCTCTACAGGCTTGCCTACAGCCAGATATTATGGCTGTCATATTGAATGACTTTAGCTGCCTTTAATTAGACATAAAACTCCTTTTCATCATTTGCTCTTTTTCTCCTCAAACTGTGCATTTTGCATTTTTCTTGTTCAGCTTCCTTCTTTTCATTATGCATATGCATAAGAGTGATCATTAATAACAATATTATTAATCCAAAACATTTTAATGTAGCATCAGGCAGATTTTTAAGACAAGGGCAATTTTATTTTATTTATTTATTTTTTTGCAAAATATCAGAATAATTGTCATTAGGCTATGTACTAGTCCCCCCAGACCCCAAAACTAGTTGAGCTGGGCATCCACAGTTTAAATAATCTTCAACATTGTTTTCCATTATCCTACTAAGATGGATCACTTCTCCCTGGTCAAAGCATCCAGCTGGCTTCCTGGTCCAAAGGCCTAAAGTCTTCCTTAGTGTTCCAATAAACAGCATACATGGTCAGGCTGCTCATATGAATATTACATTCTTTGTACTAACTTCCATCCTAGTCCCTGTTCTGCTGATATGAAGTGACACCAAGAATGCATCAACTCTTATAACTCTTATTAAAAAACACTTTTTTCATTTTAATATGCTTTATTTTGTCGTATTTGATTGTTATCTTTTAGGGCCTGTTCTTTTCTATTTTTTTTTTTATTAATTAATTTACTTATTTGCTTTACATTCCAGTTGTAGCCTCCTGCCTCTTCTCCCTCCAGTCATACCTCCTTGCCCCACCCTCCCTCCTCTGTTTCTCAGAAAAGGAGAGACCCTGCTGCCTATCTACCCCAGCTCATGTAATTTGCAGGCAAATGGAGGGAGCTAAAAAACAATCATCCTGACCCAGATCCAGAAAGATGTACATGACAGGAGCCTATCAGCATTGTCTTCTGGGAAGCTCCACCCAACAACAGTTTGAAATGGGTCTTTTGCCTCACAGCCAAACATTGGGTGAAGAGTAGGGAGTCTAGTGGAAAAGTGGCAGGATGGATAAAAGGACCTAGAGGTTACAAGAGCTCCACAAAAAGACCAACAGAGCCAATTAACCAGGGCCCAGAGGGGCCTGTGGAATCTTCAGCACCAATGAAAGAGCATGCATGAACTAGACCTAGATCCTCTACATAGATGTAGCCGATAGGCAGCTCAGGCTTCACGTGAGCCCACTAGGAAGAGAAGTAAGGGCTGTCTGAGACACTGACTTTGTTGCTTGCTTTTTGATCACTTCCCCCCTGATGGGACTGCCTTGTCAGGCCACCATGGTAGAGAATATGTTCAGTCCTGATGAGGCTTGAAAGGAACGCATTTAATTATGGCTTCCTAACAGTTTCATAGGTTTAGTCTTTTATCATGATGATGAAGAACAGGAAAGACAAGGGCAGCCATAGTGCTGGAGAAGCATCTGAGAGGAGAGAGAGAGAGAGAGAGAGAGAGAGAGAGAGAGAGAGAGAGAGAGAGAGAGAGAAAGACAGAGACAGAGACAGACAGAGACAGAGAGATACAGAGACAGAGACAGGGAGAGGGAGAGGAAGAGAGGTGGAAAAACTGGTGCTAACAATGGCTTATGAAACCTTATACTCATCCCAATGACATACTCTGTCCAACAAAGCCACACCTACTCCAATCTCCAACAAGGCAACACATTCTAATCCTTGTAATTCTTTCAAAACATTCCAGCCCCTGGTGATTAAGAATTCAAATATATGAAGGAGCCATTTTATTTAAATAACCACAAGAGATGAATTATATATGGTTCTGGTTTAACAAGTGAAAATCAGTTACAGGTACAAAGCTGCTTAAATTCAACACAGTATTTCATTAGAAGAGGATTATTTAGAAAAAAAAAAGTTACACGGGTTTCAGGCTAGCTAACTTTATTTCAACTGGACACAGGCTAGTGTCATTTGAGAGGATACAACCCCAACTGAGAAAAGGTCTCCATGAATTTGAACTGTAAGCATATCTGTAGAGTATTTTTCTTAACTAGTGATTGATGAGTAAGTAGCATCCTTTCATATATATATATATGAAAAATATTATATGTGTGTATGCACACATATGCATGTGTATATATGTCTTTGTTTATAATTTAGATTTGAAAACTAAGAAAATAGTTTTCTTTTCAACCATATGTATGAACTTTGAATAATAATTCAGTCCCCCAAAAAATCAAACAATATCTGTTAAATATTAGTGGATCATTCTCAAAATAATCCTCATCCCAATCTTTTATGTTGACATGCACAAAGTATTTACAATGTATTTGTGTTCTGGTATTTCCTTAACAAAAGTCCATCAAGTGGTTAGTTGAGTATCATAGTAATATAGTTTCAAAATCCCGTTTCATTAAAACTTTCCCACCAAACTTGAATAGGACCCTGTTCTCTCTGAGAGTACAAAGGAGAGTCTTTCCCTGTCACAGCTTTTAGGTGTTTATTAGCGATATTCACCATCTTGAAATTCATGAATATTTCCCCTCAGTTTCTTCAAGGTGTCTTTCTGCTATGTATGTCAATCTTTCTAACCAGCCGCACATCCCTGCCTCCTGCTTTAAGGATGCTCATTAATATATAGAATCGAAGCTCATAATGATAATTTCTAGTTTTCTCAGTTACTTCTGTCTAGATAATGTTTTTGAGCACGATCATATTGTCATACACTGTTTTAGGCCTCTGATATGTGTTAATCTATGCCAGAAAATCACAACACAAAATGATCACAACACAACAAAACGCAACACAAAAATGATGCATTATATTTACTTTCAATGGTTAAATGCAAGACTTGCACGAATTTACTATACACTACATTTACATATTGTGTACTGTCTTTAAAATGCATGAAAATGAATAACACAGAAACTGAGTGCATTTTCTGTACTTCTGGATTGATTTTCCACATAAATATTTCTAACACCAAAGACTGAACTGCAATATTTGCGATTTAGAAGCTGATATGTCTAAATATTTGGTAATTTGTTTGTAATTTCATAATAATTAGAGATATAAGTAATATATCATATACAATGTGTCATATATGGTATGTATTAATATATAATAAAAGAATATAACACTATATATATAACTATATATATAATAATTATTGAGGGATGAACTTTCAGATCTTCTTTTCAACCCTGGTCCTAAATTTTGGGCAACACTTTCTGGTTTTATATCATTAAGCAGAAGCTGAACAGATGCATTATGTCTCTACTCTTATACATTATAATTTTTGCCTCCTCAAAGCTTCACTACAGTCATTGCAGTTCTATTTCAGTATTTACTGCTTCCAATTTTCCAGCAGCTTTTGCATTAGCTAGAAAAAGTGCAGCAGTTTTACTGTAATAGCCCACATTCTCAGAGGTACACACTCCATATAGGTATTTAAAAAGGCAGACAAATACTATCTGGAACCTTTGCTAAAAACAATTTATTTATTATCATATGATCAAGACTTCAAACCATCTTGAAATGGATTGAGCACTGTTGCTTTGAAAAAAAAACCTAAATATGAAAATTCATTATTCATTATTGACTAGCAATTTCAATAAAAATTTAAAATATCTATTTTCATTAAAAAGAGGATATTACTGGGAAGTGGATGGTTCAGACAAACCATTCAAAAGCCATTATGAACCTTTAATAGACATTTTTTATATTTGGCCTTCATTATTTCTTTCAATTTTAGACTCTCCTTATTTTAAATAAGTATGTGTTCATTTGTAATATTATACAAAAATACACAATAATTTACAAAAAAATAATAATTTTTAATGACTCCCTCATAATGTGTTAGTTTTTACTGTTGTCACTTTGGTAAGTTTGCCTTAGCTGTTCAGGCCTTGTCAAACCAGTTAATTTATGTTTCTTTTTGTATAAGAAGAAAATTAGAATTTTGATTATAATAAAATTAAATCTATATTTTTAAGTATTCCGTATTATGTTTTAGGAGTGTAAGTTATTGCAGTCAACCACACAGTAGAGCTATTGGACCTATTTTGTGTTGTGCAATTCATATCATTAGTGTTTTTTTTTTCTGCAATTACTTTAATTTATTTTTTTACATTTTTATTTATTTTTATTTTTTCTTGTTACATCTCAATGGTTATCCCATCCCTTGTATCCTCCCATTATTCCCTCCCTCCCATTTTCCCCTTACTCCCCTCCCCTATGACTGCCCCTGTGAGTGTTACACATTTCAATTAATGGTTAATTCTTCCTTGTAGTCAAGTGTCTACCTAATAATTTTATGATTATTATGCTATTGAAATTAGCACATGTTTTGTTTATACAGTTTATTGCTGATGTATAGAAATAAAATTGTTTTCTCGTTAGACTTTTTCTTGTCACTGTGAAACCTTTTGTGTTTTGAAAGCTTGGATGAGCAGTTTTAAGCATATTAAAAACAGGACCATGAAAATCTCTGATTCTTAAAGTTTAACTTTTTGTAATTTATTTTTTATTTTTCAAAATAGTTTTACATATACACTTATATTATTACAACTATATAAAATAAACTACATACAGAAAAAGAACCATGAAACATTTATGAATTATATTCATGTTACATTATAGTGTTTTGGCTGTTTGTATTTGACAATCTTGAAAAAAACATTTTTCTATCTCAGTGATTTAACTTATGTGTCTGTGTATGTATTGGTTTGTGATTGCCTAATATGGGTTTTGTGCACCCATCTTCCATCCACTGAAAGAGCATAAAGTGCCTTTAACTAGTGAGCTACTACAATTGGGATTCTTATGTTTAGTTGTACTATTTAATTACAGTGACTTTGTATATAATTAGTTGATGATGCCATTCTTTTTCTTTACATAAAGTTTAATATCTTGCATTCCTAATTAGATAATCTTTATTTTATCCTAATTAGCTTATTTTAATTTCATTTTTGCTTCCAGTTGTTCTCATTTGACATTCGAGGATAAGATTCATGATAGCTGATGATAGAGAGCATTTTTCCTTTTTCTGATATGAATAGATTATTTTTTAATATGAATGAACATAATAAATATTGTCTTATATCTAATTGTGGCTTTAATTATATTGAGGTCCATTCTTTCTCTAGAAAATACTGAATGAACATTTCCAGAAGGAAGTTAATGACCTCAAACAGATTCTCCATATATAATGTTACATTTGCTGATTTGAACAATTTAAATATCCTTACATCTCATAGATAAATCCCACTTGATTAAGGTATTAATCTTTCATGTCACAGTAAGTTTAGTTTCTTGATATGTTGCTAAGGAGTTTTACATCCATGTTCATCAGAAATATTGAAGTACAAATCTGTTTTCTCAGGAGGATGGTGGTGGGCTTTGAATGAGAAAACTCGAAGTTCTCCTTTAGCTTTTGACACACGTAATTTCATTTAAATCCTTGGAGGATTCTAGGAGGAGGTTGCATGAGTATTCACTTAAACCTTCTGTAGAATTCAGGCCACAGATATCAGATCCTTGGCTTGCCTTAATGGGAGATTATTTTAAATAACTTATGAGTTCTTTACTCAAAATGTCAATCTCTTCTTATTCTCTATTTCTTCACATATTTAATTTAAATGATATGGTTCAATGTTAAGCTTCCCCCATAGACTAGCATGTTTCTATACTTGGCCTGAGTTCCTAGTGCTGATTTAGAGGTTATATATACATTTTAGGATATAAGGATTAATAAGATGGCACTGTATTTGACAGATAGGCCTTATGTGTGATAGCCCAGACTAGTTTTCTGGTTCCTAATTTTCCAGTGGTAACCAGCCTTCTCATGATCTTGCTGCTTCAAATGCTGCTGCTTGCTTCATACCTTTGCTGTGAGCCAAGATATATCCTCCACAACTTTTAGCTAAAGATTTGTCTGTATTGTTTTTATAAAGTCAATTTCTTTACAAACCAATATTTTCTTCTGGTTTGTCCTGTTTTCTACTTATTTGTAGGTTCACTTTCTTTTTCTTTTTTTCTTTTTTTTACATTTGGATGTTTTTTCCTTCTTCTCATAGCTGTGTTGATATTCTACTAATTTGCTTTCGAACTTAGGTTTTTGAGTGGTATTTAATGTGGGAATTCATTTCAGATAGATTGGCTAGCTGTCAACATTCTGTTTTCCCCCAAGTGATCCCCAACTTCGAGCCTCTGCCCACTTGCTCTCCCACCCAATTCTCTTTCTTTATCTGCTTCCAACGTCTATTTTATTTCTCTTTTGAGTGAGATACAAGCATTCCACCTTGGGCACTCCTTGTTACTTAGCTTCTTTGGGTCTGTGAAACACGTAGTATGGTTTTCCTGTTCTATAGGTCTAGTCTCCACTTATCAGTGAATACATACCATGTTGACTTTCTATGTCTGGCTTACCTTACTCAGCATGATCATTTCTAGTTCCTTTCATTTTCCTGAAATTTTATGATTTCATTGTTTTTAACAGCTGAATAGTATTCCATTTTATAAATGTACCACAATTTCATTATCCATTCTTCATTTGAGAGACATTTGGCTTGTGTTTATTTTCTGGCTATTATGAATAAACCTGCTATGAACATAGATGAGCATATGTCATTGTGATATGATGGAGGATCTTTTGGGTATATACCCATGAATCTTGAGGTAGAAGTATTCCCAGATTGATTACCAAAGTGCTTGTATAAATTTGCACTTCCACCAGCAAAGGAAGAGTGTTGCCCTTGCTCTAAATGCTTGGTAACATATGCTGTCACTTGAGTTGTTGATCTTTGCCATTCTGACAGGTGTAAGATGGGTTCTAAAAGTCATTTTGAATTGCATTTCCCTGATGACTAAGGACACAGAGCACTTTTATTTTTAAATTTTATTTTATTAATTTATTCATATTACATCTCAATGGTTATCCCCTCCCTTGTATCCTCCCATTCCTCCCTCCCTCCCATTTTCCCCTTATTTCCCTCTCCTATGACTGTTCCTGAGGGGGATTACCTCCCCCTTTATATGTTCATAGGGTATCAAGTCTCTTCTAGGTAACCTGCTGTCCTTCCTCTGAGTGCCACCAGGTCTCCCTCTCCAGGGGACATGTGGGTCAATTGTTTTGTAGTGTTTAATTTCTCTGTTGAATGTAGGGTTGGCGAAGATCTTTTTCATTTCTGTGGGCTGCTATTTTCTACTTTTGATAGTGTCTTTCCCATCACAGAAGCTTTTCTGTTTCATGAGGTCCCATTTATTTATTGTTGATCTTAGAGCCTGAGTTGTTAGTTCAGGAAGTTCTCCTGTGTGCCAAGGAGCTCAAGGCTATTCTTTACTTTTTTTTTCATGAAATTTAATGTATCCAATTCATGTTGAGGTCTTTGATCCACTTGGATTTTAATTTTTGTCTATTTGCATTGTTCTACATGGAGACCTTCAGTTAGACCGGAACCATTTGTTGAAGATTCCTTGTTTTGGCTTCTTTATCAAGTACAAGTTTCTGTAGGTATGTGGGTTTATTTCTGGGCCTCTTATTTGATTCCATTAATCCTCCTCTCTGTTTTTAGTCTAACAGCTTACTGTTTTTTATTACTATTGCTTTGTAATACAACTTGAAATGAGGGCTCGTGGCACCTCTAGATATTCTTTAACTGTATGGGTTTGTTTTCTTTAATTTTTTTCTATACGAAGTTGAAAATTGATATTTTAAGGTCTGTAAAGAATTATGTAGGAATTTGGATGAAACTTGCATTGAGTCTGTTGATAGTATTTTGTAAGATGTCCATTTTTTTTATATTTCAATCCTACCGATCTATGAACATGGAAGATTTTTTTTTCATCTTTTGATATGTTCTTCAATTTCTTTTTTCAGAGACCCGAAGTTTTTTTTTAAACAAGTCTTTCACTTGCTCTGCTAGAGTTACAGCAAGATATATTATATTACTTTTGGCTATTGTAAAGGGTGTTGTTTCCCTAGTTTGATTTTTATCTCATTTATCATTTTACAATGGAAGGATACTGATTTTTTAAAGCTAATTTTTTATTCAGCCACATTGTTGAAGGTGTTTGTCAGCTGTAGGAGTTTTTAAGTAAAATTTTTTAAGGTCACTTATGTATTTACTATCATATAATCTTCAAATAGAGATACTTTGACATCTTCCTTTCTAATTTGTATTAATCTGATCTCTGTTAGTTGTTTCACTGAACTAGCTAAATGTACTATATTGAAGAGAAAGTGGGTAGCCTTTTCTTGTCCCTGATTTTAGTGGATTTGCTGTAAGTTTCTCTCCACATAATTTGATGTTGGATATCAGCTTGCTGTTTATTGCCTATATTATGTTTATGTATATGCTTTCTGTCTCTGATTTCTCCAAAATTTTCATGAAGAGGTGTTGGATTTTGTCAAAGGCTTTTTCAGCATCTGATGACATAATTAAGTGGTTTCCCTTTCCTGTTTATTCAGTGAATTATATTGATGGAATTTTGTATGTTAACTCATCCCCACATACCAGGAACAAAGCCTATTTCATCCTGGTAAAAATGCTTTTTGATATGTTTTTGCCTTTGATTTACATGTATTTTATTGAGTATTTTTGCATCGATGGTCATGAGGAATATTGGTCTGAAATATTTTTCTTCCTTGAATTTTTGTGTGGTTAATGTATCACAGTGACTGTAGCTTCATAGAATGCATTTGGCAATGTTCCTTCTGTTTATATTTTGTGGACTAATTTGAGGAGTATTGGAATTAGCTTTTATTTTAAAGTCTGTTAGAATTCTATACTAAAACTATCTGGCCCTGTTTGTTCTTCTAAGGGGGGGAGACTGAAGACTTTTAATGACTGTTTCTATTCCATTTAGGGTTATATGACTGATTAGACTGCTAACAGGATCTTGATTTGACATTGGACTCTATCAGAAAAATCACCCATTTCATTTACATTTTCCAGTTTTGTAGAGTACAGGCCTTTGAAGCAAGACCTAATGATTGTTTGGATTTCCTTAGTATCTGTTGTTATGTCTCCTCTTTTATTCCTGATTTTGTTCACTTGGCTATTATGTCTCTGACTTTTAGTTTTGTCTACCTTGTGGATTTTCTAAAGGAACCTGATTTTAGTTTTGTTGATTCTTTGTATTGTTCTCTGTTCCTAATTTATTGATTTCTTCCCTGAGTTTGATTATTTCCTGCTATCTACCTGTTTTTGGTGCATTTTCTTTTTGTTCTTGGACTTTGAGACGTGCTGTTAAAATGCTAGGATGAGATCTCTCCAACTTCATTATGTTATGACCATTCCTCTTGCCACTGCTTTCATTACATTTCATAATTTTGGCTATGTTGTGCTTTCATTTTCATTCAGTTCTACATAGACTTTTTTTTTTTTTTTTTTTTTTTTTTGGTTTTTCGAGACAAGGTTTCTCTATGTATCCTAGGCTGTCCTGGACTCACTTTTGTAGACCAGGCTGGTCTCAAACTCACAGCGATCGGCCTGCCTCTGCTTCCCGAGTGCTGGGATTAAAGGCGTGTGCCACCACGCCCAGCTTTCATTCAGTTCTAGAAAGTCATTTCTTTCTTTCCTAATTTCCTGACCCAGTGGTCATTGAGTACAGAGTTGTTAAGTTTCCATAAGGTTTTAGGGTTTTTGTTGTTTATGGTGTTGAAGTCCAAATTTACTCCTTGGTTATCTGCCAAGATATAAAAGATTATTTCAATTTTCTTGTATCTCTTGAGGCTTGTTTTGGTCAATTTTGGAGATGGTTCTACGTGGTACTGGTAAAAAGGAATGCTATTTTGTGTTTGGATATCTGTTTAGTCTGTTGGTCTGTTGGTATGTTGGTCAATTTGATATATAATGTTGGATAGTGTCATCAATTTAGTCCTGTTGGCTGTCCTTTGGTGAAAGTGAGGTGTTGAAGTTTTCCACTATTAATGTGTGGGGCTCTGTGTATGTTTTAGACTTTAGTATGTTTCATTAACGAATGTGGATACCCTTGAATTTGGGGCATAGATGTTCAGGATGAGATGTTATCTTTGTGGATTTTTCTTTTGATACATGTGATGTGTCCTTCCCCAGATTTTTTTATTGCATTTGTTTGAAAGTCTATTTTATTAAATATAGACTAGCTACTCCTGCTTGTTCCTTGGGTCTGTTTGCTGAGAAAACATTTTTTCCAGCCCTTGATTCTGAAGTTATAACTATCTTTGTTATTGGGGTGTGTTTCTTTTATGCAGCAGAAGCATGGATCCTGTTTTGACATCCATTCTGTTAGCCTGTATCTTTTTACTGGGGAATTGAGTCCATTGATGTTGAGACATATTAATGACCATTGATCTTTGATTCCTGTTGGTTCTTTTTATCTTTTTTATTTGTATTTTCCTGTGTCTCTTTAAGGGATTTATTCGTTTTCTTCATGTGTTTGATTGTATTTTCCTTTTGGGGGGTTTATTAATTTCCTCTTTAAATACCTCTATCATCTTCATAGAATTAGATTTAAGGTCATTTTTTTGTCCTTCAGGATATCCAGGGCTCGTTGTATAGGATACCTGGGTTTTGGTGTTGTCCTACTGCTCTGGGTTTTGTTGAATGTGTTCTTCTACTGGTCTTTATCTATTTGGTTGTTCCTTTTGTTGTCAGGACAGTGGTCGCTGAAGCCAATAGGCCTTTAGGAGTACAGGTACACCCTGAAGGTTGCAGACCTCTGGTATTCTCTGATGGCTGCCAGACTCTGGAAATGCAGGTAGAGCTTGGGACCAGGAAATGGCATGAAGAGGGTGTGGGGTAGACTTCACCTCTGCTGGGTTTGTCCATTTAAATCCCACAGGCAATAAATTAGGAGAAGGGTTTCACCTGGTAGGACTTCATTCTTATATAACAATTACTTTATCAGACATATTTCTTTGTTGCTGCTATGAAACATTAAGCATTGTGAGCATTCCATTCTAGTTGGTTGTGTGATAATGTTAGATTTTTTTTTTTGCTGTCTCTTTTTTAATATTATTTAAAATTCAGACTAATGGAACAGAAAAGAAATCAGAAATTTATCTATCTATGTATCTATTTATCTATCTATGTATCTATTTATCTATCTATCATCTATCTATCTATCTATCATCTATCAATCAATCATATATCTATATATCATATATCAAATATATATATATATATATATATATATATATATATATAATCTTATGTTCATATAATTTTCAATGATTCCTTTGTCAAAAAGTCACATGAAAAAATATGTGCCATTCTATTATAACTTATATAGCAGTCAATTCAAAATGAATTAAGGGATTTAATATTGAGTTTCAAGCTGGATATATCCCAAAGGAAAGTAGAAGTTTTTAATTCCGTATTGATCTCTAAAATGATATTTGGGTTTGACTTCAAAAGCATAGAACACAAAGCAAAATTTGATTAAATGGTCAGCAGTGAACTACAAAGAAAAAAACAATTATTCTCAAAATCAAAAGGCAACCTATATAATAAACAAAATATGTCTCATCTCATAGTCTTTTGACATTTACAATATTTAAATATTAGCAGCTTAGCTAATTAATCCTAGGATCTGAATACACACACACACACACACACACACACACACACACACATACATTTTTTAGTGTAACATACATAGAGGAGAAGAACTATAAGAAATACTGTTCTTTACTTGTCATGAAGAAAATGAACAACAAACCATAGCAAAATATCACCTCATAACATTGACCACGGTTCTTTTCAGAAAGTTGGAAGAAGGTGTTGGTACACATGATGGGGGAAAAGATTAAAAATGACTTTCAGAGCTGATAAACAAGACTTAACACTTACCATAATCTGATTGTTTCCTATGGCATAAAAATAAGTCTATATAAAAATAAGCCTATATATGTTGTAGAAAACTGACTTCTGTTTCCAAAAGAAGGAAATAAAATTTCTATCTTGAAAGAACACATTGTCTGTAGGCTATTTCACAATGTTATATGTACATATCTGTGATATACTTGAATCATAAAAGAAGAAAACATTGCCGTTTGTAACAGAAATGGATGCTGAGAACAACACTATCCAGATAATTAAAATAGCCAGAAATAGACAAGCATTACACAATCTCACATTGATAAAAAAAATTAAGTACGTAGAATAAACTAATGTCAATGGAGTATTGGGAAATAAAGACTTACAGTGTTGATTAATACATGCAAATATCATTCACAAGCTACATAAAATATTGCATGCAAACTTAAAATTTGCTTAGAGATGAGTTCTCAACACATAGGTAAAAATGGTAACAATATGAGATGAAAGATCTGTGAGATTATGGCAGTCATTTTATAATGCATACATAAAAGGCAATAAGACACATAACCTAAATATACAAAAATGCCACATTATTTTAAAAACATTGTAAGTGTATGAAATTCTTTGGTGCTATTCATGCTACTTTGTTTATATATTGAGGTTGTAATCTTTATTTTCTGAGGTGATTTTGTTGTCTTTATAATTTATTTGTGAGGACAATAGACATTAATATTCCCAGTTAATTATAAGTAAAACAGTGTCATGATAAAATATAAAGATTAAATGGGTGACCTACCATCACGAACATTAATATTCAGTCAACTTACATTTGTTGAATGAAGTTCTCACTCCAGGAAGGTGATTAGTTAACTCAATACAATACTATTGTCAAATGGGATATGTGGCTAGAAGAAAAATTTTGTATAGCAACTATCATTACCCTTGAAATATTAAAAAAGTTTCTTAGATGGAACTCACATTAACTCATAACAACAAAACTGTAATAACAATTGTTTTCATTTTTTTCTCATTTTTAATACAAAATTTAAGACATCTGATGTATATAACCTTTTAAGTAATGGGTATTGAATCAATCTAAGTTGTGTTCATAGCCTCTGTGCTTGGAGGAGTTTATACTGTCTAATTTGATCCTATTTATCTTTGTTATATTATAATGCAGGAAAACTATTTAGATTTCATTAATGAAGATAAGGTCCAATTTAGTATTTTATATGGTTTTGAAAGAAGACATCAAATATAACAACTCTAGCATACAAGCTAACACTGAAGAAGTATCTTACGGAGACACAGACTGGGAAAAGATCTTCACCAACCCTACATCTGACAAAGCTCTAATATCCAAAATATATATAGAACTCAAGAAATTAAACACCACCAAACCAAATACCCCAACTGAGAAATGAGGCTTGGAACTAAACAGAGAATTCTCAACAGAGGAATATCAAATGGCTGAGACACACTTAAAGAAATGCTCAACCTCCTTAATCATCAGGAAAATGCAAATCAAACAACTCTGAGATTCCAGTGCCTTTCTATGGTCCTCTTTTATGTCTTCCACGTATTTGGCTACATCTTCCTGCTTTTGATTATGAATTTTATATGTTTCCTCCATTATTATCCTCATTACTAAGGATTCGAGGTCATTTTCTTGTATTTCCATTGTGTTTGAGTTCTCTGGGATAGCTGGGATCTGGAGACGCCATATTGTTTTGGGTCATTTTGCATATGATTTTATGCTGTCCTTTATTCATCTTGTCATCTCTGTGTTGTTTGCCAGGTAGCTTCTAGAGTTGGGTGGATGGAGTCTGAGGATAGATTCACCTGTTTTCTCATGAATTCCCTAGGCTGGAAGCTCTGATGCCTCACTGGTCTGGACTGGAGGAGGCTAGTCCTGTCGTTTTGGACTCCCAGAGCCAGTGATCCTCAGATCCCCTATACTGTGGGTCTTGCAATTGTCCTGGGTCTCTGAATGTGCGTTGGGTCAGGCCAAAGTATCCACAGCCTTCTGGGTCCCCTTGTAGCACCAGAGCTCTCCAGGGACTGAAGCAGGTCATGTGGAGGTGGTCTGATGGTCACTCTACTCCATGTCTCCTTGAGAATTCCTTAGTCCTGGAGCTTTGATGCTCCACTGGTCTGTGGTTCCTGGTAGTATTTCAAGACCCAGACCACTTGCAAAGTTCAGGATAGTGTCACAGGGTCAAACTGCCCACACACTGAGTCCAATCATGTCTCTGGACCCAAATGAATCTCGGGGCCTAATCCATGCACTTAGTCTGGTTAGTGCTGAGTCCAACCAGGATCTGGGCCCAAACCACACACTGAGCCTGCTGAGTTCAGCTAAAGTCTCCGGCTCCAAACTTTCCGGTGAGTCCAGCCAGAATCTCAGGGCTGAGACTGCCAGCCAAGTCCAGCCAGGGACTCTGGGGCCAAACCATGCGCTGAGCTCAGCTAGTTTCTCTGGGGCCAAACTGCCCACCAAGACCAGCCAGAGTCTCAGGGCCGGGAGTGCACCAGCTCAGCTAGAGTCTCAGGGACCAAACCATCTGCCGAATTCAGCCAGGGACTCTGGGCTCAAATTGGCACGCCGAGTCCAACCAGAGCCTCAGGGTTGGGACTACACACAAAGCTCAGCTAGAGTCTCAGGGGCCCAAATGTGCGCTGAGCTGAGTGCACAGTTTGAGTCTCACAGCATGAGCTGCATGCCAAGTTGAGCTTGGGTTATGGGGCCCAAACTGTGTAGTGTGGCCCAAATCCTGACCAGAGTCTCCTCTCCAGCAGTAGCTTCCACTGGCCACCACATCAATCACCTCCACTGGAGGGCTTCCAGCTGCAAACCTCAGCTGCCACCGCTGTCGCCGCTGCTGCCACTCAGGTCCAAGAAAATCCACCCTCCTCCCGTATACAGGGTCATGCAGGTCCTCTGCACCCAGGTCCTTCAAATTGTGGAGCACTCCTGCTGCAGTGGTGTGGGGTCCTTGGTGTTCCTGGTTCAGAATTGTGTGCAATTCCCTTAATCGTTTACTGGAGCTTCTAAACACTGTCCACACTGCTTAGCACCATCTTGGATTCCTCGTCATATTTAGTTTTTGAAAGCGTTTTTAACTGTGTGATTTTAGAAACAACTTTAGTCTTACTTCCCATTATTTATTATTTTTGTTTGTGCTAATTAATGAGAATTTAAGGTGTTCTAAATGTAATTTCACTCGTGGCTTCTTAACAATATTTTAATTAATTAAATGTAACTTTCATACAAATCATTTTTGTCAAATTCACGTTGCTTCCCCAAAGTTTCCCTACCTCATTAACCACCTAATTTTTTTGTCTTGTTTTCGTTTTAATATTTCAAATCCAATGTGCTTCATGTGTACCTATGTTGTGGGCCCTTCAGCTAGAACTTGAATGATATGTGTTACAACGTTGAATAAAATAAATGGCTTTCCCTATTCCATCAGTTGTCAATCCGCAATAGCTCTTTGGGAAAAAGTAGGATATTTTGTCCCCTTTCTCCCTTCATACTGGGATTTTGTCAGGCTTAAGCTTGTGCAGATTTGTGCATGCTGACATCACCATCATCAATTCATTTGTGCAACTACTGTGTTATGTCCAGAAAAGTTTTTTGTTTTTGTTTTTGTTTTTGTTTTTGTTATTTTGCTGCAGATAGACAGAGGGCAGGGATAAGGAACAAAGACAGGCAATAAAGAATGAGTGAGAAGGAGAAGTAAACAAAGGAGAGGGGCGAAAAGGGGCAAAGGAGAGGGGTTTGGAGTATTTGTTTCAGGTGATTAAGGGAGGGGGCTATCTCTGGATAAAAAGGAGACAAATGTGGCAAATAGAAAGATAATGGTTTATAAAGGTAAATGGGAAAACTGTTAGGATGAAGTGTTTAATTTTAATTGTGTTAATTTGTCTTATTAATTAGATGATCTAAAAAGGGTTTTTGACTGCTAGACTTCAATACTTTGATAGCTGGACATTGGTAGTTAGCCTCAGGAAGCAGAATTGGCGAAATAAGGGAATATACTTTGGGAGATAGCTTTAGGAATATAATCTGTTAATTTGTGTATGATTAAAACTTTAGGGATTCCCCATGTGGGCTTGACCATTGGTTTCATTCTTGTTTTATTTTGTCTTATCTTTTTTAACGTTACTTGTTTATGCTGAAAAAAAAACCCCAATTCTAAGTAACATCTCTGTAGTGGAGACCCTCTACTCAATCCTGTGTTGCTCCACATCTGACTTTGTTTACACTATCTGAATGACAACAGAACACTTTTATTTTCTTGACAAATCTAAACTTCCATACAACCTCTCGTGATGACTTTTTCTATATCCATTTTCATTTTTATGTTAATGTATCTATTAGAATATCATTTCCCACCATGAGGATAAGCATTTGTACATTTGTTATTGTATTTTCAAAATTGTGCATCTCATCATATTTTAATATATAATTATTTAAATGTATGTGTTTTGAAAATGAATTGTACTTTGTTTCTCTCTCTTACTATCAGATGTCTTTCAAGGTTTTTTTTTTCCTATAGTAAAAATTTTTTCTTGTTTTGTCTTACAATGTTTTTTTGTCTGGCCCATGTACTTTTCCAAATACTATTTTTTCTTTTGCTCTTGAGAATTCAATATACCATCCAAAAACATCAATATCTCATGCTCAACTTTGATATGACTGCATTTTTTTCTAAATACATATGGCAGTTGATGACACAGACAAGACATGATATTGTGACACTCACATTTTCCCCTGATTTTTTCCCAGCTGAATGGTTTACTAAAGTAGGCAATGTATGTATGTATGTAAGTGATTAAATTTTCAACATAAAACAAATTTTTGGAAATTACTGACAATTTATTTTTGTGTCATTATAGAAATGTAATATAAAATGTACATGATTCAATTTTATTATAACATAAATGTAAAGATGCAACATTTTAAGTGGAAATGTATGTATTTTACTAATTAAAAATTATAACCATGGACCAAAAACATCCTAATAATTTCTTCTATACCATTTGTAATCATCTATGGTCCTCTTATATTCAAGGCTCTCACCTTCAAAGCTTGCCAACATTATATATATGATTGTATATTAGTTTTATATAGGCTACTAATGACAATCCTAATCTTTAAATAAACCCAAAGATTAAGCAAGCTATCACACTTGTCTGTGATATTCACCATAGTATTCCATATCTTGAAACTACATATAAAATGCATGAAGCTACTATATTCTATGCAAGTTACTTACTTAACTTATTTCTTCTATCATCTGGCCAGTATTTTTTTTATTTGTAAAATAAATTATTTCTATACTTTTAAACCTTGCAGTTCTCCCAAAGGGAATGGTGTGAAAATCTAACACCATTTCTGGTTCAAATGTTCTTTTAAATAAATACTTGTATATATGATATTTCTGAGTAACTAAAAGCCAATTATTGAAAACAAAAAAGCTGGTGACAACTTACATACCGCTTTCTCTTAGATTTGACATAGAAATATGTTCTAAAATACTTATGAACTACTAAAATGATTTAGAGAAGCTATTATGAGTTGAAAAGGACAAAATCATACATCGAAATAGATAAGCTCTAGAATTTTACTTGTTAAGACAAAATATTGTCAAGGCCAAGCCTTTATGTTCTTATTAAATAAAAATCTGTCATAGGATATGTCTCTGTAGTTGATTCTTCTAATTTAACTGAAATCATGTTTCATTTAAGCAAGTATTTCCATACCTTTCCCTTACTCTTAATAGCTATTACTCTAGTCATTATATTGTGAATCTCAGTACTATTAATTTTGTTAGTCCTTTCTTTAGGGGTATAGACTGAAGACCAAGACATCTTAGAGCATTTTGTGGCACTCCAGGAGCAGATATGAACTCTTGAGCCATGGTGTGGACTGAACAGTTGTGGGGTTCTTTGCTTTTCTTTCAGGAGCCATCCTTGTTGGATTAACTAGACTACAGACTTTAGGAAACTCTAAAAAAGTGTGTGTGTGTGTGTGTGTGTGTGTGTGTGTGTGTGTGTGTGTGTACTATAAAAAAGGGTTCATAAAGATGAATGTTTTATTTATTATATATATTTCTTTTTACATATACATTTATATTATTACACATAAATAAACTACATATAGCACGAAGAACCACAAAACAATCAAGAATTATATATATATATAACATTAATAGTGTTTTGGCTATTGGTATATTTGTATCTGGTAATCTTTAAGAAAACATATTTCCTATCTTAGTGAGTCTTAAATTCTGAATGTAAATCAATATCTATTATACATCATCTCTATCAACTTAAAGCATCTATTTAGACCTAAAAACACCTTAACTCCTAAGCAGCTAAGTTTAATTGAAAGACTAAACTATCTGGTCTTCAACACTATCAGAGACTTGAGAAGGAATAATCTTGATAAACTGAGTAAACTGGAAGTAGAGGATAGAAGCTTCAAAAATAAAAAAAAATGACAAAGATGAATTTTAAAAAAAGTTTTAGAAACAGAATTTCGAGTTCAGCAACATTGACTTTTACTGGGCACTCTCTTAGAATCTAGGAAAGCAATAAAAATCTGAGGTATGGACTATTTCAAAAAGTTTTTGGAGATAAATACACGTTATCATCTTGATTCATGTAATGTGAAGAGTATGAAACATAGTGACAATCCACACCAACCTTTGGACAATTTCTGGACATCAAGGGAAATCATGACTCTGGTTTCCTCTAGTGTCTCAGGATAAATTGACAAAGGAAAAAAATAAATGAGCTAAATTTTACAATCAATCAACTAATAGCATTTCAGAACGCAGTGACAAAGAATAAACATCAGGATACAATTGAGCATCTCAACATGCACATAAACAATCTAAAGGTTAAGATGTATGCCCTAGAAGAGAATCTTCTCTCAAACACCCATAGAGTCCATGATGTGGGAAATCAACCTGTGCCATATTGTGAGATGGGGTGAATTAAAACGAATAGCTCTGAAGTCTGGCTGACTGGTTCAACTCAGCTGTTCTGGGTAAAACAACTACTCTCCAAGGTGGATGATTCCATCTGCTATCTTTGAGCTTCTGACTGAATTACTCTGCTTCTAAAATCTGCCTGTAACTCCACAAACTGAACTGCACTGAATGCAAGAACTCTAGTATCTCAACATAACTGACTCAACTGATCTGAACTGGTGAAAACTGAACTGCCTCTTAACTTACTCCAAAGTAACTGACATCAGTTCACCTCAATTCCTCTCCCTGTGCTTTCTTAAATTACCTTTATGTCCTATGCTGTTCTCTTGAGAATTGGGATATATATATATATATATATATATATATATATATATATATATATATATATATATAATTTGTTTGCATACTTTAAATAAATTAAGCATCAATTTAATTTTTATAGCATTATTAGATTCTACAATCTTAGACCTTTCAGAGTTACAGAGTTAAACAGCCAAATCACATTTATACAAGGAGAGTTTTATTATGTAAGGCTACTTGTGCCTTTTCTTATTTCAACTGAGGGATGGATCATAACATTCTTGATTTCAGTACTGATAAGCATATGGTGCCACAAGCTTATAACCTCAAAAGTCACATCTTTTTAGATTTGCCAGTGGCTCTCTGAAGATAAATGCTGTGTTCTTCTGCTTCTTGGAGGCAATTTCTTTCTTTTTTCTTTCATTTTTTATGTATTAATAATATAAATTGAGAATAGGGATGGAGATTCACCTAGAAGATCTTTTATTGTACATGATTGGTTTAGCTATTCTGTGGTTTTTGTTTCTCCATATGAAGTTGAGAATTGCTCTTTCAAGGTCTGTAAATATTGTATAGGTATTTTGATACCTATTGGTAATTGGTATTTGATATCATTGGTAAAATGGACATTTTTTTATTTTGTGTTTCCTTCTAATTCCAGAGCATGGAAGATCTTTCCATCTTCTGATATCTTCTTCTGTTTCTTTCTTCATAAAATTGAAGGTTTTTTTTTCCATATAAATCTTTCACTTGCTTGGTTGGAGTTACATAAAGATATTTTTATATTATTTGTCACTTTTGTGCAAGATGTAGTTTCCCTAAATTCCTTCTTATCCAGTTTGTCATTTGTATACCAGAGTGATATTGATTTTTTAAAAAACATAATCTTGTATCTGGCTACTTTGCTGAAGGTGTTTATCAGTTGTAGGACTTCTCTGGTAGAATTTGGCAGGTCATTTATGTATTAATCATATCACATCACTTGCTAATAGGGGTACTTTGGCTTCTTTTTTTTTCCAACATGGATACCCTTGGTCTCATTTTATTTTCTTATTGCTTTAGCTAGAACTTGAAGTAAAATATTGAAAAAATATGGAGAAAATGGAAGCCTTGTCTAGTCTGTGAATATGTGAAGTTTCTTTTCATTCGATTTGATGTTGGCTATTAGCTTTCTATATATAACTATTATTATGTTTAGATATGTGCCTTTTATACCTGATATCTCCCAGACTTTAAACATGAATGAGTGTTGGATTTTGTCAAATGCTTTCTTAGCATCTAAGGAGATGGTCATGTGGGTTTCCTCCTGTAGTTTGTTTATATAGTGGATTATATTGATGGCTTTTCATACATTGAACCATCCCTGCATGCCACAGATGAAGCCTACTTGCTCATGGTGAATGATATTTTTGATGACTTCTTGGGTTTGGTTAACAAATATTTTATTGAGTACTTTTGCATCAATGTTTATAAGAAAAATTGGCCTGAAATATCTTTTTTTGTTGTTGTTGGGTCTTTGTGTAGTTATGTATGAAGGTGACTGTGGGCTCATAGAATGAGGTTGGTAACGATCCTTCCATTTCTATTTTGTGGAATAGTTTGCATAATTTGGTATTGGCTTTTCTTTGAAGTTCTGACAGAATTCTGTGCTGGACACATTTGGCCCTGGGCCTTTTCTTGTAGGGAGACTTTTGATGAGTGTGTCTATTTCCATAGGAGATATAGAAATATTTAATATGTTTGCCTGATTTTTATTAAACTTCGGTTAGTGGAATCAATCAAGAAAGTTTCCATTTCATTTAGATTTTCAAATTTTGTGTAGTATAGTCTTTTGAAGTATTCTATTCTGTCAAATCTTTCTCTGACTCATAATTTTGTTTTTCCCTTAATTAAATGTAATTGCTTAGAATTAAAGATGTGCAAAGGGTATCTCCATCCTAACCAGATGGATTAAATGTATGTGGTATGTGTGCATTCTAGCTAGGTCACACAGAAGTATTGGGTCTTTGGATGTTGTCAGAGCATCCATGTGGTTGGATTAAATTTTCTCTATAACTAAGGAATTAAAAGAATTTGACAATGAAAACTTTCAATCACAAAATTAAAAGAAATAGAAAAACCAACTAGAAATTAGAAAGACATGAATAGTAGTGGAATGAAATCAAATACCTAAGTATGCATACACTAAGCTTCAGCTACTTAATATTTGCCAAAAATGGGGAAAGGAAACCAACAAAAACAAATGGTTCTGGTTTTGTGTCCAAATGAGGAAGAGAGGAATAGCGCCATATATATCACCTTTCCCAAAAAGTATATCAAATGGATAAAAGACCTGAAACTTGAAACATTGAAACTGCTAGAAGAGACTTCTATTTGTACAGCACCTATAAAACTCAATGTAGAGAATCCTCAAAATGCTAAAAACTAATCTACTATAGGGCTCAGCTATTCTACTCCTAAGTATATATCCAAAGGAATTGACATCTGCTCAAGATACCTGCTCATCCATATTGTTTGCTGCTTTATATACAATAATAAGAAAATGGACAGAGTCTAAATGTTTTACAACCAGCGTATAAATAATAACTATATGGTATGTATTAACTAGGGGGTATAATTCAGATATAAAGAAAAATGAAATCATGAACTTTGCAGGTAACAGATGGAACTAGAATATATTATATTGATCCAGGGAATCCAGAGCAGAAAGACAAACATCACACGTTATCACTCATTAAAATCTCTTAGCTCCAAATCTATAGACATGACTACATAGTTTTGAATAATTGCAGAAAACAGGAAAGTAAAGTAAATCAATTGCCAGAGAGTGGTTTTAGAAGGGGATTAGAGGGGAAAGGCCAGGTGCAAGTAGCCTGATAGGGAACTTGGAAAGGGCTAATATTTTTTGAGGAGAAAAGGGCAAATATGGATCATTGACGGGGACACATAAAAATAAAAAAATAATATCTGAAAAATCTACAAAGAAGTAAACTCTCAGATATTTGATTCAAAAAGCCATTAAATTATGTGAATATACATGTGCATATATGCATACATAAAATAAATGTTTTAATAATCATTTCTCATCTGGGATGGCAATATTTCCTAAAAGAGCTACAGACCACCTAACAATATACTAATAGCAAACATGAAAAGTCCACTCTTGAGTTGCTGCCCAAGGGAGTCCAAAACAGAGCTTATAGCTACTGCCTTGGCTCTCCCCAGAGGCTGAAGATAAGTAACCATTTCTGAAGATACTATGTTCTTTATAAACAGGGCTCAAAATCATCAGAGCAGAACTGAGGACTAGCTTTCAGGGTAAAATGGGGGGTCAATAAAGTTTCCAAGGAAGTGATACAGCCAATAGTCCTATCAAGGGATTAAGCTTAAGAATCATATCAGTAATCAATAAGATACAATAAGCTGATAGACTAGTAGTGACACTTATACCTTGATGGTAAACAACAATTCTCTAATTGATCATATTATCTATTTAACAGTAGAGAAAGCATGTTTAGTACTGAATTCTCAGTTCACTAGTCAGAATTAATTAAATCATGGACATTGGAAGAGACCCTACAATCACTACTAAATGAGCATAATCTCTAAAATATAAAATTTGCATATTTATCCTTATAGCCGCTGATATGTAGAGTCCTCACCTGCCATTTCAAGAAAACATCTCTTTGCAACTGAGACCACTACAGAAAACCCCAACCAATAAAAATACAAATGTCTTATTTAAAACATCTACAAAACACCACTTCAGCTAAGGCTCAGGAAACATTTTAGCAGGGGGGACAGAAATATTGTAAGAGCCAGAAGATCATAGAGTTTCTTGTGAGACTTTATCTTCTATAATGTCAGAAACCAAACCATAAACTCGCAGCATCATGACTGCCCAAATATGAGCAGAGGAAGACTACAATAATAGACATGCAAATAAGGAAAGCCCCACCCCTTGCAATATTGCCCAATACACCTTTGATTGAGAGTATTAATCTTTGACTGTTAGACAAACAAGCAATGACTTTCCATAAAGGAGAGGTCAGGCAATACTGATGTACTTCATTGCCCAACAGTGGTTGCCTTTACATCTCTAGCCTGACTTAAGGCTCTCTACCTCCTAGGGAGGGCAAATAGAATATGCAGTCTATCGGGTGAAGTGTTATTGATGGACCAAAGTAACTCCATTTCCCTTAGCACTTTCATAAGTGTATTTGAGTGACCTACTCTTGAACTCCAGATCTAGAAAATACCCACAAATATACACTTGGCATAGAGATATAGAATAGACAATCATCTGGAAAATAAGAAAGTACAGATTTCTCAAGAGTTATTACTTAGAAGTTAATTATTTGTGGGTTGATACTGGATTTGTACCAGATGAATATCAATTAGTTCAAGGAATAATTGATAGGATGCTTGCCAAACTAGAAATCCACTTATCTGCTTTCTTGCTCATTACAATCTATAAAATGTTCTTTCCTACTTGTACTCATGGCTCACACCTGATCCACTGTGTCAGTGATAGTGTGGGTCCAGCTTAAGCTGAAAAATTAAAAGACCCTTGGCTGTTGCATCCATATCAGCTCTTAGTGTTTATTGGGGTTTCACTTAAGCCCAGGACAACACTGTACCGCTATAAAGCTGACTGATCTCTAAACTTGTTTGCTAATGATGGAAAGAACATAATAGTAGATCAGGCTGAGTTTCATGACATGGGTCCTCTGATCATAAATTCTAAGTTTAGCATGGAGGATTTCACAGTCAAAAACATGATATGAAGGCTCAACCTAGTTTCTTCTCTCAGAAACTTACCAATCCTATTAAAATGATTGTGTGTTAAGTTGAAAAGGAAGAGACTCATGATAGGTGAACTTGGTAAACAAAAAATCTCAAGCATTGATAGCACCTGTAAGAGACATCCTTGATTGGATCATTTGAAGTAGGAAGATTATATTCTAAATCTGGGATGCCACTTGTGGTAGGAGCCCACATTAAAAAAAAAAAAAACATGGAAAAAGGAAGCCTTTGCTTTCTGCCCGCTTACCATCAATCTACCTGGCAAATTCATCTCTCCTGTTTTTGAAGATTTTCTTCTCCTATTATTAGATACTATTTCTTTGTGACTTTAGTGGGGGAGAAAAGCAGCATCTCATTTGTTATTCCCAGAGATTCCAGCATCCGATTAGGACTGTTAAGACATCCACTCTCCTGGAACGAACACGGGTGAATCTTTGACTTTCATTTAAAAGACCACAGCTTTTAGATTACCTGTAAACACAGTTACACGACCTATAAGCCACTCAAAATCACACATGCCCACATATGTATGCATGTGTATGTTTTGTTATATATATATACTATCAATTGTTTTCCTTTACAAAACTCTACCATATAAGTGTATTTGCATGTATGCCTCAAGCACATAACATGATCCATCAAAGCAACATATGTAATTATATATACACAATTATCTTCCCATCCAGAAATAACACAGGGCTTTTGTCATCTGCTCTACATACGAGTGTAAAAAATAACATGAAATTTAATGAAAGTCTAAAATATGTATTTCTACATTTATGATATGGAATACTTTAGATGACTTTATTTTATTGCCCATTTATAACTAGATATTGCATCATTACCATTTAACTGGCTGTTCATGCATCATTAGAAGCTAGGCTGCAGGCTGCCTAGGTTGCTGAGGTCCACACAAGTATGGCTCTGTATTGCTGTTGTCAGCACTTCAGTGTCAACTGGGATTATTCAGTTCAATCCTATAGTTAACCTTCAGCTTCTAGGTTATCTTGGTCCAAAATGCTTTGCAGACATTGTGAAACAACACATAATTTACATATCTTTGCCCCAGAATAATTTAAAACCATAGCTATCAGAATACAGCAGAAGCCCAATTATTACATTCTTGACTTGAGGCCATGCTCCTTCAGAGCAAGTTAGAAGAGCTCTGTAGGGGACCAAAGGGGAATAATGTTCAAACAAATAAAAAAGGAACTTTGACTAAGGAGATGCTGCAATTGCCCAACTAGGCCTAAAATATGAATATGTAATAGTAAGGTTCTTATATATGCATATATTCTCTGTGAATTCATACTCATCCAGAGCACATGCCTGGAAGGATGTAGAAAAACCGATTAAAGGAGCCAAAGTCAGGGCTATGTACATGCGAATGAGAAAAAAAAAAGCCCAGAGCTTTGCACTTTCACCTTAAATTTTTATAGCTTTTAGAGTTTTGTACACTTATATGTATAAGATATTCAAATATAAATTTAAATATGTAGGGAGATAAATAAGAAGAGAAACAATGGAAATATTGAATTAGAATATCTTAAAAGTCATTATCACTGCATTGCATGAGTCCTAACAATAACGACTTAATTGTAATGAAGGTTAAACACTATATGCTCTCTTTAGGCATTAATATTCTACTCAAAGTTTAAAGTCTTGAATATACCATACCGAATGCACTGTCATTGGTGATGAATAATGAATGATGTATTTACTACATTACAGGTAATGCTAACTGTCCAAGGACTGTAATAATGACTATATGACATGAAAATATATTTATATTTGTAGTAATGGGTTCATTTAAAAAGTATTGTTAATTTTCCTGCACACATTACAATATGCACTGGAACTAACTAATTTGAATGATTTCCATTATTGTTACCCTGTTCCTACTAAATTTTTGAATCAAAATAACAAACATTTCACTATGCAAATATGTAAAATGATTTTATTGGTTATTCTTCAACTGTAATCTTAAAATTTTTATTCATTCCCCTACAGAAAAAAATATTCACATCTTACTAGTATTTTGTATGAAAATTTGTCACCCTGGATTTGAGCTTACTATGGATATAAAATGCCAGGGGTGATAGAAATCCATTAACTCTTCTACAGATTTGTTTCAGGCAACACTTAAGGAACATTAGCTCATTCTTAACTGGAAGACTGAATGCAAATTTGTCAGAAGAAAAAAGTAACTGACTTTAGAACATAATAATGATAGAGAAATGAATTTATGAGGTCTTGGCAAGATGGCTTAGATGAATAATATGCTTCACACTAAGATAAAGATTAGCAATTAACAATTCTTGCTGCTCTTTCAGAAGACATGAATTTGGTGCCGTGAGCCCATATTAGGCATTTCAAAGGCAGCTGCATTGCAGCTCTAGGGGCATACAAATTCTTGTTATAGCTCCATATTCACTTTCACACCTGTTGCATTCACATACACATGCATACACACATTTAGACATACACACATACACATACACACAAATATAAACACAAATTCAACCATACAAAGACATTAATAAAAATATTTCCTGAGGCTGTTTAGATGGCTTAGTGCTTTAAAGCACCTGCTATTGTAGAGGATCCAGGTTTAATTGTTAGCATCCATAACATGTGGGTTATCTGCTATCCAGTTCCAGGGTATCTGGATGTCTCCATCTGGGTGCAGTAATAGGCATTCTCATGGTGAGCATATATGCATGCATGACAAACAGTCATACACATAAAAGTTAAATCTAATCTTCTGAAATCATAAAAATGAATTATGTCTGATTATCTGAGTTAGATTCCTGCACCTACATGGTAAAATAAGGAATTGTGAAAATTCTTCTCTGATATTCCACTATATGTCCTATATTTTAAAATAGTATTCCCTATGAGGATATGTGTCCTTACACTCAGTTCCATATAGAAAAGCCCTCACACACATTAATGATAGTTCACTAATTCCCCAGGCGCTTCTCAATCCAGTCAAGGAAAGACCACAAGACCATGTGTGTTCAACATCTAATGACTGAGAAGTTACCCTCTCTGTCTCATGAAAATGACATAGTTATATACATTTTAAAGCTATTCTGAGAGATTAACCACTTATACTTTCCCACTTATTTTCCCAATTATTTTTATGAGAATAGCTTCATTTTTTAGTACTTTTGATTGTAAACAAGTACTCAGTTTTTTGTTCTTTAAGCTGTTCAATTTTCTTTCTGGAAAATCCTTTTCTAGACATCCGTGTTTTTATGGCTTGAATGTTCAGATCTGTCTTGTTTTCTTTAATTGCCCAAGGCTTTGGAACCATTTTCTGTATTTTCTACTACAGCCCTCAAGCAAGCTACTTCAGTAAGAACCACAATCTTCACTTCTTATAGAAACTTAACCAACAATTGGCTCTGCAGAGGTTCATCCAAACTCTTTGATCCTCTTCAGACTTTGGTATGACTAACATATTACAGTGGCTTAAGGAAAAATTAGATAATTAGACTCTTATAATCATATTACTTAAATAAATAGAAATATTAATATAAAATAATGTTTGTTATGGAGAAGCAATGAACCATATATCACCATGAATAGAAAGAGTAAGAATTTAAAATATTGTATCTGTATTAGTCAGGGTATCTACAGGACAATAATACATAGAACATAGCCATATTACAAAGGGAACTTATTATATTGATACATGATATACAAAGTACATAGTCCAATAATGATGTATGTACATTGAAAAAGATGTTCTAATCACTAATTGGGGATGATAAACAGGAAATGAACAGAATGAAGAAACACAAACAAAAATAAAATAAAACAAAAGCAAAAACAAAACCTCTTAGCTTTTCTCTAATCCTTCTTTGAGGTTATCAGAAAGTACACTCACTCAAAGGGAAGACCTGTCCCTATCACTCAATCATTCTAGAGAGTGTGAGACTAATGAGGTATGCATGTGCATTTTAGAGCATTTTTTCATATTTTAACTGACTATTTTTATTTTGCATGTATGTACATATAAGCAAGTCGAAAACATGTGCAGTGCCTAAATAAATCAGAAGCTGGCATCAGATCCTCAGTAACTGGTATAACAGACAGTTATGAGTCACTGTATGGGTGCTTGGAAATAAACTCTCTGTAAGACTAGTGAGTGTCAGGAATTTTTCAGATTTAACGTTTTCTTTGATGGCTGTATCAAGTTCTGCAATTGTATCTTCAACTCCTGAGATTCTTTTTCCATCTCTTGAATTCTGTTAGAAAAGTCTCTCTCTGCAATTCCTGCTGTCTTCTCTAATTTTTTCATTTCTGGCTTTCTTCTATCTGTACTTTTTATCATTGTTTCCACTTTCATCTTCAGACCTTGAACTGTTTTATTGATTTACTTCATGTAATTGTTTGCATTTTCCTGAATTTCTTCCAGTACCTCTCTTTAGGCCTCTTTAATGTCTTCAATCTGTTTGGATGCATCTTCCTGCATTTGTTTACTGACTTTATTTATTTCCTCCATTATCATCTTTGTTACTATGGATTTGAGGTTATTTTATTGTGCTTCACTTGTGCTTTATTTCTTGGGATTGAATTTTGGGGGATAGCTGGGATCTGGAAATGCCATATTGTTTTGGGTTTTGTTGTTTCTGTTTTTATATTGGCCTTTAGTCATCTTGTTTTTTCTGATGTTGGGGGGACAATTTCTGGTGTCTTTCCCTGATCACTGAGAGCAGTTCATTGGTGAGTGTCTATAGGTTGAGGACTGAGATTCCATCTTACACCCTTCTTAATGGCTAAGATCAAAATTCAAGTGAAAGCATATGCTGGAGAGGATGGGAAAAAAAAGAACACTCCCTCATTGCTGTTGTTAGTGCAAACTTGTGCAACCACTCTGGAAATCAATCTGGTACTTTCTCAGAAAAGCCCTGGGAATAGGGCTATCTCAAGACCCAGGTATTCCACTCCTATGGATATACCCAAAAGATGTTCCAGCACATATGAAGGACATATGCTCAACCATGTTCATAGCAGCCTTATTTGTAATAGCTAGAACCTGGAAACAGCCTAGATGTCACTCAGTCAAAGAATGGATAAAGATACTGGGTACATTTACACTATGGAATACCATTCAGTTATTAAAAACAAGGATATCCTGAAATTTGCAGGAAAATGGGAGGAACTAGAAATGATAATGCTGAGTGAGTTAACCCAGATCCAGAAAGGTAGACGTGCTATCTAATCACATATAATTAGACACTAGCCCAACAGGGATGTACCCTGATAATCTTCACTTAGAAGGAGATTGTGACAGATACTGGGACTTCCTATTGGGATTCCAGGTGAGAGAGGTAAGGGAAAATGGGAAACAGAAGGTCAAGGGGGTCCTAGAAACATAGAGGAAGACCATTAAAGCTAGTGTATCTGGCTCCAGGTGGTCTTCTCAAACTACTATACCAACCAAGGACAATGTGTGCAGTAAACATAGAACTCTTATCCAGATCTAGCCATTGAACAGTACATTCTCCACAGCTGTGTCAAGAGCAGAGACTGACTCTGACATGTACTCTGGTTCCTGCTATATGACCACTTCCCTTTGGTGGGAAGGCCTGGTGGCACTCAGAGGAAGCATAAACAGGCAATAAGGCTGAGAACCGATATGCTGTGATTATATGCTGGAGAAAGAGGTCTCATTCTGTCACAAACCTAGGGGAGGGGAATAGGATGAAAGAGGGAAAGAGAGGGAACAGGAAGATAGAAGTGAGAGGATAACAGTTGAGATATAATCTGAAAAAAATATTTAAATAAAAAAACACACACAAAACCCAACAACAACAACAACAACAACAACAACAACAACAACAACACTGAGTGCTCTTAAGCACTGGACCATTTCTAGTCCCAACTTATCTAATTTTGGGAGGGCCATCACTAGTATTTTATGATAGTTGTATGAATCTGAAAATCACATTAGGTAGTTTGGCATTTTAACACTTTAGTCCTTTCAGCATTTGAATATATGTGATATTTTCTTTTTCTTTCATTCTTGTTTCTTTTTTCTTTTCTTTTATTTTTATTTTTTTACATTCTTAACTATGCTCAACAGTTTTCTGTCATTAGAGAAGTATTTCAGATTCTCAGTAAAATGTATTCCTAGATATTTATATTAAACCTCCTAGGAATGGATTTTGTCTCCTAATTATTTTATAACTTAATTCTTTAAATGAAATATTACATATTGTACAAGATGATTTGCATAATGCAAATTTCCTGAACTTTGGTATCCATCTGATTGTGTTTAGCATTGTTTGTTTCATCTAAACAAGCAAACAAACTTGAATGCTTTGAAAGTTGTTGAAATCATGCCTGCCAATGGCGTCACTGATGGTGCTTCTCACAGCAAGGAAAATGGAAACCTGTCACACTTGCCAAGGACCTTTAGTGAATTTTGATGACCTCTGTGTATTACCTAGATTGTGTGTGCTATGAGCTCACCTTGTTTTTACTATGTTGTTTATACTCATAGTGATATATAGTTTCACTCTGTGGGTTACAGACAAGGTTAAGACCATGTAGGCCGAAATCTTCATTCCTGTTTTTCTCAAAAGGGAGGATCCGGACAGATGCTAAGACTTGCTGCTGAACTTCGAGTGAGAGTGTTATGGAAGAATTGGCAGAGGGAAGGACCCAGAGTATTCAGGAGGTCCACAAGGAGACCATCGAGACCAGCAGATCTGCACCCAGGGGTTGCTGCACAAACAGTTGCACCAACCAAGAACAAGACATGCAATAAATCTAGGCCCTCTGTTCAGATCTAGCCAACAGACAGCTCATTCTCCATTATGAAAGCTAGTGCCCCCCCAACTTGATCACTTCCTCTTTGTGGGGAGGCCTGGCATGCACACAACGGAAGGGGAAGCAGGATATGGGGATGAGACCTGATAGACTCTGGTCATATAGTGGGAGAGGGGGGGTCCTCTTCTGTCAGATGTCGATGGGAGGGGAATAGGGTAGAAAAGGGAGGGAGGGGGGTAGGTGTGGGAAGACACAAGCAAGGGTATAACAATCTGAATAAATTGTAATAAATTAATAAAAAATTAACCAAAAACCAAACCAAACCAAAACAACAACAACAACAACAATAACAAAAACAACCTTCTTTCTAGAGGTAAAGCCCTCTTCTTCTCCCTCTACCTCTTTTGATTCTTCTGATGTGACCATTAATCCTGGGTATTTGGGGATATGTAACCAACTCCCTAGAGAAACAGCTACATTCACACTGAGTAAGTGTGTAGCCATATGGAAATCAGTGAGTCCTGTTTGCATAACTATTCTGGGGATGCCATGGCAGATCAAAAGAGACTTAAAAATGGGTTTTCGAAAGATGGTGTTAATAATTGATGAGTACATATCAGAAAAGGTTGCTTGGTACTATGAGCACTTCTTTGTCTGTTGTTAAATAATATTAATACAAAGGGGTGCTATGTTATGACTGGAGTTATGGCCATAAATGGTTAATCTGTCCCTCATCTTGCACAACTATGTAACCACATTTGTTCCAGTCTACAAGACACGCCTGTCTCTATATTTAATTTTGGTTTCATCAAATTGTGCTTTGTGATCCAAAATACAGTTGGAGGGGTTATTAAGCCAGCAGCAGAGGAAGTGAGGAGGAGAAAATTTTGGGGGAACATAGCAATGAGGGAACTTTTGTAATGTTTATGTTATGTTTTCTTCTAATTAATAATTAAAACAATAATAATATTGCTCAGGCAAGCAGACTTGTGATTATATAATAAAGATGGCATTAGGCTACTTCCTTGACCTGTAAACTGATAGTCAGCATCTTCATTCTCCCCAGCCAATGCCATCCATCCATCCTCAGTTCCAGTATCAGCTGCAGTACTGGTTGCTGGCACATGGATATAAAATAAAGCATGTTTGTATGAACCATAGGTCTTTGAAGTCATTAAGTGTATATTGAATGAAATGACAATGGCAGCAGGAAAGATTGCTTCCTGGTTAGTAGCCCTTTATGCACTTGCAAGGGGCCTTGGTTAAGTTCCCAGAATCCACATCAGGAGGTTCACACTGCTCAAGCTGCTGTACCAGAGTATCTAACATCACTGGCTCTGTATCCACCTACATGCACAAAACTCACAGTCAGTATACATGCACATAACTGAAAACTTAACTTATGCAGTTAGACATACACGCATATATTGAAAAATAAAATTAAGTTTTTAAAAGAGAGTTGAAGATGGCAACACAACATATAAAACTTCCAAGATGCAGAGAAACCAGAAGTAAATGGAGACTGCATGGGTTTTTATTGTCTTTGTTGGTTGTGTATTGTTTTTCCTGTGTGTGTGTGTGTGTGTGTGTGTGTGTGTGTGTGTGTTTGTGTGATAGGTTTCCCTTTTTATTTTGAAAGAGGGAGAATAAAAATGGGTTTTGAAGATCAGGAAAGAATGTCAAAAATTAAACAATATATATTGTATGAAAGAAATAAAAATTTAAAAACCCATAAACTTGTAAGATGCATTTCTGATTCAATTTTTTCCTTCTTTTTTCTTTTTTTATATATTCATTCATGTTACATCTCAATAGTTATCCCATTCCTTGTATCCTTCCATTACTCTCTTCCTCGCACTTTCTCCCTACTCCCTTCCATTATGACTGTGACTGAGGGGGCCTCCTCCCCCTGTATATGCTCATAGGGAATCAAGTCTCTCTTTGGTAGCCTGCTATCTATCCTCTAAGTGCCACTGGGCCTCCCCATCTGGGGGACATGGTTAAATATGGGGCACCAGAGTTCATGTGAAAGTCAGTCCTTACTCTCTACTCAACTGTGAAAAATGTCCTGTCCATTGGCTAGATCTGTGTAAGGGTTCAATGCTTATTGCATGCATAGTCCTTGGCTGGTGCCATAGTTTGAGCAGGACACCTTGGCCCAGATCTGCCAATCATAATGCTATTCTTATAAGTTTCTAGGAGCCTCTGGATCCTTCTATTTCCCCATTCTCCCATGTTTCTCTCACCTAAAGATGCAATAGGATGTCCTCCCCTCTGTCCCATTTTCCTGATAAGTGAAGACTTTCATGCGAGATCCCCTTGGGCTATAGTCCAGATATAAGTGAGTATATACACTATGAGTCTTTCTGTGTCTGGGGTAACTCACTCTTTATGATATTTCTAGTTCAATCCATTTGTTCACAAATTTCAGAAATTCCTTGTTTTTAATACCTGAGTAGTATTCCATAGTCTGGATGTATCACAGTTTCTTTATCCCTTCTTCTACTGAGGGACACTTAGGCTGTTTCCATGTTCTGGCTATTATGAATAAGGCTGCTTTGAACATGGCTGAGTATATGTCCCTGTTGTGTGCTGGAGCTTCTTCTGGGTATATTCCAAAGAGTGAAATAGCTGAGTCTTGATGAAACTCTATTCCCAGTTTTCAGAGATAGTGCCAGATAGATTTCCAAAGTGGTTGAACTAGTTTGCATTCCCACCAGCAATAAAGGAGTGTTCCTCTTTCTCCATATCTTCACCAGGATGTGGTGTCACTTGAATTTTGATCTTAGCCATTCTGATGGGTGTAAGATGGCATCTCAGTGTTGTTTTGATTTGTATTTCTCTAATGACTAAGGATGTTGAGCATTTCTTTATATGTTTCTCAGCCATTCCATATTCCTCTGTTGAGAATTCTCTGTTTAGTTCTGAGCCCCATTTCTCAATTGGGTTATTTGGTTTGCTGGTGTTTAATTTCTTGAGCTCTTTATATAGTTTGGATATTAGAAAACTGATCACATAGTAGGTCACAAAGCAAGCCACAAGAGATATAAGAAGATTGTAATAATACCTTGTATCTTATCAGATCACCATGGTCTAAGGCTGGACTTCAACAATAACAGAAATAAGAAAAAGCCTACTCACATGTGGAAACTAAACAGCTTTCTACTTAATGACACCTGGGTCAGGGAAGAAATAAAGGACTTTCTGAAATTCAATGAAAATGAACGAACAACATACCCAAATTTGTGGGACACATTGAAAGTGGTGCTAAGTAGAAAATTCATAACACTGAGTGCCTTTAGAAAGAAATTGGAAACATCCCACATAAACAACTTAACATATATGGAAACCCTAGAAAAAAAGGAGCAGAACCACCCAAGAGGACTAGGCATCTGGAAATAATCAAACTCAGGGCTGAAATCAAATCTTAATATATAAAATTTTTCCTATGGCAAATAGAGATTATATCAACATACTGATGATACATACGACAAAATGAAAAGAAAAAGTTAAAAATTTAATATTGAATTTTAGAGATCTTGAAAGTGCAAGAGAGAACTAAGTTCAGAATTTAAAGAAAAAATAAGCATTAGATCAGGAACAATCAAAATATAAACTAAAATATTTTATAATATAAATTTAGTATTTGAAAATGTATAAGAATTGATTAACCTCATCTAAATAAAAAGTCTTATATATGTGTATAAAAAGAAAAAAGAGTTGAAATGGAGAACAGTACTATAAGTATCGGAGAGAAATTTTCTTCTTTCCATGACTAGGAAGGCACAAATTTATGTTGAATGCCGAAAAGGTGTATTAAGAAATTCTATATCATGCAGGATATCTCTCGAAACACGTGTCTTCGCCTAGATTAATATTGCTTAGGTAAAGATCATTTCTCTTAGAAACACGAGAATAATTCTCTTGTTTACTTTAGCAAATGGAACAACTGTCCCTCAGTTAGTCTTGGGTAAAGCCATAACAGATGGGTTGCATTTTTATGTATTTCTTTCCTGCCACATAACAATGAGACTGTCACAAAAGATATTCCTTTAGCTTACAAATATATAACAAAAGTGGTAGCAGAACTATTCTCCTCTGCCATTTTATTCAATATGGATATGTTTATTTGCATCCAACTCTATCTGTGGTAAGATGAAATGTATAGATTTAAATTTTCATTAAATTTAAAAAGAAACTAAATGAAAAGAATGATGTAGTCTATGAAATTAAATTTCAAGTGCCTTTAAAATAGATCATGTGACTTATGTGTATGATAATAGATAGGGCACACACTGATCATTTTAATCACTGCAAAATATGTTTTCTATTGGATAACACTGTCAGAATTCTAACAAATACTCTTCCTATTTTACAGTCTACAGTCATTAAGCTAAAGGCCACATGAAAATTGTACCTTACCAAAATATTTGCACATTGTTTACATGTGATATGATTTACAATTTTTAAAAATATGTGTTCATCTTATTATCTGCAAAAATATACCATGAGTTTTTAATTGCTTTATTTTGTTTTCATAATATCTATGATAAATTATTGTATGATTACTAATCTTTTAACATACTGTCACATGAGAGTGTGTGACTATGTATTTCTGTAGAAATTTGGCTCCATCAGATGTGATTGAAATGGCAACTTTTGAATAGAACTTTAATTTTTGTGGCTCTTGTACTAATCAGATAAAATCTTTAGAATAGACTTTATGTCTAGATCTTTGTTTTTTTGTTTTGTTTTGTTTTAATAGAACTTAAATTCTCTAATACCAAAATGAATGTAGCAATTGCTGTTACATGCAATAACACAAAACAGAACGTACCTCCTTAGTGGATAACATGATTACATTACATTCTGATTTCTATAGATGGTATTTAACTTCTTTAGTACTTACCCATGATTTCTATTCATCAGTTTTAACATCCATGGGATTTGAGATCTGACCTTTTAATTCCATTTGAGTATTTTTAATTGAATACACAGGAATAGTCATTATTTACTACTGTCTATTATTCCCCAATTTAACATATATCCACTATCAATGACAATACTATTGTATAAAGCTCTTGTTTTTATCATTACAATCCATTTTTTTATCCAAGAAAACATACAATTATTATCGTCATTATTTGATTATTCTTCTAGTCAGCAATAAATAGGTTCTCTACAGTTTTTTACTCAAGGTCATATTTTAAATTGGCAATCTTATAATCTATGTTGGATTTATTTTTGACTTTTTCTTTGCTTTTATTGTTTTTTAATTGAAAATAGATTTTTCTTACATAATATATCCTGTTCATGGCTTTTACTCCCTTTTTGTCTCTCAATAAGAAAATACAGGCTTCTGAGGGATAATATTAAAATAAAATATAATGAGATAAAGCCAAAACTATCACCATGGTGTTGGATGTGACAAACAGAAGGAAAACAGGCCAAGAAAAGGCACAAGAATCAGAGACCAGCTTATTTGTACACTGGAGAAAACCATCAAACAAACAACAGCAAAAGACAATGACAACAACAACAACAACAACAGCAGCAGCAGCAGCAGCAACAACAACAAATCCCTGTAAACTTGAAGTCAGAATATGTAGGGATAGGACCAGGTGCAGACCCATGGAAGGCTTAAGCTTACAGCTTCCTTTTCTGTGACTTCATATGAGCTTTGATTATGTTGATTCACAAGGCCTTGTTTTATTTTTGTCCTCAATATTCTCTGGCTCTTAGACCTTTTTTTTTTTTTTTTTGTCCTTTTTTTGGTGGCAGTTGCGTAGGCTTGAGGGTAGGGTCCCTGCACTCTGAGGGGAAGGCTTTCTTGGAGGCATGCCTTTTTGGATAAAGGGTCTTAGTGTTTCTCACTCTCTGCCTGTTGTCTGAATGTGATTCTCTGTATGTATCCCATCTACTGTAGGATGCAGCTTCTCTGATGACTACTGAGGAACGCACAGATCAAATTAATCTTTCTGTGTTTTCTGTTGTCTATACTGAATTAATTATTTTCATTGTTAGTTTTAATGACACTAAATTCAGTCTGACATCTACTGATATCTAAATTCAGATTTTTAAAAATAAGTTTAACATGCATTTTATTTTTAAGATATTTATGTCTTATAGTGAAAATATTATAGATATAAAATATATAATGTATCCAATAAAATTGTATGCCCAGCTAGAAAAAAAATATATATATATATATCAGCTGTTGAAACTTAATTATTCACTTCAAAGTGTATAGAGTACCTGTGGAAATCTAGAACATCAACACTTCAGAAGTCTATTATAAAACATATGTTTCTCTCTTCATTGACATTAGCCTTTGTTTACAAAGCATTTCTTTGAAGATTGATCTTGACTTTCATACCAGGATATATAAATCTTATATGTCACTCCTGACGACAATGGAATTCTTTGATCTTTTCATCATGTAAACATCTTTCATTTCTTACACATGCTAAAGATAACTGCAAGCTATTATACAATGAACTATTAAACACAAAATAGTTAAATGTATATCTGACTAAATATAAAAAAATAAAAGGATCTCTACTGTGAAGATACATATTCTGACAATTAAGGCTAATGTTGATAATCTTTTATCGTACATTTTCATACTTTCAGTATATAACATAAATATCAAATATAATTTGATTTTTCACATGCCACTTTACTGCTTTATGCAAACTAAACTAATCTGGTCACATTTATAATAAATTTATAATATTTTAGATACTTCAAATGTTTTAAAGTTTGGATGGTAAAGAGGTAACTGCTTTACTTGTTCTTACTTTCTTAGGAGAGCTCTCCAGATCTTTACACCATCATTTTTAAGATTTTTGATATGCATTGTTAAATGCTAAAAATAAGTGCATTATAAAGGCAACCTATGGTGGAAATAATTGCATGTTATTGTCTACTTTATTTAGAATAGCAGATTGGAGATGTTAATAATAGTTCTTAAACAGAGTGTGCTATTGAAAGATCGTGACAAATAAATTCATGTAAATCAAAGTTGACTTTAATCTTTTCCTTTCTTTCTCAGTACACTTAGGAAATTTTATGAAAGTTTTGAGTGTGTTATGCTACGATTGCATTACCTGGAACATTGTGTCTTGGAAATACAACTCTATTTTTACTGTCATTAATTTGAATCAAAAAGTAGTACTCCTTTTAAAGTAGAAATTGTATTTCTTATCTAGTAATTTACCCAGATCTTGATTCATTAAAAAAAAAACAACAAAAAAAAACTTGAAAAACCAACGAAGTTTCTTCCAAGCTTTGAGTTTCATACAAAAATAGGAAATGAGCTAGACTTTTCAGGCCAAATAAAAGCAAACATTAATAATATTTTATCCTACCTGGCTCTTGATATTGCCTCAAGAACAGCATACTGGCTCTTGTATCTCAAGATACAAGGTCGTTCTTTCACAAGTTACACATGGTGAAGATCGTCTTATCTGAAAATTCTTTTTATTTATTTATTTATTTATTTACCACTTTTTAATTAATTTATTCATATTACATCTTGATTGTTAGCTCTTCCCCTGTTTCCTCCCATTCTTCCCTCCCTCCCACTTCCCCCTTTCTCCCCTCCCCTATGTCTGTGATTGAGGGAGACTTCCACCCCCTATATATGCTCTAAGATTATCGAGTCTCTTCTTGGTAACTTGATATCCTTCCTATGAGTGCCACCAGACCTCCCAATCCAGGGGACATGGTCAGAAAAGGGGCACCAGAGTTCATGTGGGAATCAGATCTCACTCTCCACTCAACGGTGGAGAATATCGTGTTCGTCGGCTAGGTCTTGGTAGGGGTTCGAAGTTTACTGCCTATATTCTCCTTGGCTGGTGCCTTAGTTTGAGGAGGACCCAAGGACCCAGATCTGCCTGTCATAAAGTTCTTCTTCTTAATTCCCCATCTGACTTGCCAATACATATAATTCTCATACCAACATACATCACAGACTCATTTATTTTTCCCAATGTATTGTCTCTAGACCTTTAAATAGTGGCTGTCCTTTTTATGGCCCATAGTCACTCCTCAGTGTATACATAGCAATATCAAAGGCCAGGGATAATGAGCCCCTTCTCTCTTGTATGACACACAGTTTTTTTTCAGAGACTATGTGGCAGTCACATGATATGTGTGACAGGAACAAATCACAGATCTTGAGATTTAAAAAAAAAATTCGATTTCATATAGATAAGTTTCAAATAATTAAATCTTTTTTTTCTAAACAAGTTTTAGATTTGACATTCTGAATAGTGAAGCTTTTTTGATAAAGGGAAGATAAGGATGAATGGTATTTAGTATTTTCTTTTTGGCATCATTATGGCAGAACATGTATGTATATATATATTTGAAAATACTCTCATTCATTATATGAAATAGAAGTTCAAATGTTTATTCCCATATCAAGGTAGGAATTGTCCATGAGGAAATTACACTTCAACTCATGAGACTAAAGATGTAGTCATGTGTTGATGCATGTGTGTGCACCTATTTCTACTTATATACATCATCTATGAATCATCATTCTGTTTTTATTTTCCCTATGGGATATTCATGAAATGTTGAGACTGAATGGAAAAAATGAATAATATTCAAAAGCACACTACAATAAAAAAATGTGCCTAATTGATATGAGATTTTTCAGATTATTTAAGTTAGAAGAAAAGACAGATGATTTTGGTAGGAAATTACTTTATGGAAAGATAAGGAGTTCTTAGCACTAATTTTATTTGTAGATGACTAATAAATTTGCAGGATATTTTTTGGGGTCAGTGAACATGCTTTTTAATACTATATCCTTCATAGAAAATAGAAATATATTATTATCACACTATAAACAAGGAGCTCATTCATTACTGTCAAAGGAAATGATTTAAGCCCACCTCCAAACCCATGTTATATCAGGTGACAGGGCTTAATTTTTTATATGACATGACATGCTGATATAGTAGAGAACATGGTTTACAAACAAAAATCTGTGAAAGATACTTTCTGAAAACACTATGTCATCATCCATTTAAGCAAACACATAATATAGATATGCTTACGTACTCATTGGTGTCTTTTAGGGAAGACTACCAAAATATTACTGTTACCTTAAATAGCAAATTACAGTAGTTTAATTTAATATATTGATGTATTAAATGATTAAAAATGTATAAAACACAGGCTTATAACATCTTCATGGATGAACAAGAGCAGAAAAGACTATGCCATCATGCTTCATGAAAATACTTGTTCTTTTGGTCAATGTTTTATGTAAGTAGACTGAAACTGATGGAATGCTTTGTTGATGCAATATTGTGTACCAATGGACAGTAGACCTCAAGGAAAACACAGGAATCCACATCTCTAAGCTGAAACGTGAGGAGTTTTAGTTGTGATTCACTTTTACTTTTCTTTTTTTTTTTTTTTTTTTTTTGGTTTTTTTTTTTTTTTTTTTTTTTTTTTTTTTTGGTTTTTCGAGACAGGGTCTCTCTGTAGTCTTGGCTGTCCTGGACTCACTTTGTCGACCAGGCTGGCCTCAAACTCACAGTGATCCGCCCGCCTCTGCCTCCCGAGTGCTGGGATTAAAGGCATGCGCCACCACGCCCAGCTCACTTTTACTTTTCTATGGAAAACAACAGCATTCCCTGCCTTCCAAATCTATTACTTAAATAAAACATTAAAGAAGTAAATAAAAGAAAAGCACTTTTGAAATTTGGGAAATTGGGTAAATTCTTTTTATTTTATTATTTTTTATTTTATTTTATTATTTTTGTGGATTTTTTATTAATTTATTCATATTACATCTCAGTTGTTAGCCCATCCCTCGTATCCTCCCATTCCTCCCTTCCTCCCACTTCCTCCCTACTCCCCTCCCCTATGTCTGTGTTTGAGGGGGACCTCCTCTCCCTATATATTCTCATAGGGTATCAAGCCTCTCCTTGGTGACCTCTTATCTTTCCTCTGAGTGCCACCAGGTGTCTCCATCCAAAGGACATGGTCAAATATGGGGCACCAGATTTTGTGTGAAAGTCAGATCTCCTTCTCCGCTCAACAGTGGAGAATGTCCTGTCCATCGGCTAGTCTGGGTAGGGGTTCGAGGTTTACTGCCTATATTTTCCTTGGCTGTTGCCATAGTTTGCAGAGGATCCCAGGGCCCAGACTCGCCTGTAGTTTTCCAGGACCCGCTGGATCCTTCTATATCCTCATTCTCCCAGGCTTCTCACACCTAAAGTCTAAATAGTATGTCCTCCCCTCTTACCTATTTTCCTGGTAGGTACAGTTTTTCATAGGGATGTACACCTTGGACTAGTGTCTTGATATAAGTGAGTATATGCCATTTAGCTCTTTTTGCTTCTGTGTGAACTCACTCATTATGACAATTTCTAGTTCAATCCATTTGTCCACAAATTTCGGAAATTCCTTGTTTTTAATAGCTGAGTAGTATTCCATAGTGTAAATGTACGACAGTTTCTTTATCCATTCTTCTACTGAGGGACACATAAGTTATTTCCATGTTCTGGCTATTATGAATAAGGCAGCTATGAACATGGTTGAGCATATGTCCCTGTTGTGTGGTAGTGCATCTTCTGGGTATATTCTGAGGAGTGGAATAGCTGGGTCTTGAGGAAGCCCTATTCCCATTTTTCTGAGAAAGCGCCAGATAGCTTTCCAAAGTGGTTGTATTAGTTTTCATTCCCACCAGCAATGAAGGAGTGTTCCCCTTTATCCACACCCTCGCCAGCATGTGGTGTCAGTTGAGTTATTGATCTTAGCCATTCTGATGGGTATAAGATGGGAATCTCAGTGTCGTTTTGATTTGCATTTCTCTGATGACTAAGGAGGTCGAGAATTTCTTTAAGTGTTTCTCAGCCATTTGATATTCCTCTGTTGAGAATTCTCTGTTTAGTTCTGTGCCCCATTTCTCTATTGGGTTATTTGGTTTGGTGGTGTTTAATTTCTTGAGTTCTTTATATATTTTGGATATTAGACCTTTGTCAGATGAAGGGTTGGTGAAGATCTTTTCCCAGTCTGTAGGCTGTCGCTTTGTTCTCTTGACAGTGTCACCTGCCTTACAGAAGCTTCTGAAATTGTGTAAATTATTCTCTCTCTCTCTCTCTCTCTCTCTCTCTCTCTCTCTCTCTCTCTCTTTATCTATCTCTCATTATCTGTCTCTCTCTGTGTATATCTCTGTCTCTGTCTCTGTTTTTCTGTGTCTCTTTGCCTCTGTGTCTCTGTCTCTTTCTCTCTGCTAACTTCATGTGGATCAGGATATAAAGCTCTCCAATTCTATTCAAATGACATCCCTGTCTGCTCTCCATCATGATAATAATGGATTAACCCTGTGAAACTGTAAGCAACACTCAGATTAAATACTTTTTTCATAATAGTTTTCTTGGTTATGCTGTCTTTTCACAGCAATATAAGAGTATAATGGTAACTAAGACTTAGTCTCTCATTTAAATGAATATTTGAATTTAAAGCAAAATCATTTGTTTTTCTTGTAGTAACTATATAGATGATCACCTTTGGCTGTTTCATTTCTGGTACACAGAGGTGTGTTCATTATACTTTTGCAATGAGAAATATCTGGAGGCTGCTGAATAATAGGAAATTCATTAGTCTTTTCCATTCAATTATAAGACAAAGGAAAATGTGCTCTAATGCATTAATATCCACATTAGTATCCCATAACTGAATTGAAATATTCTTCATAATAATTCATTAAGTCATGTATTTAGTTCTTACTCTTTAATAAATGCTTTTATTTGGACATTGCCACTTTTTATCATTTAAATTGTGTAAATCATAAACTGTCTGGAAACAAAGACATTGGACAATGTTTGGGCTCCTCCAAATTATGCATTTAAATTAGTCACAAAAGTCCTTTTTTTTTTACCTTCCTTTGTATTATCTAACATTTATGGTCTCCCAATGTTCTATAATAATTAATTTATCTCAGACTTAATGACCAAGACCACAGATTGAAGATATCTAGGAGTGAAGCCTCTGTAATGTAAAATAAGTACCAGGAGATCATTAGGGTGAAGAACCTACAGTGGCATTATTGTGTTGATAAGAAATATCATCCTATGCTTGGATCACAAGGTACCAGAACAGCAGCCATGCCAGTACTGACCAACTCAGCTGCCCCTTGGGCCAGATCTTGTGCTAAGTCAGTCCACCACAACATCTACTCCATCTGAAAGCTGTCGGAGTAGGTGGAGAAGCCTTTCAGAGTAAGGCCAACAAGGTGTTGTGGAGCAGCCTAGAGCTTGCATTCTGACTCACTGCCTGGCTTTATGATGACCCTGGTTCTTAAAAAGGACTGGATATTCAAGATGAAGAATGCCTCCTTTCCTTGCTTGGACTTCCTCAAAAGACTTGTGCTGTCCCTGGAGGCCACTCTGATATACAAGATCCACTGTCCCAGGCTGTGTTGAACCCAGAAGTTCATATGGCAACCAGGAGCTGTGTTGATGTACCTGGCTTGATATCTGAATGACATACACTGCTACCTGAGGCTATGTTGATGGTAATTTCAGGGTCTATGCTATTGCTGGGGCCTATGTCTGAGTCCATGGTCCTATGGCAAGCAGGGTCTATGCTGATATTTGTGGCCTTTATTACTACTGAAGACTATGCAGATGTCCACAGTCTGTGTTGCATCCTGAACCCACGTTTATGTCATTGGCCTGTGTTGTTGCCAAGTGTTTTAATGGTGTCTATGGGACAATCAGTGGTTGAAGACCATGTTGATCTCTGTGGCCTGTACTGTCATCAGAGATGATACTGAGGTCTATGGCACATGCTGACCTTGTGGATGTTTGTGGTCCATGTTGTAAACATAAGCCCTGTGTAAGTCCATGATCCTTTCTCCCACTGACAGAAAAGGGCAAGGAAGATACTTTTTCTGTGATATTGTTGACAGCCTATTTACAGTTGAGAAAGAATGGCACAGAAGGCTTCAATGACACTCTCCCCCCAACATTTATAGTCATTCTTTCTCTTATCACTGTCTGTTCTGAGTTTTCAATAACTTTATTTATTCACGTTACAATCTGATCACAGCACCCACCATCCTCCCTTCCCCACCACCACCCTTTTCTCCCCTCCCAGCTCCTCTATTGGAGACCCACCCACCCTTCATCAAGTTGCATCATAAATGAGCACATTTGAATTCTCTTCCCCTGTGATCTGGGGAGGCAGCCTCTTGGAAAGAGGAGGGGGTGATCAAAAAGCAGGCAACTGAGTCCATGTCTGAGACAGCCCCTGAAAGATATTCATCTATGTTCACAGACAGGAGCCTAGCATAGTTGTCCTATGAAAGGCTCTACACACCAGCAGACCAAAACAGATGCTAAGAATCACAACCAAGCAGTGGGTGAAGCTTGGGGAGTCTGGTGGAAGAGTGAGGGTAAGAATAGAAGGATCTGGAGGGGACAGAAGTTTAACAAGAAGACCAACAAAGCCAATTGAACCAACTCACCATGGCCCAGGGTGGTTTTCTGAGACTGAAGTACCAGCCAAGTGCCATGGATAGACTGGAGCTAGAGCCCCTACATCGATGTAGTTGATGGGAAGCTCAGGCTTCATGATTAACTTTCTTATGAGTTAGGCATCCATGGTGAATACCTTCAATCCCAGTTCTGGGGAAGTAGATGAGAGGATCCCTCCTTCTTGTTGGTCTGCCAGTCTATTTGCATTTCCAGTATATAAAAAATAAGAACAGAGCTATTGATAGCACCTCTGGGCTCCATGTGCATACACAAAGCACACATAGAAAAACAAACAAACTTAAATGCTCTATCTCAAGTGTCCCCTCCCTTTGTGATATTGGACACCCTTTATGATTCTTAGGATACCCTAAATATTGGTGTCCTATATACTTCTGCATTTTTCCATATAGTTCTCTCTCTGTCTCTGTCTCTCTGTGTCTCTGTGTCTCTGTGTCTCTGTCTCTGTCTCTGTCTCTCTCTGTCTCTCTCTCTCTCTCTCTCTCTCTCACACACACACACACACACACACACACACACACACACACATGCAAACGAATAGCAATAACAAAATGTGCAGTCTCAGATTAATTGCTAGGAGGAATAGATCCCAAATCTAGAATCATCTCAGTCACTTCCTATCTTCATTCATTAATAATACTTTAGCTATCATTCTCAACATCAACCACTGAAAAAATTTAAACTGACTTATAATATCTACTTTTGTTCTCTGACATTTATGATTATAATATATTCTTAAAGTTTTTCTTTCTCAAAGGTTGGTATCCAAACAAATCAACTTTTAATGTTTTCTTAAGAATGTATTTCAAATTATCTAAGCATCAGCCAGAATTTAGGTGTGTTATCTCTGCCTTTTCTTTTGCTACTTCGAATAAGGACAACACAATTCAATGTACATACCATTCTTTTTATTAGTACAGATTACCACCCTATAATCTTCTCTGCAGTTTTCTGGTTCATTTTTCCCAATATTAATGAGTTAATAACTATAGTATAAGTCCCACCAACATGGAAGTATTCCTTAGACTCTTTGTAGTGTCTCTTCTCTTTAATCTCCTAAACAAACAAAGGAATGAACAAACAACAAAACAAACCAATAAAGGAACAAACTTTCGTTATGATCACCTCTATTCTATGGCTTAAATTCCTCTTGTAATCTCCAGTAGAGTTGATTTGTCCTACACCAGTGTCCTGAATCCAGTGTGACATCTGTTGTAATTGTACCAAAAATATCTCCTAATGAGTGACACTATTTAAAAGGATTAGGACTTTTAACTTCGTTGTAGTAAGATGGTCTTCTTAGAGGAAGTGTATCACTGGGGCTAGAAATGTTCAAGTCCCCAAACAAGGCCCAATGCCCCTCTTTTCCTACTGCCTGCCATTCTGGATTTATATATTTCATCTACCTCTCCAACAGCATGTCTGTCTGCATGCTGCCATGCTACCCACCATGCCAATAATGGACTAAACCTCCTAAATGTAAGACAGCTTCAATTAAATGTTTTTCTTCAGAAGAGTTTTGATGACGATGCTATCTTCTTACAGTAACAGGACACTAAGACAATATCCTCACTTTTTATAATGGTTTCAACTCTAATCCCAATTTCATCATAATCATATATTCTTTTGAAAACATTTATTTATTAACATATATTTTATTAATTTATTTGTATTACATCTCAGTTGTTATCCCATCCCTTGTATCCTCCCATTCTTCCCTTCCTCGAATTTTCCCCTTATTCCCCTCCCCTATTACTGTGACTGCAAGGACCTCTTCCCCCTCTATATGCTCATAGGGTATCAAGTCTCTTCTTGGTAACCTGCTGTCTTTCCTCTGAGTGCCATCAGGCCTCCCCATCCAGGAGACATGGTCAAATATGGGGAACCAGAGTTCGTTTGAAAGTCACAAGTAGAACATTATGATGGGCAGATCTGGGCCAAGGGCTCTTATACAAACAATGCAACAGCCAAGGACAATATGTGCAGTAAACTTCAAACTCCTACCCAGATCTTGCCAATGGACAGGACATTCTCCACTGTTGAGTGGAGAGTAGGGACTGACATGAAAACATTTCTTGACCACCAAAAGTCTGAAATTTTGTTAGACCCCATACTAAAACCAATCACAGTCATTAAGATATTTTAAAACAATGTACTTAACCTATTTTCTAAATATGTACTCATCCTGTTGAAATATCTTGCATTTAAGAGAATACTGTAATCATCTTATTGCTCCTTGGGTTTTTTCTGAAATTAGCTTTAGATGTATTAATGTATGAAGTTAAAATAAAATCACATCATTTCCATTACTTCCAAACTTTTTATCTGAGTGGACAACTTAAACTAATACATACATTAAATCTTAACCAATAAACTCTTCAATATCTCTGACCTATAGTAATGTATATATGCATGTAATATATGTATGTGTGTTATTATAATCATGTGATCAAAGCAGCCAGCAAATTTGGAAACAGCCTTATCCAAGAAGTATCTCCCACAAGTCTTGAAGGATACAGCCTGATTAATCTGTTTGTAATGTTTTTAGGAATTTTGGCCTAAGTAAGGGTGAGTTAATTTAATACTTTTCTTGTAAACCTCTGTTAAAGTCTTTTTGTGAAGTAACACTCGTTCCTTTCCCATGCCATACAATTTTGAAGATGTATTTATTTATTTGTTTCTTTGTTTGTTTGTTATGTATACAGTGCTTTGTCTGCATGTACACCTGCAGGCCAACAAGGGTATTAAATCACACTGTAGATGGTTATGTCACTATGTGGATGTTGGGAATTGAACTCAGGACCTCTGGAGAAGCATTCAGTGTTCTTAACCTCTGAGACTTCTCTCCAGACCCTTTAAAGTATTTATTTATTTATTTAATTTATATGCGTGAAATCCATATGTAGGCTGCATTCATAACAGCATGTCAGAAAAAGGCATCAGACCTAATTATAGATAGTTGTGAGACACCATGTGGTTGCTGAGAATTGAACTCAGGACCTCTTGGAAGAGCAGACAGTACTCGCAACCAGAGGCAGGTCTCCATGCCATACTTTTTGTGTTGTTCAATAAACATAAAGCAAATATGTTTGTTAGGGGTAGATAGAAGACATAGGACAGAAGTGTACATTTCAATTTGTGCTTACTCTTGGTAAAAAATAATCCTGTGCAAAGTAAATCTGTTGTCATTCTTTAAGGCAATTGCAATGCATTTCAAGGTTCCCTAGAGGTTTCCTAAATGTGTTCTGATACACATAGCTATTCAATAGTAGAGTTATGTATTATCAATTTTTCTCAAGTCCACAATAAATGTTCTTTGTAGTCAAATTTTGTTGGTTTTTAATAGCTGAATTTGCTAATCACCTAATTACAACAGAGAATACAACAAAAACATTTCTTAAAAACTATCGAAAATGGTTACCAGAATAGTTGATATGTTGTCATAGAAATACCAAAATTGAAATCCATATATAGGTGGTTTTTGTCTATAAAATAATTTTCTCCTCCATATGGCTGCAAATTCTGTTATATACAATAAAGCATTAAAAACTGTCTTCATACATTGTCTGCTTTTGTTTACAGGTTCTTCTCATTCATTTCCTTTTTTATTAAATATTTTTAAAAATTATATATTCATTTATATTATTATGTACATACACAATAAACTAACTATGCAAGAAGAACCAGGACACAATAAAGATTTTTGTAGATGACACATTCCTAGTGTTTTGGCTCTTTGTATTTGGCAGCCTTGAAGAAAATATCTTTCCTATCTTGATGCATCTAAATTTCTGAATTTAAATCAATCTCCATCACATCTCATCATTATCACTTTAAAATATCTATCTAGACCTAAGAACATCTCAACCCCTGAACATCTAAGCTTAATTGTTAATTTCTATTGCTCTTTTGTCAGTATACTGACAATCTCCTTAGTTCATTGTGCATATTATGTCATTTGTGAGTTTTGCAGAAAAGTATTCATATTGAAAAATTTCCACCATAGCTATGGCTTACTCATATTAAGCTCAAAACACCCATTTGCCTTAATTACTAGCTTACTCTCAGAATACCCTTATGACCTTCCAAATGTACCTAATTATGTCCTCCAGTGATTGCCTATTATGCTTCAATGAATCTCATAATGAATTACTATGTATATGTAAATGCATACTGTGGTCTAGATAAAGATTTGCTTAAATTAATGTACAATGTAACTTATAATATTCCAAGATCACCCACTGTTAAAAAATACATATATGTGCACTAAATGTTTCAAATGACATATGTATGTGTATACTTACTTCAGATTATCTGCATGTATGACTGCCCATCCATTCTCTGATCACTTGAAGTGCATTTGACTAAAGGTTCCAGCTGTTGTCCTATCTAAGTTGTCATGGTTTTCACACAGAAATTACATTTCCCACAAGACTTTAGACAAAATCTCATCAGATGAGGGATGTTCAGTTCTGCCCCTGGGAGAAACTTCAGTTTAACAATGGCCTTACTATTCTTTAGAGTTATTTTGAACTGTGGTATGCTTTCACTTTTTGTTTCTTTTTCTTTCTCTGATCTACCTGGAATCAGATCTATGTTATGTTGGTTGATTTGTCCATTCTTTTCTCTCTTTCTTCCTTATTTTTCCTTGATAGCTATTGCTCTGAATAAATGACACAGCCAATTCAGTGTGGCTATCTCTTAGATAATTAATGATGAACACAAATGGCAGCTATATTGTCTCAAGCTTACAATATGAAGAAAAGAAATGACTCCTGTATCATACATTTGAACTGAAGTATGGTCAGTTGGTGAGGGGCAAATTGCCTCAGATATGACAGCTCATCAACTGTTAAATATTACACTTGAAATTGCCTTGGAAACTTTCCAATGGAGCAGACTGCCATAGCAGATGTGATGATAAGACATTCACAAAAATGAGAATCAAGGTAGTGGGAACTATAAAAAGAGGAGGAGAGGCAGGTTACTTCTAAGTTATGCCAAAACCATCAGGGAGACATTAAGAAACAGCGGTCCTCCAACAAGCCATTAGAAGCTGATGATAGAAAGAGGGTGTCTAGGCAAGCTGCTTTATGTCTAGAGTTTAAAACAAAAGCTGAAGGTGACATTATATAAAGGTCATAACATTGTTCTTAAAATAAAACCAATCAAACAACATACAAAACAGAAAATCTGAGACCCCGAATCATGGTAAAATCCCAAGTGTAAGGCAGTAGCAAAGTGTGTTTAATGCAGCCTCTACTGGACTCTCTGGGCAAGGGGAGGCTGCCTCCATTTCTTCCATTTCCCATTATTGACTAGTACTGTTGTATGCTAGAAGTTTTTGTTTTAGAAGGCAAGAAATGTTCCAAATAATATGCCCGACAGAGCTGGATTTGGCTGTGATAAGTCTACCCTAGGAGAGAGACAATCCAGATAATAGGCCTAATATATCAAACAAATTTTAAGTGTATATTGGTTATAGCTAGAGAATTTTTATTGGATTGAAACTTAAGGGAGCTTTATGAAGAGGGTGAATATAAAGAACAGAGATATCAGATACCATGACCTGAATTTGATAAAGATGTTGCCTTTCCTTTACACTATTGGTAGAACAACAATAATAAAATAATACAATATAGAGACACACTGGTTCAGAACTAGACATGGTTTATTATTAAATACAAAGAAAATGGTCTCTGTTCTCAATATTTCTGAGACAGAGAGAGAGAGAGAGAGAGAGAGAGAGAGAGAGAGAGAGAGAGAGGAAGCAGACCAAATTTCGTTTACATGGCCAGATTCCTGGATTCTTGTGTTTCTTAGTTTTTGAGTAAATTCATACTCTTTACTTTGGTAATACTGAATCTGAGATTTCCTTTCCTATTCGAGATTTCTTTCACTAAAGAAAGCCTCACCTCCTTAATATGGAGTCTTAGTTGCCTCAGGCTGTTATATCTAAGTACTACATATTGAGGTGGCATGAATAACAAAATGTGCTTTCTGACAGTTCTAGATGATATAAATCTAAGTTGAGGTATGGAAGTTGCTATTTTGCTCCAAAACATCTCACTTTGGTAATAATTTTCATGTTCAAATAACAGGTGTTTACTTGTGTCCATGACTCCCTTTTATAAGAAGACCAGCCCTACTAGATTACAGTGTATGCTACTGAGTTCATTTTACTTAATGAACATTGGAAATAGTCCATTTAGTGCTGCATCACATCTCATGATATTAGGACATAGACGCTTCTGCAGATACATAGTTGAAAGGAATTAGTCAACCTGTAATATATGAGAGGTTTCATTCATTCAAGTAACACTTTTTTTCAAGTAGCAGCCCTTCCATGTTCCCAGAACACTAACACCTGTCTGGTTTCCTCTAATTCTCTTAGATCAAAAACACTAGTTTATTTCCATTTGGGGGATGGAATGAAAATAAACACCTCCAGGTTTAAGGTACATATTATTTTTATCTGTTATGATACTGCCTTAAAGTATTTGTACTTAAAGAATTTTAATTTATATTCATATTATTTTTTGCTACCTTTTAGCATGCTTTATTCTCTACTAATAAAATAATTGCTTTTTGTGGGCATGAAAAATATATACACATAATTATACATATACTACTATGCATACCTAATAATTTCATATTACTATATATTGTTACATAAACACATAATGTATATGTAGCTAAATTCTTTTCATCTTCATCTTTGTTAGAATCAATTGAGAAATTGTTCTTTCTTGCTTGCAAAACAATACCACTAAAACCGTGTGTGTGTGTGTGTGTGTGTGTGTGTGTGTGTGTGTGTGTGTCTGTATGAAATCATTCCAAAATAATATATTTAACATACAGGCTACCTATATAAAACCATGTGTCTCTATAACATATATCATCTGCATATATAGTACAGGTATAAAGAAATGGAGCATTTGCAAGAAACTATATTATCTGAGTTTATATGGCTAAATGTGGAGAATGACAGAAGGATATAGTTTCCTTCTTTTCTAAATGACTCCACTGAGAGCATTTGAATTGTTTGTGGTGAACATCTGCAGGCTGCAGACTTTTATTTCAGAAATGAGTGTGCAGGGCAAAGGTTACAGCTCTTTGGTAAAGTGCTTGCTTAGCATTCAGGAGGCTGTGACTTCAATTACCATCTCCGCAAACACAATTCATTAAAATAAGCTTTAAATATTTTTTCAGGATATACAAGATACGAAATTGCCTCAAGAACAGTAATTTTATGTCTAATTATCCATTATGAAGGGAATCATGAGTATTATAAGTTGAATTGTATAAGTAAAGAAATAATACATGTTATAAAACATTTAAATAATGTAATGTGTGACAAAATGAATCATTTAAAAGTACTTCATATTTTTTTTTTGAGCATCAGAAATGTGTATTTGAGATTTAGAAACAGACATGTCAGTCTTCTGGATGTGACATAGCCTTTGCACTCATGAGCTCATTGCAGCCACTGTGATATGTACAAAAGTTGCCCAAGGATAGGAGCATAAAAATTTCACCATTGGCCTGGCCAGGTGGCAGCACCCAAGGAGGCCGATGTAGACGGATATCTGTAAGTTGGAGGCCATCTTAGTCTCCAAAACAAGTCCAGAACAACCAAGACTATATTGAGAAATCTTGTCTTCAAAAACAAAAACAAAACAAAAAACCCAACAAACTAAACAAACAAACAAAAAAGTGTGTTCATCATGGTTGAGAGAAGGTCCCAGGACCAGTAGGATGATCAGCTATGAATTATTGTTGGGAGAGGGGTGCCATTTTCTTCAGTGGCTGAGCCACAGATAGGTTGACCTTTCTTCATTGAATAACTTCCCAACCATTCGCAGGCAAGTAACTCAGTGGGCCACACACAGGAAGATAGCAAAGTAGGAGGAAGACTGATTGCAAACACTGACAGTGGGCGAGAAAGGAAAGGAGCATGGAGGTAGGTGAAAATAGCTTCCATTATGGAAGTACAAGAAGCCATCGTATAATAAGAGCACTTCCTATTTTCAACTAAAAATTCCAGACAATCAGTCATTAAATGTAGCTTATCTGAAGTTAAAAATGATAGAAATTCATTTAATATTATATGTTAGTCAATTAATCCAATATAGTACCTTTTAGAAATATAGGTATATACATAAATACAGATAAATCTATAAACATAAAAGAAATAGTTATGCTTCAACATGTAGGCACTAATACACTAAAACCTAACAAAATAGTTTTTGTTTTTATATAATTGAGTTTTTATAAACTTTAATGTTATTTTCAGTAGAAAAACTACTAAATACTGTTTAATTATTTATAACTCTCTTAAATGACAGCAAAGAAGCATGGTATAGAATTAATGAAATAGTTTATTTTATCTGTGTATTGATCTATATCTATATGTCTTTCAAATTTATATTTTTAAAAAAGAGGCATGGTTGTGGCAGACCAATACATTTTTATAGAATTTCTAGTAGTTTAAATGGAGCTCAGTGCCAATACTTAAATAAAGAGTACTAATCAGAATAAATAGTACTAACCATGTGAGGCAGAGGTAAACTATAAAAGCAAAATTTATCAATATTAATAATATTATTCCCTTTGGGGAAAAAAAGAAACATTTTTTTCCATTTGCTATTTAATAGTAATGGGAAAAGAGGATATCAGAATAGCCATCCAGATTATAGAAATTTTACTTATTCTATTTTAACAGCTCTATGGACAAAGTAAATCAGTGCACGATATCCTTTGAAAAGCAGCAACGATTGTGAAGAGGAATGGACAAGCGAGGGCGAGCTGCTGAGGTTTTGTCTCCCTCTTGAAATCTGTAGTCTCAGCTCTGGCTGCATCATTCAGCAGAGAACCTAGACACTTCCTCTTGTTTGTTGAACAGTATTCTAAAACAGATCTTTTCGAGGAATTAAAAAATGCTCCTGACAGCAAGAGACAACCAAATACTTTCAGTCAGCTAAGATTCAATTTCAGATCTTCATGGCACACTGTGATATATTATTTTTGTAAACTCCTTTGTACAGTGCTGATATTCTGCCAAGAAACCAAAGCCTAGGCTTGTTGGTTCTGAAAATACTTAAATTATTTCTTCTTTTACATTAATGCTTACTGCTACAGAATTCTCAATCCACCCTCATCATTACACTGGGCATCTTGATCATTACCCATGTAACTGTAGTGATGTCCCAGGGTTCAATGGCTAACATATAAATACTGTTTTCTTGTATTCCCACTATTCAGAGTTCAACTCCCTAGGGAATTACAACCTTTATCCATCAGTGACTATGTGGCATTGATTATTGTGGTACTTGAATGGTGGCCTTTTTTTATAATTAATTATGGAATAATCATACATATGTTATTTATGATTTCTTTTAAATTTTTTCAATGCATTTAGTGACAGTGTTTTCAAATTTTGCCTGTTAGGATAAATTTTTCATGTTTTCATTACTCTCTGAGTTACACTCCATTGTGTAGTAAGATTTTAGCGACACTTGTGCAGCCCAAGAATTCATTTAAGTGTCTGCAATAACTACAGTGCAGCTTTTATACTAGCATAACTTGCTTGTGTAAAAAAGGCGTCACCCAGTAAGGAGGCTGAATAGTCCACTTGAACTAGAATTAAAATCTACTGTTAAATAAAGTGAGCTTATGTTCCTGACCAATACATTGGAGAACACAGAAGTTCACTTCTAGAAACGCCTGGAAATTTATTTTTTCTTGTTCATCCTTATTCTCTTCCCAATATGTTACCTGCAACAACAGTTCATCGTAAGACAAGCCATTAACTGTGTCTGAGGAGTAAGGCATGATATTTATCCATGTACCATGATATGCATGAGAAAGAAGCTGTTGCTTTTAATTACTAATTATAAGCACTCTTGTTCTACTTCTGTCAAACTACTACAGTGGAGGTCTAATATGAATACATTTATATCCATAATACCATTTGTTTTATACAGAGACTAACTTAAGGACACAACTAAGGATATGCACATGGTCACTTACCACTAAAAACCTCAAATCTCATAGAATACCTCTTGTTTCATTTTGCTTCTGTGGTATTCTGTATCATATGGAAAACTGCCATTTGAAATGAAAAGAAATTTATCCTAAATGATTCAGTATTCCACTTACAAGTGTTTTCTTTTCCTTTTTTTATTTTTTATTTTTGGTGTGGGACAGAATCTCATGAAAAGAGGATGCAGTCGTATTTTTGTATGCATATGAATGTTTACATATATTCATGTTTTTAATTTTTATTTTGAATTTATTAATTTAATAAGATTATGATTCAATTGTTATACCATCACTTGTATCCTCCCATTCCTCCCTCTCTCCCACTTTCCCCATATCCCCATCCCTTAGGTCTATGACCGAGAAGGACTTCCTCCTTCACTATATGGTCATAGGCTATCAAGTCTCATCTTGGTAGCTTGCTTATTCTTTCTTTGAGTGCCAACAGGCCTCCCCACCAAGTGGAGCTGGTCAAATATAGAGTACCAGAGTTCATGTCATAGTCAGTCCCCACTATCCACATAACTTGGAGAATGTCGTGTCCATAGGTTAGATCAGAGTAGGGGTTCAATGTTGGCTATAGATTGTCCTTGGTTAGTGCAATAGTTTGAGCAGACCTCCCTGGGCCCTGATCCACCCATCACGATATTCTCCTTGTAGGTTTCTAGGACCCTCTGGGTCTTTCTATTTCCCCATCACCTATACTTCTCTTGCCTAGAGTCTCAGTAGGATGTCCCAATCTATCCCAATCTCCTGGTAAGTGGAGACTTTAGGGCTAGTGCCGAATTATAAGTGAATATATACCATGTGAGTCTTTCTGCTTCTGGGTTAACTCACTCATTATGATCGTTTCTAGTCTCATCCATTGTCCACAAAATTTGAGAATTCCTTGTTTTTAATAGCTGAGTAGTATTCCATGGTGAAAAATGTACCACAGGGTCTTTATCCATTCTTCAACTGAGAGACATTTAGGCTGTCTCCAGGTTCTGGCTATTATGAATAAGGCTGCTATGAACATGGTTGATCATATGTCCTTGTGTGCTGGAGCATTTTCTGGGTATATTCCAAGGAATGGAATAGCTGTGTCCTGAGGAAGCTCTATTCCCATTTTTCTGAAAAAGCGCCAGACAGATTTCCAAAGTGGTTGTACAAGTTTTCATTCCCAGCAGTAATGAAAGAGTGTTCCTCTTTCTCCACATCCTTACCAGTATGTGGCGTCACTTAAATTTTTTATCTTAGCCATTCTAATGGGTGTAAAATGGAATGTCAGAATTGTTTTGATTGCATTTCTCTGATGACTAAAGACGCTGAACATTTCTTTAAGTGTTTCTCAGCCATTTGCTATTCCTCTGTTGAGAATTCTCTGTTTAGTTCTGAGACCCATTTCTCAATTGGGTTATTTGGTTTGATGATGTTTAATTTATTGAGTTCTTGATAAATTTTTGATATTAGACCTGTCAGATGTTGGGTTGATGAAGATCTTTTCCCAGTGTTTAGGTTGTCACTTTGTTCTGTTGACAGTGTCTCCTGCCTTACAGAAGCTTCTCAGCCTCATGAGGTCCCATTTTTTAATTGTTGACCTTAAGGCCTGTGCTGATAGTGTTCTATTTAGGACATTGTCTCCTGTGCCAATGTGTTCCAGGCTTTTCTCCAATTTTTCTTCTAACCGATTTAGTGTCTCTGGTTTTATGTTGAGGTCTTTAATCCACTTGGACTTAGTTTTATATATAAATATACATGTGTCTTTGTTGTTGTTGGTGGTGGTTGTGGTGGTGGTGGTAGTAGTGGTGGTGGTGGTGGTGGTGTGTGTGTGTGTGTGTGTGTGTCTGTTTGTGTGTGTTTGTGCTCAGGAGTATGGATACCAGACATCAATGTTGGTTTCCTTCCTCACATGTTCTTCATCTTGATTCATAAACCAAAGTCTTCCTCTGCACTCGGGGCACTCTGATACTTATAGGTTGGGTGAGCAGTAAGCACCTGTCTCCATCTTACCTCAGTTCTCATATTGCATTTGCATGCTGCCGCACCCAGTTATTACTGTAAATGCTGGGAAACCGAATTCAATGCCTACCTGACACTTGCTTGATACATAACATACTAGTGGAGCTATCCTTCCTGGAAAGCTGTAAGTATTATTCATTGTACCATGCATGGTTAGACTTCAGCTGATTAGTAGAGGGAGTAGTACTCACTGACATTGATGAAAGAAGTACTGTAAGAAAGGAAAAAAACTGCAAACCCAATGTAAACAAAATACAATTAGATTGTGGAGACGCTATGGAATACTACTCAGCTATTAAAAACAAGGAATTTCCAAACTTGTGGACAAAAGGATTGAACTAGAAATGATCATAATGACTGAGCTAACCCAGAAGCATAGAGACTCAAATGGTGTATATTCACTTATAACTAGACACTAGGCCAAGGGGCATGTCCCATGAAAGTCTGCACCTACCAGGAAAGTGGGATAAATGTGAGGACACCCTACTGAGACTCTAGATGAGAAAAATATAGTAGATAGGGAAAAAATGGATCCAGAGGGTCCTAGAAACCTACAAGAAGAACACTATGATGTGCGGACCTGGGCCCAGGGCTTCTGCTTGATCTATGGCACTAACCAAGGACAATACATGCAGTCAGCATCAAACCCCTACCCAGATCTAGCCAAGGGACAGAACATTCTCCACAGTTAAGTGGAGAGTGAGGACTGACTTTCACGTGGACTCTGGTGCTCCATATTTGGCCATGTCCTGTTGATGGGGAGGCCTGATGGCACTTGGAGGAAGGATAGCAGACTACCAAGAAGAGATTTGATACCATAGCATCGTATTCAGGTTGAGGAGGTACCCCTCAGTCACAGTCATAGGGAAGGGGAATGGGGTGAAAGCGGGAGGGAGGGACGAATGGAAGGATGCATGGGATGGGATAGCAAATGAGATGTAATAAGAATTATTTTATTTTTCAATAAAATGTGTTTAAATTTAAAAAATAAAAAAATTAAAGAATGATTATCAGAGCAATCTCAGCATCTTTGTTATTTTTTCTTTTTAAAGTTGTGTGTACATGTGTGTATGTGTGTGTGTGTATATAAGCAGTCAATTTTTAAATTTAGCTCATCATTTTACCTTAAATTTATGTGTAATTAAATAATAAACCTAATTTTCCCTTCTATTCAGATCATTTATAATGATTAAAATTTGAGTAAAAGCATGTAAATAGACAGTTTGAAATTTTTCAGCATTATCTTCACACTCCAAATGTATTTTTATTTTTTTAATCCAAAATTAAACTTTTATGTATTATTACCATTATATTGTTAACTAAAAAAGACCAATTAGAGGGAATGTAGCCCAGATAGCTGGTTGTTATAAACTGATTTTGATTAAAATTTGTAATTATTTCCAAGGAAAACTATGAGAAATAATAGTATTCTTAGATTTTCAGTAGAATTGTGCTTCAAAGAATGTTAGCTTGGTGATATTTAGTGATATATAATTTGTTTTAACTAATGGTGATTACCTATAAATCAACTATAAAATATAAAATAAGTATATGTTGTTCTAAATGAAAAGAAAGCTGATAATTTTTACTCTACATTAAATATATATCCTCATTTGGATATACATCTTTGTTATGGCAGACTATTTTCTAAATTGAATGACTGAGGATGTAATCACAAATATAAATTGAGTATGATTAAATTATTTTATATTAACATTACTACTACATATTATTGGCAAAAACAAATGTCTGAAACACAAATCATAGTTTTATATCTGTTTTTATGGAATTTTTTAAAAGTTAATATTAAAACTACATATTTTCCTAATGATGAAATGATACTAATTCTATATAGCTATAACCTTATTCACACACACACACTACACATACACGCATACACACACACACACACACACACACACACACACACACACATTGCACTATTGGGATTCAGGAACTGAAATATAACCATGATGTAAAGCTTGCAAACTCATCAACAATAATATTTGTTCTACAGTCCTAGCAAATTTTATGACTTACTAGACTATTTTAATGAGTTTAATGAAAGAAGTAATACAACTACATGGTAAAAAAAATTGTTTTTCAATCTCGTTTTCTGATTGTCTGGCACAAATGTTCAGCTTTATTTTTCCAGTCAGACACTTCAAAAGAGGTTTACATTTAAATCTTAATCAGTAGTAAAAATTTGTCTTAATTTTTAGGTACATTTGTAAAACAGTTGTCTCCTGACACTCAAAACAAAGCAAAGAAGTTACTAGCAAAATTTTCATACCTATAGATCTTATGAAAGAAAAGTTATGCACTAAATCTTTTATACAATGTCATATTTGATAGGATGGTTTTATTTTTACTTATTTTTATTGGCCTAAGGATAATTACAATGTCATATGGCTCACAAGTAAATAAAAATATTTCCTTTAGTCCTTTATATTTCATTTTAGTATGTTCAACTCTACTTACACTTTGCTTAATTTTTTTCTTCCTTAATTCATTAACTTTTTGTATTTAAGCTTTATAAGAAAAGGGAGGTATTCTTTGGACAACTATTGAATATCTTCAATTTCCTTATAGCATTTGCTATAGCTAGCTTTATTATTTTCTTTATAGAATCCCACTAATGTGTACATATTACTTGGTTACACATATCCTTATTTACATATTTACATATTTATATGAGTAAAAATGGTATCATCTTTCTGAAAATGAAAAATTGGATATATTGGATTTTGTTGCAAATATTGGTGTGTAAAAAAGAGTGAAAATTCTCATTAAAGAAAGCATGGATGAGTTTAGTTCAAGGGATGACTTGTCAGCAGATAACATTATGATAACTACTGTGCTAAAGTTCAGGAATAGGACACTAGATCCTAGGAGAGCCATCCCATGGAAAGAGAACATCAGAAATCTGCCTAGACGCTTGGGGTTTTCAAAGACAACTGGCATTAGTCTTTTTCATGTGTGACCTTTCTTTACAACATAATAGTGCTGAGTCTTCACTTCCTAAAATTGTTCCATCTGTGCCTTCTCTGGTTCATTTTTTGTAATTTTTCTCTCACCTTCTCTTCTTGGATTAGAAGCTTCAACATAATAAAATCATAAAATATTGATAATATTTACAATCATCATACAGACAAAATTTGTAAAAATATTTTAAAGTCAAATTTCTGGATGTGTCTGTGAAGCTATTTTCAGGGACATTTAACTATGGTGACAGGATCCCCTCTTGTGGACAGCACTATTTTATAGGCTGGAGATCAATGCCTGAATGAAACAGAGAAAGAGAAGAAAATTATGAAGAGTACTTGTGTGAGTATATTTCTGTGTCGGTGTTTATCTATAAATAAATAAATATATGTACATATATATTATTCCTAATGGAATCCTCAAAGGTAATGTAAAAATATTATGAATATATTGAATATTCAGTAAGGTAAATTAAATAATGTAAATGGTATGGGTACTTCAAATGTCCACATTAGTAACATATTTTTCTATGTGCCTTCATATAAAAATATTTCAAATATAGGAAGATGAACCTAAGTTTAGAAATAAACCTAGCTTTCTTAAAGCAGTCATAAGACAAGAAGCTGGGAAGAGGTCTTAAGACACACAGGTGTCATTTCAACATAGCTCTTGGCTATGGGTGGTGGCCTGTGTCCATTTCCTCTCTCAGTGCTGGGGCCCCATCTACCTTGAACCTGGGCAGGCCCTGTTCGTGCTGCCACAGACTCTGTGAGTTCACATATGCATCAGTCCTTTTGTTTCCAAAAGGCAATGCTTTCTTGTCGTTCATCTAATTGTACCCTTCTTTCTACTTCCTCTTTCACATATCTCCCTGAGCTCTGTGTGGAGAAGTTTGATGAAGATATCTGATTTATGACTGAGCGTTCAAAAATCTCTCATTATTTTCACATCTTTTTTTTTTTTTTTTTTTTTTTTTTTTTTTTTTTTTTACCTAAGTGATAAGATGTTAACCTCTTACACTCTGGTGAAGTTTGTAGAATAGAATGCAAAGTTGTGAAACTTTCAAAGTGTTCTGAGTTCCACTTGAAAACTAAAAATAATGTTTTTAAATATATTGTCTTTCATGAAATGCATGAGAAGATACAGAGAAATCAAGATGAAAATGAGCTAGAAGCAGCCCTCTTGCTAGGGAGCTTGCAAAATTTTGGAAGATGCTATAATACACTGGCTTCTCAGAGGGCATCAACAGTTTTTTTTTTCAACCATGAATCTCATGAACTGCAACCCAGACCATCCATGAAAGATCTTCTTTCAGGTGCAAAAGTGACAGGACTGCTATGATGTGGTTAAGCACGTATTGATTGCACTTGTGACTCCTTCACAGGACAGAATGTTTGTTTGGTGGTGAAAACTAGTCAGTAGGGTTTGGCTGTCAATGTTTTAGACTATAGGCAGGAACTTAAACTATTAGACAAATGCTCATTCTAATTCACATCACAGAAGGGTATTGCATACATAGATATGATCTCTAGAAATATTAAGAATGAGTGACAGTTGAACGTTCAGCTTTAAAAAAGGAAAATTAAAGGCTTTCGTGAGACATGCCCCTTGGGCTAATATGCAGATATAAGTGAGTATATACCATTTGAGTCTTTCTGCTTCTGGCTTAACTCACTCATTATGATCATTTCTAGCTCAATCCATTTGTCCACAAATTTTAGGAATTCCTTGTTTTTAATAGCTGAATAGTATTCCATAGTGTATATGTACCACAGTTTCTTTATCCATTCTTCTATTGAGGGACACTTAGGCTGTTTCCATGTTCTGGCTATTATGAATAAGGCTGCTATGAACATGGTTGAGCAAGTTTTCTTGTTGTGTGCTGGAGCATCTTCTGGGTATATTCCAAGGAGTGGAATAGCTGGGTCTTGAGGAAGCCCTATTCCCAGTTTTCTGAGATAGCACCAGATAGATTTCCAAAGTGGTTGTACTAGTTTGCATTCCCAGAACACTCTCCACAGTAAAGTGGAGAGTGGGATATTACTTTCTCACATACTCTGGTGCCTCACCTTTGACCATGTCCCCTGGAGGGGGAGACCCGGTGGCACTCAGAGGAAGGACAGCAGGTTACCAAGAAGAGACTTGATACTCTATGAGCATATACAGGGGGAGGTAGTCCCCCTCAGGAACAGTCATAGGGGAGGGGAATAAGGGGAAAATGGGAGGGAGGGAAGAATGGGAGGATACAAGGGATCAGATAACCATTGAGATGTAACAAGAATAAATTAATAAAGGAGAAAAAAAAGGAAAATTATACCACTATTGCTAATTCCTAGAGAAGAGCTGAAAGACAGCGGGGTTGGGGGGGGGGAAGTTTGGGAATGTTATCTTATGGAAACTTCACTGACATGGCAACTATAAACTCATGTCACGTGAAGCTGTGTGCACCGGGCCTGGGCAAGATGGGGTGTGATAGCATCAAGGTGCCAGGCACAGGGAACTGTAGCTCTCTTGTGAAGCAGTGAATACTAGTGAATCCTTAGGTATAAAGAGCAATTGTCTTCAGATGTGTATCTGCTGATGAGCATCTCAGATTCTAACAGATAGTTCTAAAGATGGTCACATGGATGGCTTGTTTTGAAAGTAGTGGAACACTTTTTTCTTTTTGTAAATTTACTTATTAATTTAATCTCTTTATGGCCTGATCCACATCCTCTCCCACCTCTCCTTCCAGTCCCTTCCTCATGCCGTCTTCCCCCATACCCCCTCTCCTTTTGTATCAGAGAAGGGGAGGCCCCCAAAGGGTATCAAACCGTTCAGGTCCCTCAAGTCACAGCAGGACTAAAAGTATCCTCACCCACTGGGGTCTGACAAGGCAGCCCAAGTAGAGGAAGGATTCCAAGGGTAGGCAATAGAGGCACAGACAGCTCCTATTCCCATTGTTAGGGGACCCACACGTTGAGCAGACTGCACATCTGCTACATATGTGTAGGGGTCTAGTTCCAGTCCAGGCTTGCTCTTTGGTTGGTGTTCCAGTCTCTATAAGACCCCATGGAACCACATTAGTCGACAATGTACTTCTTCTTGTGGTGACTTTGACACCTGCAGCTCCTCCAGTCTTTTCTCCAACTCTTCCGAAGAACTCTCCTGAGGACTGCCTATTGTTTGGCTGTGGTTCTCAGCATCTGTTTCCATGAAACCTTTCAGAATACAGTTATGCTTGGCTCCTGTCTGCAAGCAGAGCAGTGTATCATTAAGAGTGTCAGGGGTTGGCTCTCTCAAATGGGCTTGTTCTCAAGTTGGGAGAGTCATTGGTTTGCCATTCCCTCAATCGCTGTTCCATCTTTACCTCATACTTCTTGTAGGCAAGATGAACAAAAAAAGAAACAAATGCTAAGTAACTGAAAATTTTCTTATAATTATTGTATAAAGGGAAACCTTAAAATAAGCCTAAATATACGTCTGCTTAATAAATGAATCAGTAATTATATTTCCACAGTGAAAACACAAGTATTTGAACAATGAAATTAAGAGTAGTTCTTTTTTAAATAGTGGAACACAAAACAAACGAAACATAAATATAGCAGAGAATTTAAATGAAAGAGAAAGGATACTCATGTGGAGGAGAAAAGGCAGCTTTGCTCTCTTTACCTATAAATACTTATTGGGTCAAGGTCACCTGATACAGCTACAAGTAATTAAATCAGGACAGGTTGAGAGACCACAGCACAACTGAAGTTGTGAAAATTTTATAGAGCATCTTCAGACTTTTTATATTTTTATCAGAAAGAAAATATGATGGCTATTTCCAGGATCAATACAGTTGTAGTTGCCAGGAAACTATGACATTTGCAAGCTGTACAAGCTACACAAAATTAATATCTGAGGCCAATTGTCCTGTTTACTTTCCATGCTCCCTGACTACTACAGGAATACACAGAGAAAAATAAAGTGGTCTGAAGTCCTCAGTGTCTGAAGCAGTGCATTAGTATCTTAAAAACAGGAAAGTACATTGTGCTTTAGGAGCCATGGGATCTGGTCTGAAAAACCTATGATCCTTGACTCTTAACAAAGCTAGGCCTAGCCACCTCCATGGTTTCCTCCAGGTGAATAGGGTGACAGTAATCAGAATGTAGAATACACATACAAAATTTTCAAATAACTAATTTAATAAAATTTATTTTAAAATATTTTATTGACAGTATTTTAAATATCAAAATTTAAAATATGCTAAAAAACAAAATAAGTCTTAAAATTTTTTCTGTTTATGTTAAATAACAATAAAACTATTTATTATTTTATTTAATATTATTTTATATTATATAATTTATTTTATTATTAAATATAATATATTTTATTTATTATATAATAAACTATAATAGAATATATTCTTGACCTCACATAGGTTTTCTTTTTATGTACATAATCAACTATATTTTCATATTAGAATGATTATTATTGTATTTTTACTTATGTAGTTCTTGGGATCAAATTATGTTTATCTTATTTTATATGTTTTATTATTTTTCATGTATTATATCCTCACCACAGTTTCCCATTTCTCCACTTCTGCCAGCTCCTCCCCCAAATTCAAAGACTGAAGCATATGAAATAACTGATGTACCATCAAGCCTCCTAGATTTTAGATTGTTGATTATCATATGCCAGCACCAAGGCCTTAAAATTATTATAAAATAATACCTATTAAAAGCTTAAAATATTATTTTTTGGGCTATTGCTGTACAATTAAAGGCATTTTATATGGGTGGTGGGTTACTTGAAAGTAGAAGGTGACTTGTTGGTTTGGAGTTTGGTCAGTGTATTGGACCATAGTTTTCTCTGAGCAGCTTTGAGTGGGGGCTAAGATTTTACTCTTTCATAAAACCCTAGATATAGTGACCTGAATGACATTTCTAAGGAATAACTCTAAGGTTCTGACACAAAACTCTTTCTTTTTATAAAAGGTTTATATCTAACACAATAAAGACAGAGTGAAGAAGCATAAGATTTCTGAAGTAAATGATCCATGAGACGATGCTTGGTATTTAGGATAAGGGAGAAATTTCCGAACCATGTCAAACTAAAAAAGCATAAAGTCACATTTGTCATTATCTCAAGGAATCTATCACTCCATGAGTTTTGCAGTCATATACAAATGTAAACACATGAGATGCATAGTCTAAAGTCATATAGATTTTTATGCATGTTTAATGAACTACTGTCAAAATCGAAGCTTTCTATTTGCTTGAAGTACTAATGTACATTCAAATGTTATCACATCCTAAATATTTACTGCAGTGTCTTTCAGGATTGGTCTCATGTACATACTAATTGCTCCAACATTTTCTCTCATTTGAGAAATACGGAATGAGGTCAATAAAAAAAAATCAGTGTCTTTGATGTGTATAATCTTGCCTGTAGCCTTGGATCAATAATATTTGTCTTCTTTGTACTTAGGCAATATCAGGAAATTCTTAATTTATATCTTTTTACACCAAATTCTCCAAATAGTGAATCCAGTTACCAAGGCTGCATCCTTTTCTGGGCTACCAGAAATAAAACCCCAATCATAGCATTTACACATTACAATATGGGTTGCTGCCAGAGCCAATTATGTCCTCAGACAAGAAGCTGACAACATAATTAGCATGAAGCGAAAACATTGCATTGTTGTATACTTTCTTTCTAACTAGTGTTATTAATGGTTCTATTAAAAGAACAGAAAAGAAAGGTTATAATATTTGTTCTCATGGTAACTTCCTCTAAATATATAAAGAAAAGCAACGATTAGTCATTTTTGTTCATTTAATATTCAGGGTATTCACTTTCCCATTCGCAAAGGCCAGAAGTGAAATTAACCTTTGCTCTTGGTTTGATAGGGAAGAAACTGAAGTTAGAACAGATAACATTAATATTTTTAAATGAAAACTGCTGTAAGACAGATGATGGCTCTAAAATAACCCCAGATGGTTAGTGCTAGATCCCTCTCAAAACAAAAATTCCAGCCTGTTTAGTTCAAAGATCATTACTTCCCTTATTCGACAATTTGGGGCTTTACACTCATAATGTGGGAAACACACTCTGTTATCTAACAGAGTGTGCGACCCAGGGCTAATTAAAAGGCACACATGAGCAGGGCAGGGTGAAGCAAGGCTGCTTCATTACAAGTGGTAGTTGCTCCCTTGAGGCAGAAACATCAGAAGATTCTTGGAAGAGGTCCAAGGCATCAGTCAAAGGCAATGTGGCTCCCAGATAGCGAGTCTGCTGAGTGGGATCACAGCGCTGGGAGCTGTTTGATCTGAGGGCGGCTTTTTATTTGTTTGTCAGTTTGGTGAAATAGAAGACCTCAGAGGGAATAGAGCATGCAGACAGAAGCAGAATGTGACCTTTGCAGCTGTCAGGCCAGACTTGGGGCTGGGAGGCTTGCATTCCAACCAGTGTGTTTGGCAACCTTGTAAGTGGAGATTGACAGACTAATTGAAAATCCGAAGAGGATGGCGTGGAAAGATCTCTGGTGTTGCTATTGCCATCCATTGGCCCTTCACCTCCTAGAATGGTCTCTATACTAACTGGAATCCAGGCATCCATGAAGAAATGAGATCATGCACTGGACAACAATGATTCTATAAAGAGTGAAGAGGAGAGGTTGAGAGCCCCCATGATAACCTGAGGTCTAGTAATCACACTCTGAGAGGCAGTGGAAGCTATGTGAAAGAATCAGACATTTCAGCACTCTTTGTACAGGTGGAGATCTAAGACTTTTTAAACATCCACATTTTTGGAAGTGGCATATACAACATTACATATAATGTATTCAATTGTAATGTGTATATGTCAAAAGTACATGTAATGGAAAGCCAAGCACCATGAAAATAAAGAGAGTAAAAGGACACAGTATCCGGGAAATGTTTGTTTTACATGTTTACTCATTAGGCAATGTGTGAGTCCTGTGTCAGCTATATTGATGGAGAACTTATTATGGGGATATACTTTCAGTAGATTTAATATTTCTTGAGGAAAGTAATACTGGGTTGTAAAAAGAGAGTTCTCGATAGATTTTTGTTTAATGATATAGATGTGGAAAATACTGTGTAATAAATATGTCCTTGGTAATATTCTCTGTGTTTACATATTATAAATGTAATCTATTATATACATATATAATTTTAAATCTATGCACACAGGGAGGAGGTTAATAGAAAATATTATTTACAATAAGAAATTTAATGTTTCATTTCATTTATATGTGTGTACATAAGCATCATTTTTAATGCTGAACAGTACTTTGAGAACATTGCTTTGAGAATGAGTGCTATTTCTCTGGTAAAATGTATGTTATCTTTGCTATGTGTTCAAACTCCTTATAGTAGCGATTTCTTTTCAGCAAAATGAGTGAAGAATCTTTGTCTTAATTTCAAACTAGTAATCTTGTCATTCAGTTACATTCTTTACTTAGAATAGTGACAAGGATTGTTCTGACTTCTTTCACTCTTTCTAAAAACCTCCAATTTTCTTAATGAATCATTTTAATTACTTTATTTATTTAATAAAATATAATTAAAGGTACTTTAAACATGTAGCAATGAAATTTTTCTGCAACTTAAGACAGAGAGAACAGCACAAATGAACTATGGGGGCATCATAACTTAAATAAAATATGATGTGGATGGAGAAAACTATTTCCTCAACCTTTCATACTTTTAGCAAAAGTAATCTTACCATGCACATAGAAAGTCCTCAATCAATTCCTTCCCAGTGATACACATAAAAATGTAAACATCTCTTCATGGAAGAAAAGCAAATGCAAGTTTATATACTAAAATGAAAGTAAAGATAGAGCATTTCACCTCCTTAATCATCAGGGAAATGCAAATCAAAACAACTCTGAGATTCCATCTTACACCCATCAGAATGGCTAAGATCAAAAATTCAAGTGACACCACATGCTGGCGAGGATGTGGGGAGAGAGGAACACTCCTTCATTGCTGGTGGGAATGCAAACTAGTACAACCACTTTGGAAATCTATCTGGTGCTATCTCAGAAAACTGGGAATAGGGCTTCTTCAAGACCCAGCTATTCCACTCCTTGGAATATACCCAGAAGATGCTCCAGCACACAACAAGAAAACTTGCTCAACCATGTTCATAGCAGCCTTATTCATAATAGCCAGAACATGGAAACAGCCTAAGTGTCCATCAGTAGAAGAATGGATAAAGAAACTGTGGTACATATACACTATGGAATACTACTCAGCTATTAAAAACAAGGAATTCCCGAAATTTGTGGACAAATGGATTGAGCTAGAAATGATCATAATGAGTGAGTTAAGCCAGAAGCAGAAAGACTCAAATGGTATATACTCACTTATATCTGCACATTAGCCCAAGGAGTATGTCGCACGAAAGCCTTCACTTACCAGGAAACTGAGACAGAGGGGAGGACATTCTAGTGGGACTCTAGATGAGAGAAGCATGGGAGAATGGCAAAGTAGAAGGATCCAGAGGGTCCTAGAAGCCTACAAGTAGAACACTATGATAGGCAGATTTGGGCACAGGGGTCCCGCTCAAACTAAGACACCAACCAAGGACAATACAGGCGGTAAACCTTAAACCCCTACCCAGATCTAGACAATGGACAGAACACTCTCCACAGTAGAGTGGAGAGTGGGATATTACTTTCTCACATACTCTGGTGCCTCAACTTTGACCATGTCCCCTGGAGGGGGAGGCCTGGTGGCACTCAGAGGAAGGACAGCAGGTTACCAAGAAGAGACTTGATACCCTATGAACATTTACAGGGGGAGGTAATCCCCCTCAGGAACGGTCATAGGGAAGGGGAATAAGGGGGAAATGGGAGGGAGGGAAGAATGGGAGGATACAATGGATGGGATAACCATTGAGATGTAACAAGAATAAATTAATAAAGTAAAAAAAAAGAGAGATGAAGGTTTCTAGGATGCAGTCACAGTCATAGGGGAGAGGAGTAAGAGGAAAATGGGATGGAGGGTGGAATGGGAGGTTACAAGGGAGGGGATAACCATTGAGATGTAATATGAATAAATTAATAAAATAAAATTAAAAAAAAGAATGTAAAGATACATAACATAAAAAGCTTAAAAAACTGGAAAATTACAGTCAAAATATGTTTCAAAAACAAAAGCTTACAAACATCAGTAAGTAAAACTCTGCAATTATAAACATTTGAAACAACTTAAAATGTAATTTCAAACATAAATTTTCTATTAATATAGGAAAAAGTTTGAATGCCATTTCAGAAGTTTATACATATTGAGAAAAGATAATATAATTCCTTGTGATTAAACTGAATTGCTACTAAATTTAACCTTGCTTGCAAGTGAATACAAGCTTTGAAAACAGGTTGAATTTTTAAAAGTAGATATAAATAATACAGAATATTATTATAAACCTTCAAAAATGAACACAACATACACTTATTGAAAGCATTAGTTTATTAGTCACTTTGATATAAGTTTACAAGGGTTTTAGAAACTTTTTGGTCATTTTTATTTGGTTCCACTTGAAAATCATCACTCTGTTCTCTTGTGAAAATAGATACTAAGCCAAAAATATCCTCTTATTATATCTTATTAATTTATTAGTACATGTACTAAATTTTAGAATTGACATACTGGGGCATTTATTTCACTAGTAACCTGTTCAGGGTTTCCAATGCAACTTTCAGAGCAACTAAGGGATACACCATGCTAGTAAAGGATTAATAGAACAGTTCCAATTTGCATTAATGACACTTGTAGACAGGTAATGTTTTTGTTAGATTACTAGAGTTTAGTGTTTTTTTGGTTTTTTGGTTGTGTGTGTGTGTGTGTGTGTGTGTGTGTGTGTGTGTGTGTGTGTTAGCTAACTTATCATGCATTTTTCAAAAGAAGTTGGTGCAGACAAGATATTGACTCTATAAGCACACTGCATTATTCAGTAGGTAAGTACTAGAGTACTCTACAGAAAACAACAACAAAACTAATTTAAGTAACTGAACTAAGAAACCTAACTTCTATTGATAGTTCTACATGTAGTAAGTTTACAATACAGAGAAGATGCTTACATACATGATCATCATGTAAAACTAATTTGGAAAGAAGAGCTTACAAACTTTGATAAGCATGCAAAGTAAGAGGTTGAAATGAGTAACATTTATAAGTCAAGAGTTATTGACAGATCAGTCATAACAATAATTTGATAATTATGCATAAATGAATTTTCAAAAGTCCATTTATCACCTGTCTATGTTCCACTGTATTCAACATTGTCATATTCTAATGCCTTCCTCAGCTTTCTTTTTTTTTTCTTTCCTAAAAACCTATTCCTCTTCCATAAGGATTAGATCATGATTGTATATTTGAGAATATCTGTGCAGGGCTATAATAGGCCTAAAGAGGCAACATTTAATCCTCCTTGTCTGATTTCATTGTTATAGAGTTACAACAAATAAAAAGAGATCTGGAAAAGCATACAGACTCTGGGACAAGATACTAATATCCATTGGTAGTGTCCGTATTATAACACTTACTAATGGCAAAATGTTATATTTATTTAAAAATTCAAACAATGAGATTAATAAATTTAAGCTTAGAGTAGTAAATATGAGGCTGAACTAAAAAATAAAGGCTATAAAACACAAGATAAAGAAACAGAATATTTATTAAATGAAAAGAGGACATTATTTTAGGAAAGATTAAGGCAGGCTACATAGCGGAAGTTGGGGAGAGAAAAGGGAGAAATGATATAATTATGTGTTAATTTCAAAAAACAAAAAAACATTTAACCAAAAAATCTCAATAGAGGCAAAGGAACACAAATCAGAGTTAGAGAGGAACCTTGTGTGAAGACACTTGAAGTGGAGTAACCACTTGACGTTGACTATTCAAAGGATGCAAGTCACAGTTACCACACATACGCAAGACTAATTCTGTTACGTCAATTTTCTTATAAAACATATATGTATACCAATTATTATTGCTGACAATTCTAGCCTATGGTATTTAATCATATATTATTTTGGAGCAATATTTTCATGAATGGCAGTTACATTATTGGGAAGTGTATAATTCACTATTGAGTTAATGCACATTAAGCTTTACACATTTTGCATTTGGTGGTGTCTTGTGAATTTAATTAAAACAATAACTTGGGTGCTTATTATTGTTGCAATCATATATTACCTCAGAGGTCATGTTAAAGACACTGACCAACATCTGCTACTGTTAGGACTTACCAGTTACTTTAAGATGTGAATGGGGGAAACACCAAAGTGATTGCTCAAGGTGTCTGAGCAGCAGGGCAGCAGTGATAGCAGAGTGACTGACAGGCTATTTGCCTGGAAGGTTCCCAAAATGGCAGCATCTGTTTTTACCAGGTGAGAGGAGAGTCCACAGTGAGTGAAACTAGTGGGTCCAACCTCAGGTCACTAATACTAGGAAAAGTTTCCAGATTCACATTGATACAAGGTCTCAGTCCATGGCCATCCACTTGTGTGTGGTCTCAGATTCTGGTCACTCATCCACTTTCACTGAATACCTTCTGGAAAGTAGGGGGCTTGGCACCAACACTGGGCCTCCTGATACTCAGGATTTATGGAATCAGCATCAGCTACCATGCCGAATCCCACTACTTCTCCCTAGGAAGACTGGTCAGACCTCTGGGCTGGCAGGTTCCACAAGATGACTGCAACCAGCAAGCACAGTGTCTGTACACAATGTCTGAGAGGAATATCTGGGCATCCAGAGCTCATTAACCTTGGAGAAGGACAACCAGTAGTGGGTGACAGATTCCTGGACTTTCCCCAGTGAGAGGAGAGCATCTGGGATCCTGAGTAGTGCAGTTGTAGGGCTCTTCCTGCACCGAAAGAGTACCAGGAACTAGCAGCTAATACCAAAGACAGCTAGATGGCTAAAGGCCAGCTTAAAAGACAATCAACAAAATCCAGAATAATATGAAATCTCCAGAAGCCAGTTATCCTACAGCAAGCAGTCCTGAGTCACAAGAAAATGATGTTAAATATATGCTTATAAAGATGATGATAGAGGAAATAAATAAAATACTCAAAGTTATATAGGAAGATATTGTCAAACAGATTGATCCCCTTGTAAAGGCCTTTATATTGGAAATGAATAAATCACTTAAAGAAATACTCAAAACACAAACAGATGAAAGAATTGAGCATATCATGGAGGAGTGGAGGAATATACAAACAATCAGGTGAAGTAAATAAATAAAACTGTTCAATATCTAATGATGGAAAAGAAAACAATAAAGAAAACTTAAACTGAGAAAACAGGAATTTCAGAGGTAAGCATAACAAACATAATACAAGAGGTGGAAGAACGAATCTCAGGGTTAGACGATAAAGTAGAAGATATCAATGCATGCTTCAAAGAAAATGTTAAATCTAAAAAATTTCTGACACATAACATGCAAGATACCAAAGACACCATGAAAAGGTAAAAATCTAAAAATAGTAGGAATAAGAGAAAGAGAAAATTCCCTGGTGCAAGACCTAGAAAATATTTTCAGCAAATTCATAAAAGAAAAATAACCCAATCTAAAGAAAGAGATGACTATAAGCATACAAGAGGCCTACAGAGCACCAAATAGATTATACCAAAAAAAGTAAATACTCTCAGCACATAATAATTAAAACACTAGTTGTAAGGAACAAAGAAAATATATTAAAAGCTGCAAGCAAAAAATCACAAATAACATATAATGGCAAACTTATCAGAATCACACCTGACTTCTCAGAAGAGACAATAAAATCCAGAAGGGCCTGAAAACACATACTGTAAACTCTAAGAGACCACATACACTTGTCCAGACTACTAAACCCAGAAAACTTTCAATCACCAGGATGGGGAAAGCAAGATATTCCATGATAAAACCAAAATTCTACAATATCTATATATAAACCCAGACCTATAGAAGATACTAGAAGGAAAACTCTCACCTGAAGAAGTTAACAGCATCCACACACACAAACCCTACAAGATAGAAATACAGTAAACAAAACATCAACAGACAAACTACTTTCAAAACCAACAACAAAATAAAAGGAACTAACAGTCACTGGTCATTAATATCTCTCAACATCGATAGATTCAACTCTCCAATAAAAAGACACAGATTAATAGAATGGATGTGTGCAAAGGACCCATCACTCTGCTGCATAGAGAGTTCTGGGTAACTATTCAGTTAGCAAACTGTCTCTGTTATCTTCTCATTTGGAAAGCTACTAACCTGTACTTCCAGCAAACTCAGGTAATCAAATTTATTACTTCTCAAGTCTCTGATGGATTTGAAGACTAGGTACTTTAATTTTACAATGAAGCTTAGTTGTTTAGGGCCTAAAATGTTTGTAAGTTGATAGATGTTATAACTTAGTAATGACAAGATGTGGCAGAGATTGATTTACAATCAAACTTTTAGACGCACACAGACAGAAAAGATATTTTCCTCAAGGTTGCCAAATACAAATAGCCAAAACACTAAGAATGTAACATTTCTATAATTCCTGATGGTGTTATGGTTCTTCTTGATATAGGTAGCTTATTGTATATATGTATGATAATATAAATGTATATGTAAAAATTAAAAATGTTTAAGAAAAACAAAAATGGAAAAACAAAAAAATTTAAAAAATAAAACATGAGGAAAAAAAGAAAGAAATGCACTTCAGCCACAAAGACAGATACTAACTGAGAAAAAAAGGTTTTCCAAACAAAGGGACCCAGAAAGCAAGCTGGAGTAGCCTTCTAATATGTAATAAGATAGACTTTCAACCAAAATTAATAAAAAAGAAATGATAAGGAACATGTCATGTTCACCAAAAGAAAAAAATCCAACAGATGGCATCTCAATTCCGAACAGCTATGTACCAACTATAAGGACACACATATTTGTAAACAAACATTAATAAAGTTTAAACCACACATTGGTCCCCCAAAATTAATATTGTCAGACTTCAACACCCCATTTTCACCATCACCAATGAATAGGTCAGTGAAATAAAATTAAACAGAGAAATAAGGACACTAACAAGTGTTTGAATCAAATGGACCTAACAGATATCTACAGAATATTTTACCCAAACCAAAAATATATATATTCTCCTCATGGAACCTTCTACAAAACTAACCATAATTGGTCACAAAGCAAGCCTCAACAGATACAAGAAAAGTGAAATAATTCTTTGTATCTTATCAGACCATTATGGACTAAAGCTAGACCTCAACAGAAAGATAAATAACTATAGCCTACACAACCATGGACACTGAACTACTCTCTACCCAATGAGCCAATGGGTGAGAGAAGAAGTAAAGAAATTAATGATTTTCGAAAAGTCAATAAAAATGAAGACATAACAACCCCAAACTCATGGGACACAATGAAAACAGTGGTAAAAGGAAAATTCATAGTACTTAGTGCTTTCATACTAAGATTTGAGAGATCTCTTACAAATAACTGGCCAATTGTTTAATAATAGGCATGGCTCCTTCCACATCTCCAAAAATCCTTCCTGCCAATTGCATAAGGCGATCAACAAATTCCTGGAAGGGCTCTGAGGGTCCCTGGACCACTTTAGACAGTTGTTCTCCTGCCCCCTCATTAGGCAAGGACTTCCAAGCCCTCATGGTGCAAGTTGCAATCTGTGCAAACACAGCTGGGTCATATTGTATCTGGGCACTAAGTTCGGTATACTAACCCATGCCTGCTAGCATATCCACGTTTCTCTGTGGAACTCCAGCTGCTGCATTACGTGCGGCGGTCTGAATACACTGTTCTTGATAATCACTGCGCCAAAGCAAATAATCACCCCCACTGAGGACTGCTCTACACATTTGTTGCTAATCACTAGGTGTTAAGAACTGTCTTGTGAAGGATTCAGAAATGGCAATCATAAAAGGGGCATGTGGGAGGATTCCAAGATGGCGCCGACCAATAAGCCGCGTATCTGATCTACTCCGAGAAGACCAGGGACATAAATAGAGAAACAGATTGCTGGACTTTGAGAACTGTAGGTGAGTGGGGCCCCAAAGACTGCAGTCCAAACAGGGGGCCCACCCCCCTCCCCGGGGACAAACATCCCGGAGGTGCAAAACGCACTCCCCAAACTCTAGAACGGAATCCACATGCAAACTACAGCTGCATAGAACGCACCGACTCGCTGTTTGGGGAGGGGATTTTCCGGAGACTCTAGCCAGGAGTCTCAATGAAGAGGGGAAATCTGCCCTAGGATTCCTCCTTCCACACCACCCCAAACTGCAGAGATCACCCTCCTGGGGCGAGTGGAAACGCAGGTGGAGGGTCCCAACAGGTGGAGGGACTGCAGCTCGCTGGCTATCCAGGGCCCAACCTAACACCAATCATAGTGGATTGAGCCTGCAAACAGCGGCAGTGAGAAGTCAGCTTGGAACTGCTTCCACAGACATATCAGGAGACGTGGGTCTTGCCTAGAGCGATAGCTGAGCGTCAGAGCCCGGCGGGAAGACCTGGTTCCAACCCGCGGGTTTCCTCCAGAGCTCTGCACCGCGATTGTGCCTACCCAGCCAGTCACAAGGCACTGGCCCTGCACTCCCTGAACTAGAGAGCCGATCCGGGGCCCCTGGCCCGACCAAGGCAGGCACTCTCACATTATCGGGAGTCGAGACTTGGGTGGGTCGTGTTTGCAGTATCTAATTGCTGACCCAGAGCATTAGTGGAGCATCAGAGCCCGGCGGGAAGACCTGGTTCCGACCCGCGGGTTTCCTCCAGAGCTCTGCACCGTGATTGTGCCTACCCAGCCAGTAACAAGGCACTGGCCCTGCACTCCCTGAACTAGAGAGCCGATCCGGGGCCCTTGGCCCGACCAAGGCAGGCACTCTCACATTATCGGGAGTCGAGACTTGGATGGGTCGTGTTTGCAGTGTCTAATTGCTGACCCAGAGCATTAGTGGAGCATCAGAGCCCGGCAGGAAGACCTGGTTCCGACCCGCGGGTTTCCTCCAGAGCTTTGCACCGCGATTGTGCCTACCCAGCCAGTCAAAAGGCACTGGCCCTGCACTCCCTGAACTAGAGAGCCGATCCGGGGCCCCTGGCCCGACCAAGGCAGGCACTCTCACATTATCGGGAGTCGAGACTTGGGTGGGTCGTGTTTGCAGTGTCTAATTGCTGACCCAGAGCATTAGTGGAGCATCAGAGCCCGGCGGGAAGACCTGGTTCCAACCCGCGGGTTTCCTCCAGAGCTCTGCAACGCGATTGTGCCTACCCAGCCAGTCACAAGGCACTGGTCCTGCACTCCCTGAACTAGAGAGCCGATCCGGGGCCCTTGGCCCGACCAAGGCAGGCACAATCACATTATCGGGAGTCGAGACTTGGGTGGGTCGTGTTTGCAGTGTCTAATTGCTGACCCAGAGCATTAGTGGAGCATCAGAGCTCGGCGGGAAGATCTGGTTCCAACCCGCGGGCTTTCTCCAGAGCTCTGCACAGCTTTCCTGCTATTGTGCCTACCCACCCAGTCACAAGGCACTGGTCCTGCACTCCCTGGAATAGAGAGCTTATCAGGGGCTCTTGGCCCAAACAAGGCAGGCAATCTCACAATATCAAGAGACAAAACGTGGGTCTTCCTTGCAGTATCTAATTGCGGACCAGGAGCGACCTTGGTCCCTCCAGGCATAGAGTTCTGGGAGAAGGTGAACACCTCTACAGGGTATAGAGACAGACCTAAAAGACAGCTACACCTCCATAAGATCTGATTTACCTGGGATCTTGACTACAAAGCCACAGGAAGGACAGGCAGCAGAGATCAACCTACACAACCAGAACGTCTGTGTGTGGACCTTAATCTAGGTCCCAAAACTGCTGATCTGAATCACAGCAGTAAAATCCAAAGAGAAATCTACTTTGGATGACTCAGCCGGGAGCCCACGGTGCAGAGGAAAATCACCAGAAGGGAAACCAGATCAACTACCTGTTCCACGGAAATACTCCTTGATCCCCACAGGCAAGAGCACCTGACCTATAATCAGTCATCAATTAACTACTCTCAACCAGCGAAGGTCACTACAAAATATCTTCCAACATCAGAGACATCAAAATGACAAGAGGACAACGAAAGAATGCTAACAAAAACCAAAACAGTTTGGCATCTCCAGATCCCAGCATTCCCAATGAAAACAACCTAGAGAACCTAACAGCAATGGATAGTCAAGAAAAGGACCTCAAAGCCCTAGTAAAGACAATGATAAAGGAAGAAACAATTAAAATCTGTAAACAATTGCAGGAGGAGGCAAACAAGAGGGCTGAAGAGTTAAAAGAATCATATAAAGAGGCATTTGAAGAATTTCAGAAAAATATAAATAACCAGATGAAGGAAATCATTAAAACAGTCCAAGACATGAAGATAAAAATGGAAGCTATGATACAGGAACACACAGAAGAAAAACGTGATCAAGAGGCATCAAAGAAGAAAACAAAGATCTCAGAGGTGGCATTATCTAACAGATTGCAAGAGATGGAAGAACGAATATCGGGACTTGAAGATACAATCGCAGAACTGGAATCAACCATCCAGGAAAATGCTAAATCTGAAAAGCTCCTGACACAAAGCATTCATGAAATAAAAGATAACATGAAAAGACGAAACTTGAGAATAATAGGGATAGAGGAAAGAGAAGGCAACCGACTCCACAGTCCAGAAAATATCTTTAATCGAATAATAGAAGAAAATGTCCCCAATTTGAAGAAGGAGATGCATACGAGCATACAAGAGGCCTACAGAACACCAAACAGAATAGACTTGAAAAGAAAATCTTCCCGTCACATAATAATAACAACGCAAAATATACAGAACAAGGAAAAAATATTAAAAGTGGCAAGAGAAAAAGGCCGAGTAACGTATGAAGGCAAACCTATCAGAATTACTCCTGACTTCTCAGCAGAGACCATGAAAGCCAGAAGGGCCTGGACAGGGGTTCTGCAAACCCTAAGAGAACACAGATACCAGGCAAGACTACTATATCCAGCAAAATTATCAATAACCATTGATGGTGAAAACAAGATATTCCATGACAAAAACAAATTCAAACAGTAACTAGCCACAAATCCGACTTTACAGAAGTTACTAGAAGGAAAACTCTACCCCAACTGGTCTACAACCAAAACTACATAGGAAATGGGTAACTATACCATTGCAAAATCACAACCTCACAAAATCTTGACTGTTACAAATACCAAAAATGAAAGGACTTACCAATCACTGGTCATTAATATCTCTCAATGTCAATGGTCTCAATTCTCCAATAAAAAGACACAGACTAATGGAGTGGTTGCATAAACACGACCCAACATTCTTCTGCATTCAAGAAACACATCTCAACCACAAGGACAGACATTGCCTCAGAGTAAAGGGTTGGGGGAAAATATTCCAAGCAAATGGTCACAAGAAACAAGCTGGGGTAGCCATTCTCATATCTAATAAAATAGACTTTCAACCAAAATTAATCAAAAGGGATGAGGATGGACACTTCGTACTCGTCAAAGGTAAAGTCAACCAAGAAGACATCACGATTTTGAACATCTATGCTCCAAATACAAGGGCTCCCACATTTGTAAAAGAGTTATTAACAAAGCTTGCCCCACTTATTGATACCCACACATTAATAGTGGGCGACTTCAATACCCCACTTTCACTCAAGGATAGGTCTTTGATTCAAAAACTAAGCCAGGAAATAACCTCATTAACCAATGTCATGAATCAAATGGATCTAACAGATATCTACAGAACTTTCCACCCAAACGCAAAGGAGTATACCTTTTTCTCAGCACCCCATGGAACATTCTCTAAAATTGATCACATAGTTGGTCACGAAGCAAACCTCAACAGATACCAGAAGATTGAAATAATACCTTGTATCTTATCAGATCACCATGGTCTAAGGCTGGACTTCAACAACAACAGAAATAACAAAAAGCATACTAACACGTGGAAACTAAACAACTTTCTACTTAATGACACATGGGTCATGGAAGAAATAAGGGAAGAAATTAAAGACTTCCTGAAACTCAATGAAAATGATGGAACAACATATTCAAATTTGTGGGACACATTCAAAGCAGTGCTAAGAGGAAAATTCATAGCACTAAGTGCCTTTAAAAAGAAAATGGAATCATCCCACATAAACAACTTAACAACACATCTGGAAGCTCCAGAAAAAAAAAGAAGCAGAAACACCCAAGAGGAGTAGACGCCTAGAAATAATCAAACTCAGGGTTGAAATCAATAAATTAGAAACAAAGAGAACAATCCAAAGAATCAACAAAACCAAGAGCTGGTTCTTTGAGAAAATTAACAAGATAGACAAACCGTTAGCCAACCTAACGAAAAGACAGAGAAACACTATCCAAATTAACAAAATCAGAAATGAAAAGGGAGACATAACAACAGATACTGAAGAAATAAAAAGAATCGTAAGAACCTACTTTAAAGGCATTTATGCCACAAAATTCGAAAATTTAAGGGAAATGGACAAATTTCTCGACCGATTCCATTTGCCAAAATTGAACCAAGACCAGATAAACAAATTAAATAGCCCTATTTCGCCTATAGAAATAGAAGCAACCATTGATAGTCTCCCAACCAAAAGAAGCCCAGGGCCAGATGGCTTCAGCGCAGAATTCTACCAGTCCTTCAAAGAGGAGTTAATACCGATACTATTCAAGCTATTCCGAAAGATAGAAATGGACGGAACATTACCAAATTCCTTCTATGAGGCCACAATTACATTGATACCTAAACCTCACAAAGACCCAACAAAAAAAGAGAATTTCAGACCAATTTCTCTTATGAACATTGATGCAAAAATACTCAACAAAATACTCGCAAAGCGATTACAACAGCATATCAAAGACATCATCCACCATGACCAGGTAGGATTCATTCCAGGCATGCAGGGATGGTTTAACATACGGAAATCCATCAATGTAATCCATCATATAAACAAACTGAAAGAGAAAAACCACATGATCATCTCTCTTGATGCAGAAAAAGCATTTGACAAAATCCAACACCCATTTATGTTTAAAGTTCTGGAGAGATCGGGAATACAAGGCACTTATCTAAACATAATAAAGGCTATATACAGCAAACCAACAGCCAACATTAAATTAAATGGAGAGATACTCAAGGAAATCCCTCTAAAATCGGGAACCAGACAAGGCTGCCCTCTGTCCCCATATCTCTTCAATATAGTTCATGAAGTTCTAGCCAGAGCAATAAGACATCAAAAGGAGATCATGGGGATCCAAATGGGAAAGGAAGAAGTCAAATTATCCCTATTTGCAGATGATATGATAGTGTACATAAGCGATCCCCAAAATTCCACCAGAGAACTCCTGCAGCTGATAAACACCTTCAGCAAATTGGCAGGATACAAAATAAACTCGAAAAAGTCAGTAGCCTTTCTGTATACAAATGACAAACAGGCAGAGGAAGAAATTAGGAAAACTACTCCCTTCACGATAGCCACAAACAATATAAAATATCTAGGAATAACTTTAACCAAGCAAGTGAAGGACTTATTCGAAAAAAACTTCAAACCTTTGAAGAAAGAGATTGAAAATGACATCAGAAGATGGAGGGATTTACCTTGTTCATGGATTGGGAGAATTAACATAGTAAAAATGGCCATCTTACCAAAAGCAATTTACAAATTCAATGCAATCCCTATCAAAATACCTACAAAATATTTTGAAGATATTGAAAGATTAATTCTCAAATTCATATGGAGAAATAAAAAAACCAGAATAGCAAAAACAATCCTATACAATAAAAGATCCTCCGGAGGAATCTCCATACCTGATCTCAAGCTGTACTACAGAGCAACAGTAATTAAAACAGCATGGTACTGGCAAAGTAATAGGCTGGTGGATCAATGGAATCGAATTGAAGACCCGGAGATGAACCCACACACATTTGCTCACTTGATTTTTGACAAAGAAGTCAAATCTATTCAATGGAAAAATGATAGCATCTTCAACAAATGGTGCTGGTCTAACTGGATGTCTACATGTAGAAAAATGCAATTAGACCCTTATTTGTCACCATGCACAAAACTCAAGTCCAAGTGGATTAAAGACGTCAACTTAAAACCAGAGACATTAACTCAGTTAGAGGAAAAAGTGGGGAAGAGCCTGGGACACATAGGCGCAGGAAACAACTTCCTGAACAGTACACGCACAGCCCAGGCCTTAATGTCAACAATTAATAAATGGGACCTTATGAGGCTGAGAAGCTTCTGTAAGGCAGCAGACACTGTCAAGAGAACAAAGCGACAGCCTACTGACTGGGAAAAGATCTTCACCAACCCTTCATCTGACAAAGGTTTAATATCCAAAATATATAAAGAACTCAAGAAATTAAACACCACAAAACCAAACAACCCAATTGCAAAATGGGGCTTAGAACTAAACAGAGAATTCTCAACAGAGGAATATCAAATGGCTGAGAAACACTTAAAGAAATGCTCATCCTCGTTAGGCATCAGAGAAATGCAAATCAAAACGACACTGAGATTCCATCTTACACCCATCAGAATGGCTAAGATCAAAAACTCAAATGACACCACATGTTGGCGAGGATGTGGAGAGAGAGGAACACTCCTTCACTGCTGGTGGGAATGCAAACTAGTACAACCACTTTGGAAAGCTATCTGGCGTTTTCTCAGAAAAATGGGAATAGGGCTTCCTCAAGACCCAGCTATCCCACCCCTTGGAATATACCCAGAAAATGCTCGAACACACAACAGGGACATATGCTCAACCATGTTCATAGCTGCTTTATACACAATAGCCAGAACATGGAAACAGCCTAAGTGTCCCTCAGTAGAAGAATGGACTAAGAAACTATGGTACATTTACACTATGGAGTATTACTCAGCTATTAAAAACGAGGAATTCCCGAAATTTGTGGACAAATGGATTGACCTAGAAATTATCATAATGAGTGAGTTCACCCAGAAGCAAAAAGAGACAAACGGTATATACTCACTTATATCAAAACACTAGTCCAAGGGATACGTCCCATGAAAAACCTTACTTACCAAGAAAGTGGGTCAGAGGAGAGGACATCCTATTGAGACTTTAGGCGAGAGTAGCATGGAAGAATGGGGAAATAACAGGACCCACAGGGTCCTGGAAACCTACAAGAAGAACTTTATGACAGGCAGATCTGGGTCCTGGGGTCCTCCTCAAACTAAGGCACCAGCCAAGGAGAAATAGGCAGTAAACTTCGAACCCCTACCAAGACCTAGCCGACGAACACGATATTCTCCACTGTTGAGTGGAGAGTGAGATCTGATTCTCACGTGAACTCTGGTGCCCCTTTTCTGACCATGTCCCCTGGATGGGGAGGCCTGGTGGCACTCAGAAGAAGGATAGCAAGTTACCAAGAAGAGACTCAATTATCTTAGAGCATACATAGGGGGAAGAAGTCTCCCTCAATCACAGACATAGGGGAGGGGAGAAGGGGGGAAGTGGGAGGGAGGGAGGAATGGGAGGAAACAGGGGAAGGGCTAACAATCAAGATGTAATATGAATAAATTAATTAAAAAAACAAAAAACAATTGGTGGGATAGCAATTGAGATGCAATCTGAATAAATTACTTAAAAATAAAAAATAAGGTTTCTATGAAAAAAAATAAAAAAATAAAAAATAAAAATAAAAGGGGCATGTGGACCATAGGCCATAACTGCCTCCTTAAGCTGTTTTATGTCTTTAAACCGGAAGGCTTCATGCTGTCTCTGCATTTGCCCTGGGATATTGGGTGAGGCACTTCAACTATTAGAAAGACTACCAAGAGGGAGCAGAAGGCTTTGCCAAAGATAATTGACTTAGATAATCTGGGTTATACGCCGGGGGCCGCTCTCCTCTAGTTTCTTTTCCTTTAATCTTACACGCCTTCAACTTCTTTAGGGCCCATATCTCTCGGAGGTTAAAGTTGCCTCTTCCTCCTCAGAACTAGAAGAAGATATATCAGAGGCAATCTCAGATGGGGCCAAAGATTTTACAGATTGCTCCTCCTGCACTTCATTTGGAGGAAGTTCCAAACTTCCTAGCTGCTCTCTTATTTTCTCACCCTTACTCCTAAGCACATCTCTAATAAGACGCCGTAACGAAAAAGTAGCGATAAGAACACTGTTGGACCCTTCATTTTGTAAAGTCTTCTGGAGATCAGATTTCACCTGATCCCAATCTTGGATATTTAGCTCTCCCGATACCATAAACCAAGGACTACTCAATTCTATTGTTTTTTATAAAATCTTTAACACTCTCATACTTAATCCTGGTGCCTTAATCCTCTAACAATCTCACTACTTGATCCACCAGAACCGGGGACGAACCTGCGGCACCTATTTTCAATACATCCATTTCTGACCTCCCTGAGGCGCTGGCCAGCTTCCCTGGGCGATCCGATCAGTCAGCTTCCTCCCTTCTTTCCTTGGTCTCAGCGGAACCTCCACTTGTGGTGCCCGCGCCACCATGGTTACAGAGTCCAGGGCGAAGGACTATGGACTTAACTCATGCACACACACGAACACACACACACACACACACACACACACACACACACACACACACACACACACTAACACAGCAGGCCCTTCGTCCTAAGAGAGCAGCAGCCAGCTGCAGCAGCGGTTTATTCTTCTCCAGTGTTCCAAAGAGCCTTCTTATAGGCAGCCAAACAGGAATCCTCCTCTCAGGTGAAATCCCTCAAGAGATAATCGCACACAGGAGGAAAAGTCGCGAGGAAGGGAGGGGCGCATTCTCAGAGCAGTAAACACGACTAGCTAACCAAGATAAACACAGACGTGGAAGCTGCTAGAAACAGGACATGAAACAGCAAGACAGGCAGGCAGCCCAGTTAGGCCTGGTTCCTACAAGGAACCACATCCAAGGACATATAAAAATTATCATCCATCATGACCCAATAAGCTTCATACCAGACATGTAGAGGCAGTTTAATATACAGAAATCCATTAATATAATCCACCATGTGAACAAATTGAAAGAAAAATCATGATCATTTTCTTAGATGAAGGAAAAAGATTTGATAAAATTCAACATCCATTCATGTCAAAAGTCTTCGAGAGATCAGGAATACAAAGGCGGTACATACCTATACATATTAAAGGCAATATACAGCAAGCCTATAGCTAACATCAAACACAATGGATGAAAACATAGCTCTATTCCATTAAAATTGAGAACAAGAAAAGCTGTACACTATCTCCATATCTCCTCAATATAGTACTTAAAGTACTAGCAAGAGCAATAAGACAACTAAAGGAGATCAAGGAGATATAACTTGGAAAGAAGGAAGTCAAAGTATCACTATTGACAAGAATATTGTGTATATACGTGGCTTCAAAAATTCTAGCAAGGAAATCCTACAGATGATAAACAACTTCAGCTGAGTGGCTGGATATAAAATTAGCTTTAAAAAAATCATTAGCTTTCCTGTATATACGCTGGCTGAGAAAAAGATTAGTGAAACATCACCCTCCTCAATAGCCACAAAAATCATAAACTATGTTGGCGCGCCACTCAAGCCAAGCAAGTGTACGACATGTATGAAAAAAAATTCAAGTAGCTGAGGAAAGAAATTGAATAAGATATCAGAAGATGAAAGGATCTGCCTTTTTTTGTGGCTTGCATAGATAAGATTGAAATAGACAAAATGACCATCTTACCAAAAGCAATATACAGATTTAGTAAAATTCCCATCAAAATGCCAACACAATTCTTTACAAACCGTGAAAGAACAATTCCAAACTTCATATAGAAAAAGAAATAAACCAGAATAGCTAAAACAATCCTATAACAATAAAAGAACTCTATTGCTAATTTGAAGCTATACTATACTACAGAGCAATAATAATAAAAACTGCATGGTACTGGCATGGAAATAGACTGGTTGCTAAATGAAATCAAATCAAAGTTCCAAAAATAAAGCCACACACCTGTAAACCTTCTTTTGACAAAGAAGCCAAACCATAAAATGGGAAAAAGATAGCATCTTCAACAAATGGTTATAGTATAACTAGATGTCAGTGTAGAAAAATGCAGTAGATCCATATTTATTACCTTGCACTAAATTAAAGTACGAAAGAACAAAAAAATCTCAACATAAAACCAGACACACTAAATATATTATAAGAGGAAGTGTTGAAGGGATTGAACTCATTGGCACAAGAGACACCTTACTGAATTGAACTTCTACAGCTCAGGCTCTAAGATCAACAATTAATAAATGGTACCTAATGAAACAAAACCACTTCTGTAAGACAAAGGACACTCTCAATAGAACAAAATGACAGCCTGTAGCCTGAGAAAGATCTTCACCAATCCTGTATTGGACAGAGGGCTACTATGCAAAAATATGCAAAGAACTCAAAAGTTTAAAGTTGAACAAAGCAAATAATACAATTAAAAATGGGGTACAGAGCTAAATACAGAATTATCAACAGAAGAGTAATGAATGGCCAAGAAGCAGTTAAAGATAAAACACCGAAGTGGCAGAACACACTAATGAGATTTGAAGGAAGGAGAACACTGTTTCATTGCTGGTGGGAGTGCAAAATTGTACAACCACTTAGAAATTAATCAGGTACTATCTCATAAAATTGGTGACAGCTCTACCTCAAGACCAAAGTATACCACTCCTGGGTATATACCGAAAAGATGTTCCACCATACTACAAGGTTAGTTGCTCAATTACATTCATAGTGGCTTTATTCATAATATCCAAAAACTGAAAACAATGCAATTGTCCCTCAACTGAAGAATAAGTAAAGAAACCATGGTACATCTCCACAATGAAATTCAATTCAGCTATTAAAACAAGAACATCATGAAATCTTCAGGCATATGGGTGCATCTGGGAAAGATCATCCTGAGTGAGGTAACCCAGATTCAGATGGACATGCATATATACTCACTTGCAAGCTGATATTAGCCATAAAATATAGGATATTCATACTAAAATCCACAGACCTAAAGAAGATAAGTAGTAAGGAAGACTGTAGGTAGGATGCTTAATTCTCAACCAGAAGTAAAAATAGGATAGACACAATGTGTTTGAAGAAAGCGAATAGTATGGGTGCCTACATCTTAAAGACTCTAACCTCAGGAAAAGGAAACAGATGCCAAGACTCACAGTAAAACATTGGACAGAGTACACAGAGGCCTTTGGAAGAGCAGGGGTTGTTGAAGTACCATGAGTGGAAAGAAGGTCCACATGAAGACCAACAAAGCCAATAAATCTACCTCAGGAAGGCCCACAGTAAGTGATGCACCAACAAAGAAGAAGACATAGGCCCTATGCTCAGATGTAGACAATAGACTGCTCTCTCTCTCCATTTAGGTTTGCTAGTAAGAGGAGAAGGGGCTGTCTTGGACATGGATTCTGTGGCCTGCTTTATGATCACTTTCCACTGTCTGGGTAACCATGTCAGACCACAGAGGAAGAGGATGCAGGAAGTACCAATGACACTTGATAGGCTGGAGTCAGTTGGTAGAGGAGGAGGGCTCCTCGTTTCTCAGGACTAAGGGAGGGGTATAAGAAGTAAGAAAGAGGGGGAGTAGTGGAACATAGAGGTGACAAAGGAGGGAGCTACAATCAGCATTTAAAGTGGATAAATTTAAAAAATAAATTGAAATGGGAAAAAGTAAAAAATGAAAACAAATAGATGTATGTGAGGTAAGAGTTGAGTTATGAGAAGTAGTCAAAGTTATTAGAGAAAATTATTGGCATGTCTACTGCAAAATGACTTGATGTATGGTTTCTGCTATTGTCTCAATATCAGTGTCTTCCTACTTGGAATCAAAATGCGAGTCTAAAGAGACTTTTACTGCTTCAATCTTAATCTGCATAAATTAAGGTAGAACTCATAGAGGATGTTAGTGAACTTTTCTTTGTATAATTTACATAGTACAGATGCAGCAATGCCATGATATTTCCAAAACAAAGAAGTTGACATTAGATACTGCATTTTGGATTTTCTCACAAGTAAAAGTGTAAGAAAAGAATCTGATTTACAAATTATCCACAATAATACTTAGCATTTATTATACTAAATTATAACTGCCTTTAAAAGAAAATGATTCTCTTTTTATTTCAAAGAAATTAACATATTGGAAGGGTTGGTAGTAGAGAAAGAGACTAAAGTTTCCTCCTTTCATTTCTTTCTTTTTTTTAAAAAAAATTATTAATTTATTCTTGTTACATCTCAATGGTTATCCCATCTTTTTTATCCTCCCATTCTTCCCTCCCTCCCATTTTCCCCTTATTCCCCTCCCCTATGACTGTTCCTGAGGGGAATTACCTCCCCCTGTATATGCTCATAGATTATCAAGTCTCTTCTTGGTAACCTGCTGTCCTTCCTCTGGGTGCCTCCAGGGGACATGGTCAAATATGGGACACCAGAGTTCGTGTGAAAGTCATACCCCACTCTCCACTCAACTGTGGAGAATCTTCTGTCCGTTGGTTAGATCTGGGTAGGGGTTTAAAGTTTACCACCTGTATTGTCCTTGGCTGGTGCCTTAGTTTGAGCGGGACCCCTGGGCACAAATCTGCCTATCATAATGTTCTTCTTGTAGGTTTCTAGGACCCTCTGGATCCTTTTACTTTGCTATTCTCCCATGCTTCTCTCATCTACAGTCCCAATAGAATGTCCTCTCCTCTGTTCCAGTTTCCTGGTAAGTGAAGGCTTTCATGGGACATGCCCCTTGGGCCAGTATGCAGATATAAGTGAGTATATACCATTTGAGTCTTTCTGTTCATGGGTTAACTCACTCATTATGATCATTTCTAGCTCAATCCATTTGTCCACAAATTTCAAGCAACACCACATGCTTGTGAGGATGTGGAGAGAGAGGAACACTCCTTCATTGCTGATGGGAATGCAAACTAGTACAGCCACTTTGGAAATCTATCTGGTGCTATCTCAGAAAACTGGGAATAGGGCTTCCTCAAGACCCAGCTATTCCACTCCTTGGAAGATACCCAGAAGATGCTCAAGCACACAACAAGAAAATTTGCTCAACCATGTTCATAGCAGCCTTATTCATAATAGCCAGAACATGGAAACAGCCTAAGTGTCCCTCAGTAGAAGAATGGATAAAGAAACTATGGTACATATACACTATGGAATACTACTCAACTATTAAAAACAAGGAATTCCCTTCTTTCATTTCATGTTGCTGTGATAAAATACTCTGACCAAACAACACAAAAAAACAGTGGAAAAGTATGTTTTGTATTAAAATCTCTGGTTATAGTTTATCAGCGTAGGTAAGTCATAGAAGAGCAGTTTGAAAGAACTGGTCACAATTACATCCATTGTCATGAGCACAAAGTACTGAGTTAATGTTTGCATGCTAGTGCTCAGCTGATTTGTTCACTCTTATGTCGTCCAGGACAATCTGCTTAGAGAACAGTGCCACCAACAGTGTACTGCTCTTCCTTCTTCAATGGGAATAATTATGATATTCCCACAGATATGTTCAAACATATCTGATATGGGTTGAAGACCAGATAGTTTAGTTTTACAATTAAGCTTAGTTGTTTAGGGGTTAAGACATTTTTAGGACTAGGTAGATGTTAACTTGATAATAATGAGAAATGATAGATATTGACTTACATTCAGAATTTTAGATGCACCAAGATAGGAAAAATATTTTCCTCATGCTGCCAAATACAAATAGCCAAAACACTAAGAATGTAACATTTATATAGTTTGTGATCGTTTAGTGGTTCTTCTTGTAGGTAATTTATTGTATTTTTGTGTAATATTATAAATGTATATGTAAAAATTTTATAAAAAAATAATAAAAATATCCCTCCTTTTGACTTTATTTCAGGTGATTCTAGATTGTATCAAATTGACAATTAAAAAGACCATCATAGAGAGTTAGACAAGAGAAACCACAGTTTTATATGTATTTTGGTCCCTCTTGTTTACGGTGTAGAAAGGAGAAGACTAAATTCACAGATAAAACTACTATTGGAAGTCATTAAGTAGATTATACATACTTTTCTAAATATATAAATTCTAGAAACTAATTGTTATGTTTTAGTCTTTGAAAAAGGGGGAATTAGCTGGACATGGTGGTGCACGTCTTTAATCCCAGCACTCGGGAGGCAGAGGCAGGCAGATCGCTGTGAGTTCGAAGCTAGCCTGGTCTACAAATTGAGCCCAGGATGGCCAAGACTACACAGAGAAGCCCTGTCTCGAAAAACCAAAAGAAAAAAAAAAGATGCAATTAATTAACACTTCCATGTTTTCAGTAGCTGCATAGAAATACACCAAATCGCATCACTATGTGAATCTAAAGGAGACGTAGTCACATGGTATTCATCTGTGATCCTCTTGTGGCAATCTTTGCAGAGCCAGACCAGTTCAAACATACATACACATATCAAACTACTTCAAAGGCATTAAGTTATTCATGTGTGACACCTTTGTACATTGATATCATTTAACAAAGAGACAAAATATAGAATGTATGATAGAGTATTATGTGCATAGCAACTCTCAAACACCTAGTGTCATGAAGATTAAGTCCCCTGCCCTCAGTTACTGGAACTGAAGTAATTAAATTATGGGTCCATGCTAAAAACCTATTACTAGACATACCACAGCAAAGCCTGCCGCCAGACAACTATGCTTGCAATCAGAGCAATAGATTAGAACCAATCCAATAAAACTTCATTATCTAAATGAGCCATTGGTTCACCACTGTTCTTTTAATTCAGAGCATCAGATATGAAAAAAGAATGAGTTACAAATGGGAATGATAAATCATAAGCAACTCTTCTTTGGAAATTCGCATCACAATGCTGACATCTGATACTGAAAAGAACCCGATAGATCCAGGCCTCAAGTCAGGACCTACTGGCATAACCTCTAGAGAAAGCCCATAGACAGACAGGCTTTGAACTGATCACGCTTCCAAATCTGTCACAATCATGCATGGGCTCCAGTTTTCTTAAGTCATGAGCATATACCAATGAGGACTGCTCTTACTCCAGTGTTCTATGTGGCTTAGGCTGTGTGACAAAGACATGACAGAGCCTTTCGATGTTTTCAGCTACTACTGTGGCACAGATGCTTAGGTCAGCCAATCAAGTGATAATTTTCTCATAACTATGTGAAAATATGTATTGATGGATGTGGAACATTATCCTTGGAGAGACATGACAAACTTTACTCAACTCAGATATAGAATAAAATATAGATGATCAGAACAATTCTGTAAACGTCCAAATTAGTGAAGCAATAGGTCTTCTGTAGTTATTTATAGGATGTGGAAGTTATTTTTAGTTAATTGATAGTGAGAGAATAAGGCTCATTTTGTTTGTTTGTTTGTTTATTTTAAGGGTGTGGTCTCTTTATAAATAGACCACGATTCAAGGAAAGAGAAAAGAATCCAACAGTATATAGGACACACAAATTGAACATGATGGGCTTAAAATAAAAGAAGCAGACATGAAGACAATTTGTATAGGAGAAAGGGCATAGGTCTGGAAAGAATTTACGAAGATGGCTGAAAAAGATGTAAATATGCCCTTTGGCTCTGTGAGCAGCACCATGGCGGTTAACTAGAACAAGTGCCAAGGTGGCCAGAAGCAAGCCAAGAAGAAAGTGGTTGGTCCATTTTCTAAGAAAGACTGGTATGATGTCAAAGCTCCAGCTATGTTCAATATTAGAAACTTTGGAAAAGCACTAGTCACGAGGACTCAAGGAACCAAAATTGCATCTGATGGTCTCAAGGGTCATGTGTTTGAAGTGAGCCTTGACAATCTACAGAATGACAAGGTTTCCTTTAGAAAATCCTAGCTAATTACTAAGGATGTTCAGGGCAAAAGCTGTATGACTAACTCCCATGGCATGGATCTTACTCTGGACAAAATGTGTTCCTTGTTCAAAAAGTGGCAGACCATGACTGAAGCTCATGTTGATGTCAAGACAACCGATGCTTATTTGCTCCATCTTTTCTGGGTTGTATTCACAAAAACAAAAAGAAAAACAAGCAAACAAAACAACAAAAAAAAAACCCCTGCATTATGAGATATGAAAGAAAGACAACATATGCATAGTACCAGCAAGTCAGCCAGATCCGGTAGAAGATCATAGAAATCATGACCTGAGAAATGCAAATGACTTGAAAGAAGTGGTTAACAAGTTGATTCCAGAAAGCACTGGAAAAGACATAGAAAAGACTTGCCTCCCATCTATCCTATTCAGGATGTCTTCCTTAGAAAAGTTAAAATGCAGAAGAAACCCAAGTTGAATTGTGAAAACTAACGGAGTTCCATGGTGAAGGTGGTTGTTCTGGAAAAACAGCTGGTGAGAAGATAGGTGCTAAAGTTGAATGAGCTGATGGTTATGACCACCAGTCCAAGATTCTGTTTAAAATCCAGATTTTTAATAGTGACCAATAAAAAGTCCTATTTTTTATGATAAAAGATGTAAATACATTTTATGGAATTTCAAGAACTAAAAAAAATGGCAACATTTCAAAAATTTTTCATATAAGTAATCTCTTTTAAACTCTGGATATTATTATAGGTCAAAATCTTCCTAAATTAAACACTTTACATTATTAACACATATTATACATAAGACATATGCACATATATTTACACAGGCATATATCATATATTAATCATGCTTTGTTCTGCTTGCTACTCATCTCGGAGATGTATTTATTTTCCCCTTTGGTTTCAAAAGTAATCCTCATTATTTGTGTCCTTGACTTATGATATAATGTTAATGAAATGCATATATAGAGTGTATACTTAAGATCATAATAGGAATATTTCTCTTAGTTGCCTGGCTTACAATTGTGAAGCAATGTCATTTTCTCAGTGATTGGCTGATAAGTTGTTCAATACAAGGATGAATGAAATGTTCTTGTCAACTACTGTCCTTTACTGCAACTCAGAAAAACATATTTCAGCAATGTCATCTGACTTCTTTTAGCACTTATTTCCTCTGTCACTTTTACACTCTGGGCAATGTAAGCCATGGTGAAAACTAAGAAAAATGTGAAAAAATTAAGCTTTTTTACAGACTAACACAATTCACTGATTCTTAATAATCTATGTCACTGGGAAAATACCAACAATAACAAAAATGTAGTAAATTTAGTTATATTAGTACTGCATTTCTTAAAATAGTTAAAATTAATAGTAATAATAAGACAATCTTACTAGTTAAATACTTAAGAAAAGTGAATAAGGTACATGTTGAATATTTAAATTATTATGCGTAGTCCTTGAATGCATTTTTATAGAAGCACAAGTCTCTCCATAAGCAATGAAAACAAATTAAATGTGATCCATCTAAGCTAAATTTTCACATATTAAAATAAATTTCTTTTTAAGTAAGGTGTCATCTTGTTTGCTTTAATTTTGTGTTTCTTAATTTTGTGTCAAGGAAAATTTTGTCATGTGTTTGTCTGAGGTTTTGTATAATAAAAGCAAATATTTTGTGCAAAGGTCAATAGTGGCAACATTTCATCATGTCCTCCTGAACTTGTCCCTCTCACTCTCACTAGAGTACCTCTGTGTGACATAGAGATACATGCTGACAGGGAGATACAGACACGGGCATTCAGTAGTGGCTTTTGTGATAGTTAATCTTATGTGTCAACTTGCCTGAGTTAAGACATGCTCGGAGAGTGAATAGAGCATTATCTTATCTTTGCATGTATCTGCCTTTGTGCTTGTTTCCAGAAGACACTACGATTTAATTTGGTAACTTGAATTTTAAAAATCACCCTTTATAATGGAAGGAAACATCACACAATTTATGTAGGTCACAGGGTTACAGAAGAGCAAATAGAAGACCAGTTCTTTTTGTCTTCATTTCAGCTCTGATACACATCATAAGCCATAGCTCCTGACACCCAATCATTCACTGCCATTACTCCCAGAAACACTCTACTTACTCCATTCTCAGCACCAAAGTTTGAGGTTGAGAGTTGTGCCACTGAAAGTTGTATCTTTCAGGCCTAAGTATTCAGGCTGGATTACATCAGCTCTTTTTCCTGACTTACAGTCTGTAAAGAGTAAAGTTGGGGTTTTCATGTATTTATGACTAAGTTAGCTTTATTTCTTTGAAAATAATATGTACATTTAAAATCCAGGAATGACAATAGAGGCAAATCTTATAAGGATGAGCACTTCTGATTTGATATAGGAGTTTCCTCAGTTTGCTAATTTGATCCAATGCCAGTGAGTATTCCTTATATCATAAAGAGCAGTCACACTTCATGGCATGACTTTGCGATGAAGATATTCAAATGTAACTTAATGTTATAGAGGTAGATTACAGAAAGTCTGCAATAGCATAAGAATGGAAAGAGTTTTACAGAGTTTCAAAGACGATAGGGAACTCAAAACTTGTAACCTAATAGAGATGCAAGCTTTTGATAACCATTTGGGCTGATATAGAAAGCTAGAAAAAGTGCTCTGGACTCTAGATGTTGGTTGGTGGTCATAGTGTCACACTGAAGCATCATAGATGAGCTATGGCAGTGAATTTTTGTAAAGGGACAGGCTGCTTCCCCATAAACAGGTAGAAGGATTGTAGTACCAGATGGTTAAGGATAAGGGTGAAAACAGCACTTACATTAGGTTAGTTTAGCAGCATGGTACTAGTCACCAGGACAATCAGAAGTGCTTTAGCTAAAAGTCATTGACTTATGTTCTCATTATCAGATGAAATGTTGGTGGAGTGTTACTCAGCTATGCACCTACGTCTTAGGTGGCCCAGGTAAGAGAGTTGCATATCCATGGTGTGCTCTGTCCCATGAGTTCACTGGTCTGGTTTTTCGAACATGGCTATAATATTTCCTTGCATCTAATGTAGTCTCAGTTCACCATGATTATTATATAGGGTGGCATGCTTTTACTCCCCAGAAAAATGTATTTATCAGTTAGTCATGAAACTAATATACTGTATAAGAAAGGTATTCATGTGTATGTTTTGGTGTAAAATAATACCCCTTCCTCAAAATTGGCTCAAAAGAAGATGATGAAATGGAGTGCCTCAGGGAAAAGCATAGTCTAAAACATACCATTTAACAGTCTGAATGTTACAAGATAGGCCACACATTAGTAGCAACAAAGATACTTTAGGTTTTTTTTTCAGGAGTCTTTCAACCCTTCTATGCTTTCTAGAACTACACCTGCACTCAAATTATGATAGTCACTGTGTTTCTCTAACATGAATGAGGTCTGGGTAGAAACTTACAATAAATAAAACAAAAGGTAATCCATGAGGAGTAGCATTATATGGCAAAAATATATTTGGCTTTCCTCTGTCTTGTGAAGCTAACATAAAAAAATTCATTTCACCAGTAATTTGAGGAATAAAGTCATAAGAGGAGTCTTAGAATTCTTGAAGGGCTTAGTGATCAACGACCCCTGTTTTGCTCTAATGAAAGAGCAAGGAACATAGCCAGTTACTGGGAAACATAATTACAAGGTGAACAATTGAATGCTGGACAGTAAGAGCAAGTTGCCAAGCTACAGTTTAATGATTTCTTCATCCAAATGCTAAATTTAAATGTGTTTCCTTAAAGGTCTCTATATCTACATTTTGAGAGTATTTTAAAAATGTATATTTCTTAGTTAATTAAATATATCGATCATGGTTCTAAAGGGATTGGTACAGGAGTGGGTGGGTGAAGCCACAACAACAACAAAATAAAATGAGTAACATAAATTTAAGGAAATTTATTCAATTTATTAACATGATTGGATTGGAGACTGAGATCCAAAGAATTTCCTGAGGAGTGAAAGTTAGAAAAATGAGTATGTACTCCAAAACACAATTAGTCTTAGAATAAGAAAAAAAAAAGCAAATTATGCTTGTATAACATGGTACTATGTGACTGAAAGTCAAGGAGAGAATCATTCATCCATGTCTGCATTCAAATGTTGAAGAATATGAAGTCTGACATTCTCAGGATATAGAAGGAAAACAAGTATATTCACTCAGGTTGGATCAAGTATATACAGCTGAATTATTTTTCTTTCACAGCACTCCATTAAGACCCTGGCTGTTAGTTGGCACCATACATTTTTAACACATATCTTCTCCTCTTAATTCAGTCATCCACTGAAATTTCCATAAGAAAGCATGCAGAGCAAGTCATGTGAGCAAACCAATAAGCGTCAACTCTCCATGGCGTCTGCATCAGGCATTGGTTCCACATTCCTGTCATCTTTGAGTTACCATCATGGCTTCCTTAAGAGATGGACTATAGTGTGGATGTGTAAGCCAAATAAAAGTGTAGCTCCCTAAGTTACTTTGTCATAAGAATGGAGACCCTAAGACACTAATAACATCCCAAATCTGAGTGGGTTTAAGGCCAAGAGGTTTTTGGTTATAGATGAAGTTAGTAGGCTGCTGAAAGAATCATAGTGTACTATCAAAGCTATGCATCATTGTTTATTTTCCCAGAATTATCCTAAGAGGCATATGATATTTCATCAGGCTGAGTATGTTAGGACAAAGAAAATCATCACAATTTTTAAAATTAAAAAATATTGGTTATAAGTTTATCAAGGTTCAGGAAGATCTAAAATATTACTATGACTAGTTTCTCGAAGATAAAGCTCATTTCTGACAAGTTTATCTCAGATCTGTTTCAGAGCTAGTATTTTGAAACTTCAACCTAGCCCGTGTGAGTGAATAATGAGACAAGCTATCTTCAGCATCTTGAAGAATGTCCACATTTTTTTTTACACCAACATGAAGAATATGGGTTGTTGTCATGGCAAAGTTGAAATTGGATCACTAGAATTACACCTACCTAAGAAAGGAGGAGACTAAAAGTCACACTACATGTTTATAGAGATAGCAGACATTGAGGCACCTATTAGGAGCCTGAAACATGCCCTGGTGGTGATCTAAGCTGTGTTCCTGTTAAAGTCTTCTATTTGTTTAGGGCAGACATACCGATTTTGGAGAAAACATAGGAGTCACTATAAAGTAATGTGTTGTAAAAATTTCTTCCAAAGTAAAATATAAATTGTTTTGGAAATCCAGTATGCAAGACATTGTAAAGAGAATAGGAACATCCCTCCCTCTAGGGAACATCCTTAAGTTTTGGAAACAAACAATTTAAAATATGGGAGAAATCTCATGGGATAAACTAACAGGATTAATCAGATCTATCTATTCTTAGGCTTATATAAGTAATAAACATTTCTAAGAGTCAATCTTAGACAAGCCGAGCATCAAGAAAATAATAATAATGCCATACAACAGTTGAACTAAACAGTTATTTCACCTACAGCTTAAATGTCAGATAGGATTTCATGGTTCGGCCAGATTATGCAGGTCTGGATATATATTATCTACCTACTGGTCCACATTATCCTTTCCATCTGTTCCTCCATGAGGCAAACGTTAAGTGTTGAATTTTACTTGACTTTTTCTTTCTGTCAGAAGTCATCATGTGTCTGAACCTATATCTTAATTTTACATTCAGATCAATTTATACTGTTTTGTTTTTTCTGAAACTGAGTCTCATACTGTACCCTTGCCTTCTATAGAACTTACTTTAAAACCCATTTTGTCCTTAAAACTCCTTGTGATATTTCTACCTCAGCCTCTGTCTCAGCACGATAGGTACGCACCACATAGAATTGAGGTTCAGTTTTTTTTGTTTTTTTTTGTTTTTTTGTTTGTTTTTGTTTGTTTGTTTTTTTGAGACAGGGTCTCTCTGTGTAGCCTTGGCTGCCCTGGACTCGCTTTGGAGACCAGGCTGGCCTCGAACTCACAGCGATCCATTTGCCTCTGCCTCCCAAGTGTTGGGATTAAAGGCGTGCGCACCACGCCCGGCTGATGTTCAGTTTTTTGGCTCACCTTTATATTTCACAAGATATCACATACTTTAACTAAATTGATTTTAAAAGCACAAATTAAAAGTTGATAGTGAACATAAGGAATTCCTGGAGCCTTTGGTGATAATCACCAGCAGTTAGAAGATAGTACATCTCAGATAGTCATGATGAAAATTTTAACTCTGTGAAGTATAATAATCAAATGAATGGGAAGATTGGAAAGATACTCTTCTGTATCAGCACATATAAGTGTTTCTATGTGGCTTCACCTACAATCAAAAAGGTGTCAGTATTAGTCATCCTAGACAGGTCTTAAAGGTTACATGTTTCACGTTTCTGTGGGCTAATTATGTCCTTTTCCTGAACCACAAAAAATATTGCTAGTTTTGTGTGAGATCCAGAACAAGTGAGGTATGGTTTAATAGACATTTAATTTCCTGTGGATGCTTATAAACCTCTTTTGCTACATGATACTGCAGATCAATGGTACTCAATGTGTCAGTGGCAGAAAGGGATGTTTTTTAGAGATATTTGTAGGCCACTTCTGTATGAATTGTAAAGGTTTGTTATCCTTAGAGAGAAATACTCTTTGTGAGTCAGCCATTGGCCTCAGTAGAAACTGAACATTCGTTATGAGCCTAAAGAATCACCAAGTGACCTTAACTGCCCATCACAAACTGAGCTTTATCTGACCCACTAGGCCATAAAGTTTGGCTCACAGCAAAATTTTATAATCAAATGTTTTATGGCAAGTACTAGGGCTTTAGCAGCCCCTGAGTGTGCAAGTAGATTCCATGAAGTTGCTGAATTACACATGTCTTTTTATGGTCTGCTATTGCTCTCAGCCTCCATTGTGGAGAGAATCTTTGTCACTGAAATGCATGGCAGCTACTTCCGAGAACTGGAGCAGCCCAAATTTCTGAGCATAAGTAGCTGTGGCTATGATGTGATGACTGAAAATCAAAACAGCCAGTATCGTCATTACCATGGCTTAGTGAACAGTACATAGGAAAGGACAGAAAAAAGAAAAAGTGCTGAGGGAAAGAATGCAGTGGTGTAGTTTTTCCCTCCCATTGAAACATTCCCTACCAGGTGTAGGTTGGTAGCTCATTGTAATTAAGGTTTTAGGAAGGGACGTATGGCTCAGCAGTAAAGAAATTGTACTGATATTGCAGAGGATCTGAGCTCAGTTCCCAGTACCTATATCAGGAAGATGATAACCATGGGTGGTTCAAACTCTAGGTGTGACAATGCCGATTTTGTAAGTCATGACCAGTTTTGGAGCCACCCATTCACTTATAAATAACCCCTCTCTATGTACCTACAAACACCTCACATAAATTCATTAATCTAGCGAAAGACTTGGGTAGAATAATTCATTTAGTGTATAGTTAGTATCATACCTACAGTGAACAAGCATTTGCTCATATCTCCCAGGAAGAGTCTAGCCTATGATGTAAATGAACTGCCAGGATTTTGGGTGGAACAAGAGTGCAAATCTGATGGGCAAAACATCTGGTGACTCGGTAAACAAAGATACAAAGACAAATTTATCCATCCACAAAGCAGGGGACCATCACTAATAAACATCTTTGTTGAAAAAAGTACAGAATGGAAGTCATTAAAAATTGTTAATGTTTTCATAACCGCTTATCCAAAAATGAAGAATATATTTGTAATGATTTTTTCCTTTTTATGTGCAGGACATGTTTGTGTGGAGAAGAGATATGCACTTTTAGTTGTATGTAGGACACTCATATCATGTTATGTGACATCATAATCCTGTTGCTTGTATTGGGTTATTTATATTGTAGTGTACTTGGTACCTAAATAACAAAAAGTGTACCCTAAGTTTTTATGGGTCAAACTAAATGGATTAAAGAATGCTCAAATAGCTTACAATGTGTTTCTTGGTGTAAGTTTTTTTTTCTACAGAGATGAGGATATGAATTAGTATACCATGGAAATTATATATATATATATATATATATATATATATATATATATATATATATATATATATATATATATATGTGCTATTGTATATCTTTTGTAGCATAAATTCTCACAGCACATAGAAAGAGAATTTATGATTTTTAAATGTGTCCTTAATCAAATGCTAACCCATCACAAAATCATGTTGATAATAATACAAATATAAATGTCAACGTTGCCTTTCCTTAGGTAGCATGGTGATTCAGCAAGAAATATATTGTAAGTATGACCATATGAATAAAAAGACTCATGATATATTTGATACAGTGATATCACAGTTGCTATAGCTGTGGGAGGAAGTGGAGCAGGGGGTAAAGGCAGTATCTATGAATGACGTTTATTCTGGGACCCAAAGCCTGTTAAAGAAATTAAATATTAATATATGCTTCAAGTAATTGCCACTTCAAAAGTAGATAATGATAATGATGGGTGGCTAGACAGATAAATTTAGATGGAGATCTCCATAAAGTCACATTTACTTTGCAGAAAATAATAAATGACTTATTTCTTAATTATGATGAGATGGATTTTTTTTACTGTTTCTGTACCTTTACCATGCCTTAATATGTAATTAATATAAATAGGGAAATAGCCTGTAGAAGTTCCATATTTCCTTTGTCTTTTGCCCTCATTTTGCAAGTGCAACCTAAACTTTTTTTATATGCTTATCTAATGTCTTTACAGCTTAATTCCAGGCCCTTCCCTCCTCTCCTCCCAGTCCCAACCTCATACCCCTTCCTCCGCCCCATTTTCTTCTCAGTGCAGGGTAGACCCCCAAGGGTATCAACCCACCCTAACATCTCCAGTTGTAGAAGAACTAAGTGCAGCGCCCCCCAAGGGGAACAGGACCTAAAGGTAGGCAACTGAGTCAGAGACAGCTCCTCTCCCATTGTTAGGCAATCCACATGATGACCAAGTTGTACGTCTTCCACATATATATAGGGGAGTCTAGGTCCGGATCATGCATGCTCTATGGTTGGTTGTTCAGTGTCTGTGAACCCAGATAGGCCCAGCTTAGTTTACATTGTAGATCTCCTTGTGGTGTCCTTGACAACTCTGGCTCCCTCAATCCTTCCTCTTACTCTTTCTGCAAAACTCTAAGAGCCCTGAATATTGTTTGGCTGTAAGTCTTTGCATCAGTTCTCATCAGCTGCTTTGTGAAGCCTCTGTGAAGGCAGTTATTCTAGGCTCCTCTCTGCAAGCATAGCAGAGTATAAGTAATAGTGATAGAGGTTGGCTCTCAAGTTGGGCCAGTCATATGTTTGCCATTTCCTCAATCTCTGCCCCATCTTTATCTCTACAGTTCTTATCAGCAAGACAAATTTTTGGTCAAAGGTTTTATGGGTGGTTTGGGGTTCTTCTCCCTTCACTAGATGTCCCGTTTGGCTGCAGGAAGTGGGAACTTCAGGTTACATGTCCCCTACTTCTAGGAGTCTCAGTTTGACTCACCCCCATAGACTTCTGGGAGCCTCCCTTGTCCCAGAGATGTCCCCAGTTCTCTCTCCCCATCTTCCTCCCTCATATACTGACTTACTTAATGTGATAGTCCTTCAAATAGCACATTCTTCATTTGTTTTAAATATATCATTTTAACCAAAAGAAAATAACATAAGTTTAGTCTCTTTTCCTTTGTGCATCTTCTCTGTCAGTCCCAGCTATGCTCTCCACACTTTGAAGTGGATAGCTTCTTTTCCATACACACATATGTATATACATATAGCATGTATATACTATGTATGTATGTGCACAAATGCACATATATAAAATTAGCTGAGCCTGTGTGTGTGTGTGTGTGTGTGTGTGTGTGTGTGTGTGTGTGTATGACATCAAGCCCATCTATTATGTCCTGGACAAACAATAAAAGTGCTATTTCCATTCTAGAAAATGAAAGAGGTCCCAGAGATTTATACTAAATAGAAAGGCACATACAAAGAAGAACTTTCTTGTGATGGAAATGCTTGATGTGAGAGTAGTTCTCAAGGCCCAGAAGTGTATAACTCTGAAGCTCACTTGCTCACCAGTTGTGTTTGTAGGTGATCTGGCTGGAGTTAGTCTCCATGATCTTGAGTAGTTGTTGAAATACCAAGTATAGACAGAGTTGTTTCTGGAAGTTGTGTTTGAGGATATGGCTACTACTCAGATGCTTGCTTCCAAACATTACACTGTTCCGATTAGTTGGAGTGATGTTTTTTTTTTATTAATTTATTCTTCTTAATCTCAGTGGTAATCCCATCCCTTGTATCCTCCCATTCTTCCCTCCCTCCCATTTTCCCCTTATTCCCCTCCCCTATGACTGTGCCTGAGGGGGACTTCCTCCCCCTGTATCTGCTCATAGGGTATCAAGTCTCTTCTTGGTAACCTGCTGTCCTTCTTCTGAATGCCACCAGGTCTCCCCCTCCAGGGGACATGGTCAAATGTGAGGCACCAGAGTACGTGTGAAAGTCATACCCCACTCTCCACTCTACTGTGGAGAATGTTCTGCCATTAGCTATATCTGGGTAGGGGTTTAAAGTTTACCGCCTGTATTGTCCTTGGCTGGTGCCTTAGTTTGAGCGGGACCCCTGGGCCCAAATCTGCCTATCATAATGTTCTATTTGTAGTTTTCTAGGACCCTCGGGATCCTTCTACTTTGCTATTCTCCCATGCTTCTCTTGACTTGGCATTCTCAGTTGAGTGACTGTGTTTCATTGCAGGAACGAATTATGGTGCTGCTTATTAAGTGTCAACTTTTTTACAAAGACTTGTGTTTCTGTATCTAGCACTTGGTAACCCAACTGAAAATATGAAGATCAATACAGTAGTCTTATAGAAAATTCGGATTTCTGTATGTCTTGAGATTGAGAAATAAGACATTAGTAAATCCAGGTATTTGTTTTGTATTTATTAATGTATAGAACATATACTATATAAGTAAAATATGACTAAACTGTGAATAAATATATCCCAAATTATAAATTTGTATCTAGAAGCAATTACATACTCTTTCATAATAAACCAATCATGTTAGATTGCCTTCCTAACTTGAGAGTCACTGAAAAGTCTGTAATTTAGTCTTCTCTTTGTTTTTACAAATTACATTGATATATCAACATTAATAATTAAACCAATTAATAAGAAAGCTTGCAAACTTTCCTTTAATAGAAAAATATTAAGTGAATTATCATAACTAAGGTGCTTTGCTTGACTCTGCAAGCATTTTACATTTCTTCCTTGAAATTAAGTACTATATTAAGTGAAAATAAGTCTGTGCTTCATAGCAGTTTCATTCTTACAAACTTACACAGCATTTCAAACAGGGTGAGATTTACTCTTTTGTTTTTTATCATTATATTTTATTTAATATATTTTAATTAAATATAAATACATACATTCTCCATTCACTCACCCTATCCTATGAACCTATACATAAACCAATATATAGACAGATCCTGCTAATTCTGCTCTTGTAATTCATTAGTATATTATTTCAAATCAAGCACATTGGATGGGAAACCATGATATCCTCATGAACCAGACAGGTTTTTTTCTCCCTTTCTCAGTACTCATTAGTTTCCTATGGATTTTCATCTAGGAGTGGGTCTCCAAGAGATATTGTTTTTGTGTAGGTAGTCATTTCTGTGAATTGATTCTAAACATTTATTAATGAACAAGAAAAACTTCTCATATATCACAAAATGCTCCCTTTCATTATATAAGTGTATATATACATATACATCATATACATCTATCTATCTATCATCTATCATCTATCTATCCATCTGGAATTTTGTGACAGGGCTTCTCTGTGGAGCTTTGGCTGTACTGGACTTGATTTGTAGACCAGGATGGCTTCAAACTCACAGAAATCCACCTGTGTCTGGGATTACAGCCATTTGCTACTGGGTCCAGCTGAAATATTTTAAAGCATTTCGAAATTTAAGTTAAAATATGTTATGTTAACTAAAGGAAAATGGTGTGGTCTATTTATGACCTGATGGAAAAGAGTTGTGGATTTTGCATGACCTGTGATTTTTAACAGGTATTATTTAATCAATTATGCATTCAGATTTGTATGTTCAAATCATATTAACACATATTAACATTATTTGTTTAATTAAAATTTATTTCATCTTGTTTAAGTACACATCAACATTATTTTTGGTGTACGGGTGTGTGTGTCTGTGTGTGCACGTGTCTGTGTGCATGTGTGTGTGTGCTCCTACATGTGGGTGCCCATGTGGCCAGAAGAAGGAGCCATAGTTCTTGGAACTGAAGAAACTGACCAGTTAAAGTCATTTAACATAGGTGATGGAAGCGACACTCTGGTCCCTTGGAAGAACAACAAGAAGCAAGAGGACCTAACTGCTGAGTCATCTTTTGAACCCCACTATTTTTCTAAGAGATTATAGAGACTTGTACTTATGAACATACAAGAAAATATAGTTTAGTGGTGAACTTTAACATATAAATGAAGGAGATGAAGGTAAGTTCAAGTATATCTTGTGATAGGCTCTTCTTCAATTCCCTTATAATTCAAATATTGATCAAATTATTCTATATGCTACATTTCACAAAAATTCATTATTTATAAATGCACTAATGTGCATTTATTTTCCCCAGTGGGAGAAATGGAATGAACATCATTGTGTTGTTGCAAATATAGTTTTAAAAAATATGACATATGTTTCATTCACATTTTCTAAAAAAGAAAATAATGAGCACAATTATTTTAAGGGCAATTACAGATGATATTAAATATTGATTGTGCTGACAAGTTGTTTTATTTTCCAACCAATATAATTCTAACCTTTATTTTGATTCCTAATTATGAGTTCTACACACTTGTAATGCTTCTTGTTTGCAACTTTTTTACTCTACTCATCACATCCTGTATGTATTCTATAAACCTATGCCATTTAAAAGTATTGATTATAGTTAGTTGTTGTTCAACAGTCTTTTCATAAGACACAAAACACACATATGTCTACTCACACAAGAGAGAACATCCACCAGATCAAAGTACAGATGCCCCTCCCCCTCAAATGCACCTTGGTGAACCAGTAAGTTTTCTTGGAGGAATATGGAAGAGATGTTACTTACAAAGGCAGAAATGTCTTATAGACAGGTGTATTGGTAAAGTCTATTACAGCAAGCATGTGAGCTCACCAAAGTTGGAACCCTGGAGGACTGGTACAATCTACAGAGAGCTCAAGAGTGTTTAGTGTTCTTTACAGGTACACCAGTTGGTATAAGCCTCCTTCAGTCAGTCAGATTACCTTTGTTTCTTCTAGACCTTGCTGCTGAAGTCAGCTTTCAGGCCACTGGACTTGCCTGAAAGTCTTCTTTGCAACCTGGGTAATCTAGAGACACTTTTAGCAATAAAAACTGCTTATATACTATTAGGGAAGGAGGGCCTTAGGAAATCTCGTTACTTAATGGGCTTTCTAGCTGTTTTGAATTGATTACCTAACTGTGTTAATGAACTTTTTTGCAGTATCTTTTATAAATAATAAAGTTAACTATTGCTTGTTTAAAGTAATTGTCATCTTGGAGGCTTACTGCATTGGTCGGCTAACCTAGGCCTAGTCCTGAAAGCTTCTAGCCTCTGCACTTTCTAATCCAGACCTAGAATGAATTCAGCCTCTAAGGCTTACTGCTGAATAAGCTCTCCCTTTCTAGTTATTTCTGAACTCTACCTGGGTGGTTCAACTTGGTTCTTCTTGCTCAAACTCCTCTCCTAGCTGACTGATTAAAAATGGCTTCTTTCAGCTTCTGACTAAATTGCTCAGCTTGGCCTAAAAGTAACTCTAGCAATCTGTTTTATTCTTCTGTCTCCTCATTCTCTGGCCTGTTGTCTCTGTCTGTGTCTAGCTTCTTCTCTCCTCAACCTGTCTTTGTAAAATTGTCCTAGTAAAACTGCCTCTGAATTCCATGAACTGAACTGACACAAGCTCAACTCCGTTGCACTGCGGCACTCAGCTCTCTGACTCAACTGAACTGCCTGAACAGAATGGATTAGAACTCAGAGATGTTTGCCCTTGTCTTTAGAAATCAAATGCATTTTTAATATTCCAAATGGATCACATAAATCTAGAAGGTCTTTGGATGTGATCTCTTTCCAGAGTCGATATGTTCTGAATTAAACTTCCTCTATAGTATTTTACCTTAGTTTAGAGAAGTGGCAACTTCATATTGCAAAATTTTATGTATACAAAATGGGTAGAAATTTTGTCATTTGTTTTAATAGTATGTAAAATCTTACAAGGAAAAAAATTTATCCTCAGTAAATTAAAAGTCTGTATCCCATCTAATAGCATATTGATTAATAATCAAGAGCTGTCGTGACTTTGTTTACAGTGACAAGTATAATAGCGTTTGCTTCTTTCTACACTATAGGAGTTAGAGCCATACTCTGCATGACTAAAACTGAAATCATGATTTAATTGAAAACATGCCATTTTTTTTATTTGGTATTGATGTCTTGTCCTTATCATTGTGTACCTCAACTTAATTCACTTAAGCACTTTTTCAATAGTGCTCATCTATGCTCAATATTATTACCTCTTTTTCTGTTCTTTGCACTCCTGCTGCTCTTTGGGATTTAATGTTCTTCGATGTTAAAATAAGAAGAACATTTACTGTTTTCTCTTCCAATCTTTCTATGAGCAATATGCTATCAATATATTTCTACAGGACACTATTGAGCCAACACAATGTTCTTAAAATACAGAATAGTGATTTTTTACCTCAATCAATTATTAAGCGAAAATTTCACAGATTTACACTTACCCTTATATACACTGAGACCTGAAATGTTATTTTTGTTCTTTCCCCTTGGAAACATACAGGTTGCCTTCATATAATCAATAGCTATCCTCTGCATATTCTCTATTTTCACAGAGCTTGCCCATTCATGGTTTTCGTATTACAGAGTGCTTTATGTTATAGATATCCAAAGATACAAATCCATTGCATTTCCCAAAAAGAATCCAAAGACTCTAGATTTGAAACAGTCTTGCAAGACGCAGTGCCATAAAACCACTGTTATCAACAGATCTAAAGTTCTTGCTTTTCCTTTGAACGTAAAGAGCATTTAGGAAAGCAGAAAAGTAAACTGAAGCCAATAGTAGAAACTATGTTTACTATCAAACAATCTCATTAACATAGGGTTAGTAAGTCTTGGTTTTAACCAACACTTTTATGGATGAGCTCTGCAGGTGATGGTATGGCTGAACAATATTTGATATAAATAGGTTGAGTCTTTCATAAAAGATTTTAGTAGTTCATTTCTACTGCATTTGCTAAAATAAAGCTGCTAGTATTTCTGTTTTGTACTGTTCTAGTATGTTTTATTTTGACTGGAAAAATCTAAAATAGCTGATCTTACAATTTACTCTCTGTGACTTAATAATTATTATATTTCATAACAGTTTTGGTTTATAAAAAAACCTATTCAAAAAGATAAAACTTGATTTAACCCAGATAAAACAAAGATTTTAAATACAGCATTATGATTGTTGTAAGATTAACATAATTTACATTTTATTAACAAATATTTATTAGATTTGAGACACACCAACAAAAAAAGAAAGTTTTTTGGCCTTATTTATTTCATATCATAATAAAAGCATAGTTTCATTATAGAATTGTCTGTGGCTTTTGATGTGGTTTAAAGTCAAAGTAAAATGCTAATACTGTTTTTTGGCTCAATAGTACATTGCTAAATTTTAAGTAATTGAGGTAAATGTCAGCATTGTTTTGATTGTTCTAACTCTGGTAGATGTACTGGCCTTCTACTACATGCTCTGTATTTCCAAAGTTTGCTCTTTGTATTACTACTGGTAAGTTTTCTAAAAAAAGAGTTACATAAATTTAAAATTAATGGTTATCTTTTTGGTTTTAGACTATCAATAGCATGTTTTAAAGTTTTTAATTTCAACTATTGTTACCTCCCTCATTCAACTTATATCATCCAAAAACATGAATATGACAATATCATTGTATTTTCATAAATTTCTTTATTCAGATGTTTAAACACAGGAGGCAAGATGGCTCAGTGGGTAAAAGTGTTTGCTATGCTAATCTGAGGACTTGTCCTACATATATGGAACTCCTGTTAGGGGAAATAATTCATTTCTGAAAGTTCCCATCTGACCTCTAAGTGTGAACCCTGGCATGTGTTTTACACACACACACACACACACACACACACACACACACACACACACACGAATGCACATGCACACACAAGCGCGTGTGAACACACACTCTTAAGAAAAATTGAACTTTAAAATGTTTATGTAGACAGTATATAGAGAAACTTGAATCAATTCAGACATTTATCCAGTAAAAGTCTTCTTATTCTCCTTTTTATTAATTTCCTTAGTGATTTTGATGAATACTTAACTTTAATAAGTAAACTGAAAGATAATCTTGAGGTAATAACCATACAATATCTTTCTCTTACACACAGAAAGAAACATAAGATCATGTGGTCTGATTTTGGTAATTAGAAATGATACATGTTTACAAAAAATAAAATGCATTTTGTAGAGAACTTCTTCAAATATAGCATTCCTCAGACTACAGAAACATCATGTAGTATTTTATGTTGCAGTTTCCTCTCAGACAACAATTGTTTCAAACTTGTAATAGAGCAAATGTTTCTTTTGCTCTTTTCCTTTGTAGCCATTTATATCTCTTAATGATTATACAGTTTTAAAACAGTGTACATAAAACCACAACATCATTTATGTTGCAGAGCAGTAATATCAGCATTTTCTGAGAGAGGGAGTATGTTTATCTAAAAAGCTAGTATACTCATTGTAGAGATCAACTGGATTGTGTAAAGTAAACTTGATCAGGAGATACAGAAGTCCAAAAACTACCTAAAATGATAAAACTTTGAATAATTTTAAATATTGTTATACATATTAAAGATCTTTGCTCTTTCAGGTATCTAACTTTGAATTTCAGCAAAAAGTGCCAGTTTATAAATCTGAAAATTAATCCAAGCAGCTGCATTAGAATATGGGGCATATTTTACAGTTATTGCTTTATTCCTTTACCCAAGAAACCACTTGGATCTATCACATTACTCCAAAATGTGTTTTCCTCCTAAAAGAATCACATTTACTTCCCAGAAACCATGTTATTCCTATCTCAGAGGTGCATTTCTTAGATTCTATGAATGCTTACAATAAATACTCCCTAGAATGGCAATCTGGTTTAAATAACTACAGATGCCGACAGTACTTTGTTGTTCATGTGCAATGCTGTTTGGCTAGCCTCCTCGAGCTGTTGACACCACTCTACTGTAATCTGTTTGGCCAGGATGATCTTTTTGATTTTTACAAGCCATCAAGGCACATGAATCATAGGAAACTTCAGCATATGCTGAGCTTCCAAATGGACCAGCTTTGGTCTTTCTGCATCTCTAGACTGGTCAGCTCTTACTAGCTTAGCAGATTTGCTCATTCTTTCCTCTCTAAAAATATTTATTTTGTTGAACATCTGCGGAGCTTTCTATCCATTCTCATGCATCATCTTGGGATATCTATCCAATAGTTTAAGGAAAGATATATTTTGTTACAAAAGTGGCCAAAGATAAAATAATAAAAAATGTTTTCATTATGTATTCAATAAATTAAATGGGTGTATATATAATCATTGCTCACTCGGTATTTATAACAATACTCAAATATCCATTGTCATTAGCTTACAATATTATGACAGTGTTTTATCTATAGCTCATCTGAAGATGTGAAAAAGACACCAGTTGATGAATGATGAATGTATATGAAACACCCATATGATAATGAGAAAATATAAACCTTTCAATAAATTGCCTTTAAAGGTTCCTCCTTAGGGATTGTGATGCTGTGTTGAGTTGTAGAACTTGCTTAGTAAACAGAGAGCTCTGGGTTCCCATGAAAAGTAAAAGTTTACTCTCACAATAGCATGTATTTTATTCTTTTTTTCCCTTTTTTTATTAATTTATTCTTGTTACATCTCAATGGTTATCCCATCCCTTGTCTCCTCCCATTCTTCCCTCCCTCTCATTTTCCCCTTATTCCCCTCCCCTATGACTGTTCCTGAGGGGGATTACCTCCCCCTGTATATGTTCATAGGGTATCAAGTCTCTTCTTTATTTAGCTGAGTATGAATCTTGTTTACAATTTCTGTGAATTTGAATTAGAAGCCACAGCTTGTATCGAACAAACTTCTGCCATTGAGAAATAAGTTAATCAATTTGAAAACTTATCATATCTCAATAATTATTTTAATATGGGAATTTTATATGTTTTTTTCTTAGAGGAGCATTTTATACTGACATCGAGACCCAAGGTAGTGATTAAAATATATTGTTTTAAATAAGCTGAAATGAGCTCTTTCTTTACGGAGTCACAGAAAGAACACACCAATTTCTGTGTATTTTAAAGCTGAAGTTGTATTTTCCTGCTCATTGTCATAACAATAGTTTCAGACAAATAGTTGAGCAGTGTCCAATGAATTCTAGCTTTTAATCGGCATGAAAGAACTATATATCACCAATATGTGGCTCATAATGTAAGCCTGTAATCAGATAACCCCCTGTATATGATGTAAGGAGAGACAATTTGGCTGATCAAAGGCTGCATTTTGTGTTAAATGCTTTGAATTTTCTCTTACGAAGCCTTAGGACGTCCAGTGAAAATTAGAGCCATAGAAGAAATAAGCTATCATGAAGGTAAATGATAGAAATACCATCTAATGAAGCAGCACAAAATTTGGCAATTCAGGAGAGATTGAAATGTGCTTAGGTTGAAAGATCATTAACTCTGAAATGGGATTTTTTTAATTGGGTACGGCTGTTTTGTTCTTTCTACCCTTCCTGATAAGGTCATCCAATGAAGGAGAGTCTGTCTTTGGATGCTTGCTACCATAGTCTTTCAGCAGCCATTGTACTTCCTTCTAGTTTTTGAATAAGTCAGAAATGATGCTGTGGTTGTTTTCAGAAGCTCCTCTCATTACTCTGAATGACAAGTATCAGGGTGCTCTGAGGTTTCTTTATTCAAACAGCTTTGTTTTCATGGCCTTCAGGAATAGTTGCATCTAAATCTGCTGTCTGGGTACTTAGTTTGCTTCTGATTCCTTGCACAGTAATAGCACAGCTTTTCTGAACCACTGGGTCACTAAATTGAATTAATTTTTCTCTCTGAATAAAAAAAGTATTTTATTTTATATTGTTTCATCATTCATTTACTTTTATTCTTGCTCAAAATATTTGCAATGTAATATAATTTTTGCAGAAACTTTACCCACACTGTGAAGAAATGACCATGAAATTATATATTAGTCACATATTTAAATATATTGAATAGCATGTATGAAAATGTCAGATAATAAACTCAGTAACACTAAAAAGAAAAATGATAAATAAACTATTATATATAACTTTAGTGACAAAACAAATTCAGTTGCACAATATATCAGTGTTGATCTTATTAGTCATATATGTACAATATATTGTACATGATGTATTATGTATGATTTATAATACTTGTTAAACATATAAAAAACACTCAAGTTTTTATCACTAGAATCCATAAAGTAACTCCATTCATTATTTTAAAATGTTCTTATGCCCCCTCTGTATTGTTTCTTTTTCTTTCATTCTGAGTATGTGGTTGTGTTTTACAATGTGTATATTTTTGTGTATATTAAGAACATTTAATATAATACCACTTTTCTAAATATCTATTAACTATGTTGCAAATGATAAGCTCTGAGTTGTGCAACAAATTTCTGAAGCATACATAGACTTTATTCATCTGTGACTTTGTTTTTTCCTTTTGTTTTTGTTTGGATTTTGGTTTTTTGAGACAGGGTTTCTCTGTATAGCCCTGGCTATCCTGAACTTACCTTGTAGACCATGCTGGCCAATCACAGAGATCCATGTGTCTCTGTCTCCCTGAGTGCTGAGATTACAGGCATCCAGCTTATTCTGTGACTTTCATTTTAATTAATACAGTGACTTTCTGGCTTGTAGATCATATGATACATATTACGATTTTATATATTTTTGAAGCTCACTAATATTCCATTTTTCATCCAGTTATATATAGTGACCACTTAATTATTTTCACAGTTTATATACTAAAAATAATATGGTTAGTAAACATAGGCATATACATATCTCTTTGAATATAATTTTAATTAGTTTGGCTATGTACCCAATGAAATTTCTACATTATTTCTAACTTGTGAGAAACTTTAATCCTATATTGACAGTGATTACAATATAGTCCTTTTCAATTGATAGAATATAAGGTGAGGTTTTATACATTCTTGTTTTGTTTTTTGCTTTTTAAATTGTCCTAACAAGAGTTAGTTGGTAGCTCATAATGTTTTTAACTATTATTACTCTAATTATTAATATTATAAACTATGACTCTAGTGTTCATTTACTTACCTTCCTGGAAGATATATCTATAAATTCATATGAAAAATATTTATAGAAATATATAAAAACAAATGTGTCACATTCCTTTGAGAAGTATTATTTGCTGCATATTTGAAGGATGGTAAGAAATAGAGATATTCTTATACATTATTTTGGCTTAATTTTCTATCAAATGAGAAGTACATTTTACAGTAAATGTAAATTTAGTTAGTAAAAGTAAAATCCTCAGTGAGCTACTACCTCCCTTTCCAAGCAGAGTGGCCTATGAAACCCTCACATGAGACATTAAGATAAATACAGAGAAACTCTAAACAATGACCCAGTGTCTCTCCAGATTTCTGGCTGACTGGATGGGATTGTGAATGGAAGGTTTTCCATGTTATACTGTCTGAATTTAGTAAGCATTCCCATAAGCAATTGTAGAAAAATATTTTTCATATTCATAGAACAAATATTTTTTCTCCTGAGATAATTTTCTCAGCTATCTTTACATTTTAAGAACTTTTAATACTATTAGCATTAAGGAAATTTCATCCAATGATGAAGAGAATATGAAGTTTATCATTGTTTCTTCTATGGAATTTCATTTTTCACCATTTCATAACACATTACATTATCTAACAATACAGTGAAAATTGAGATACTACTAGAAGAGGAAGTGCAGTGATAGGAATTAACTAATTAAAAGTCAGTCTGGTGGGTTGGATATGGTGACATATTCCTTAATGCCAGCTCTCAGGTTGCAGACGCAGGCAGATCTCTGTGAGTGCAAAGCCTGGTCTAAAAAGCAAGTTCAAGGACAGGAAGTACTATATAAAGAGACTTTAAATTCCTCCAACCACCCCCACACACAGAAAAAAAGACATTTTGGTTAAAACCAAGACCTTGGTTTCTGTGATAATTTTTTGTTGTTGTTTATTTTTATTTTTCCAGACTGGATTTCTCTGTATAGCTTTGGCTGTCCTGGAATACTCTGTATACCAGGCTGGTCTCTAACTTGGAGATTCCCCTACCAGTGCTTCTGGAGTGCTGGGATTACAGGCATGTGCCACAACTCCTTGCTCAATGATTAATTTTTAAATGTAAAAAACCTTGTTATTAAGGTAGAATCTTCTTTAAGACATTTGACTATTGTCATTTATTCCTCAAACTTTTATGACAGTAAATCTGAAAATGTAATTTTCTGTTTTTTCATATTAATATTATTCAATCTTTCATCTTATTAACATAATGCTTATAAGAGGACTTGGGCTGGAGAGATGGCTCAGACGTTAAGCACACTGGCTGTTCTTCCATAGGTCCTGAGTTTAAGTCCCAGCAACCACATGGTAGATAACAACCATCTCTAATGAGATCTGGTTCCTTCTTCTGGCCTGCAGGTGAAAATGCAGGCGAAATACTGTATAAATAAAGGACTACAAATTTTTATATTTATTTTTAAACTGGCAGAGCTCATTTGACTTCCTTTTTCACTCATTTCTAATTCAGAAAAACTCACAGACTTATGACTTGAGATCAACCATCTTGTTACTTCTGTAGTTTTCATTTCAGTCTTGAGGACCAGTTGGAAATTCCAAGATTTCTCAATAATTATTTTACATACTTTGGTGTTTTGACTGCATGTGTGTCTGTATGACTGTATGTATGTATACTTTGGTGTTTTGACTGCATGTGTGTATGTATGACTGTATGTGTGTCTCTGGAACTGTCACAGACAGCTGTGAGCTCTCATATGGGTCTTGGGAATTGAACCCAAGTCCTCAGGAAGAATAGCCAGTGGCCCTTAACTGCTGAGTGATCTCTACAGCCCCCCTGAATAATTCTTAACATTTTGCAGTAAAAGGTTTTGGACATTTGTGGGAAAATGTTTAACTGTTGCCTTAAAAAGAATATCTTATTCCCATATATTGCTTTGCGATTGGAAAGGTTTTCTCTGAGTTCACACATTTAGGTATAGCTAAAGTTCCTCACGTCTATTATATTCATAGCTTCAAGACCTGCATTATACTTCCTGTATGTACAGCGAGTTTGCATATATGTTGGAATCTGTGCCACTATTCAGGAGCAGAGGTCAGAGGATTAAACCAGGCATCTCCTTATCCTTCCACTCTGTGAGAGGCAGTATATCTCTGCTGTCTGTATTTGCATATGCCTTGCTACCTGGTCCTCAGTGCTTTTGAGAGTTCTCTAGTCTCTGTCTTCCCTTTCATTGTAAGAACAATGGGGTTACAGGTTTTCACCACTGCAGACTTCTTGATATGGTTACTGGGAATTCTGTCTCATATCTTCACTCTCTGCCACAAGAACTTATATGCAATGAGGCATCTTTGTAGGCTTTGGCTAGTATATTTGTCAGATAGCTCAAAGCTTATAATTTTTATGCGTCTGGACTTTGTCCTAAAGCTTCTTTTCTTTTAGAGCATATGTTTATTTACTGTTATCTTCTCTCAAAAATGATGGCTTCACTCTAGGTGAAAATGTAGCTGAATAGTCTTTTTGTTCCTAATTCATACCCAAATGATCCTCTTTTTTTTTAAATTTCAAAATGTTTTAACTTATTCATATCTATGTGTTTTGCCTCTGTATTGCAGTGGGGAAATATTTATAAATCATAAAATTTACACAGAAAAAATTATGAAGAAGTCAGAACCATATGAAACCTGCTGTTTATATATTGTTTAATATACACACTAATACATATATCTAAAACAAATTGTAATACCACTTTACTTAATATATCACATGTCCTGTATTAACTTTTTCAAAATAATCATTCTTAAGAACTAATTCAATTTTTCTGTACTATTAATTTACAAGTGATTCTAATTTTTATGGTAACTTTCTGCTCATTATCACTGTCTGTTCTCTAGTTATATTTGATTCGATCTTTTAACATTAGGTTCATATATACCATATTTCCAAGCATCTTTGCTGTTTAGGACAAATGTGCTACCATAATGTTTAACACAAGTCTATCTCCTAAAATACAATATACATCCTCTGAATCCCTTACTTTCATCAAAATCACCACTAACAATCACAGGGCTTATGAAGAAAAAGTACTGGCCAAAACCTATGCTGCTATGTAAACACAACACAAACAAAACCAGTAATTGGTGTCTTGGGAAATAACTTGGGCAGAGGAGGCAGACACCACAGGATGTTGGTATATTGTCTGTGGGAATATTAAACTTTCACAAAAATAATAGAGCAGAAAGGCTGACTTATGAGAGACACTGAATCAATGCAGAGAAAAATAGGACTTTGAACATGAGAGCAGGTAAACCCTATCATGGGGCTAGGGGTCTACAGAGGATTGATGCTGGCTATCTAGAGGTGGTGTGATGATTGTAAGAACTCATGTTTATACTTTAAATTAGAGCCGAAGGGACACATGCCGACTACGGTCCTAAGAAAAACATATACTATATTTTTTCACTGAGAGCCACAATATTTTCAGAGTATTTTGACTGTGCTCATCGGATATGAAACAAGGTAACTTCCAACACACATTCATATTTTCTTCACTCATTATTAATCTTTTTGGCAAAATGATTTACTAGAAAATTTGTATTTTATGAAGAAAATTTTAGGCAACAGCATGAAATCAGCCTTTTGGATGTTTTTAATTTTAAATTAGTATAAAATTGTGAATTTACATTTAACAAAATATATGGCAGTTGCTAGCTCCTAGAAACTGCCATAAGATGCAGCAGTCACACCAGTACCTTTAAATCTTTACAAAGATTAACACCGGTGGACTGTAATTTTAGTTCAGAGTTTAGGGGGTTAGATTGAAGCTATCATTTCTTATATTTCTAAGTGCTTTCATCTTTTAGCAATAAAACTAGAAAATTTCAATGTCCTAATCAAGTGTCTCATTCTCAGTGAATCTGACAGCATGTTTTCCTCCTTTGTAATTCTAACTTTTTATTCATCAGAACAAAACATATGCAACATGGACAATAAAATAAAAAACAGTGCCAAAAGATTAGGAATACTGTACCTTCCTCAAATAAAGCCATTTTTTCCCGATTCATTTTGATTGAAGTACTGTGGTATAGTTACATTTCTAATATTTTGTTTATGTTTTATTTATATTTTGGCACACACTCAAACTAAAATTTATTTGTGGTGTAGTGTTATTTTTTCTAGAAGATTTTAGATAAAATTAAAGCTTCTTTGTGTTAATTTCATTAACTGATGATAGAAAATATCAAATATTTATCATTTAAAATGCATTTCTTTGAAAATGCATTCATCTATTACAAGTTCACACTATTTTTGAATAAAATTTTGATTTGTAGCTGGAATTAACTATTAACTATAATATTTTGTTGTTCATTTTTTCAACACAGGCAGTGATCATTTCTAGGAATCAAATTGACGTTACAAAATTTGTTATTTTATATTGAAAGGCTGGAAAATATCTGAACTAAAATATGGCATTCAAATAGCCCTAATTTAAAACAAATGCTGTACCCTACAGGAAACAAGCTGTAGTCTTGCATGTCTGTAACCTTGAATCACTTATTTTGCCCTTTATATTACTGATATAATGTTTGTCGTAATAAACTGAACCTTACTGATGCCACTTGGGATGAAAAGTTGGCCCTAAAGAGACAATTCTGTCCATGAATATATGTGCACACAAGTGCATGTGTACCAAGTACATGCTTTGGTTTAATAGGCTGAGTGCATTTGGAAATAAATGATAATGTAGAACAGAGAACTGAGCCTTTTTATCTATTACAGCCATTGATTTTGGCAAATATGTACTGAAATCCTTCAGAGGTCTGACACATTTTTCTCCTTTAATGAGAGGTTTTATACCCAAGTATCCAAATCTCATTAACTTTGTCAATAGGACCATGGGAGCATCCTCAGTGGGAAAACCTGCCTAGAGTATTCCCACTTGGTTAACACTTTCCATTTTCTCATTTGATTAAATACTTGAAATTGAAAGAAGAACTCTAGGGAGATCTTTATATGTAATAGAGAAGAAACTAACCATTTCTTAACTGACTATATATATATATATATATATATATATATATATATATATATAATTTTAGTTTCTTTCATATGAATTGTATTTCCCTATAAAGTGTTATAAATTCCTCTATTCATCTTGCAAACTGTAGGCTTAAAACTTGGTAGATATTTCATGATGTTTTTAAAGAATTAAGATACAGTTATATCATTTTCTATTTTTGTTCATCTCTGAACTTCTTTCTTTGTACTCTCTCGCTCCTTCATAGTCATGATGTCTTTCATTTAATTGTTGTTACAAGTATTTATACCTCCATATATCTCATACATATATTATTCATACACACATATATTTCTAAAAGATATAAATACAACCTGTGAAGTATCTGTACATAATGTCACCTGCACATATACAATTATATAATTTCAGGGTTCAAAACTGAGTACTGTGGGAAAGACCGTAAGCTTTGTCACAGATGAAAGCAGTCTTGGTGGGCCTTACCCTTGGGCACACCATGGATACCTTGAGATAGACTGGGTGGACTCATCCTGGGCTTGGAATTCAGGAAGCAGACCTGGGGACTTCAAGTGGACTGTTGTTTTTCTTTCTTTTTTAAATTTTTTTATTAATTTATTCTTGTTACATCTCAACGGTTATCCCATCCCTTGTATCCTCCCCTTCTTCCCTCCCCCCAATTTCCCCTTATTCCCCTCCCCTATGACTGCTCCTGAGGGGTATTACCTCCCCCTGTATATGTTCATAGGGTATCAAGTCTCTTCTCGGTAACCTGCTGTCCTTCCTCTGTGTGCTACCAGGTCTCCAGGGGACATGGTCAAAGGTGAGGCACCAGAGTACGTGAGAAAGTCATATCCTACTCTCCACTCAACTGTGGGAGACTGTTCTGACCATTGGCTAGATCTGGGTAGGGGTTTAAGATTTACCACCTGTATGTTGTTTTTCTAATCAACCCTCAATGGGAGAAGGAGACTGCCCTTCCGCACATGACACGGGCAGGTGGAGGGAAGAGAGAGCAGCAGCAGGTTCAGACAGGGCTTGAGCACAAGGTGTATCAGCGAACAGGCTGGACCAGCACGCAGGCCAGAGACACCTAAGGACCCGTCCCATGTAACGGATACCGGAAGGTTCACTCTTTTTTCCCTTTAATCTTTTTTCCCTCTTGTGCAAGCTAGCTGGGTTGTATAATAAAGTTTAATTGTTAAGAAACAGAGTCTACACAGTACTGGACAATTAATTGTTCAAGTGTCTTAAAAGAAGAGATATATTCTTAGTTTGATGAAGTTATCATGAATAGGTAGCAGATTTCATGATTTCTGAATTCATTAATAATATTAGGTCCAGTGTTTTTTTTTTTTAGCAAAAAACATACATTTTCTTTCAAAATAGAACTTTTTTTTTTAACCTGGAGGAATTATGCTCTGGATACTCTGAAGAAACCAATTGATTTTTGGGCATTTTTCATATTTGGAAAGAATCTCAAAGCTTATGATTAATCAAAGTAGAATCACTAACCTGTGTGATTTAATGTTTGAAGCTTTATTAGTTTACTAATTTCTGGTCAACTGCTTTAAAAATTCTATAATTCTATTTTTGAAAAATATGTGGTTCAAAAGGAGATAAATGGGAATACTTCCATTTTGAGATAACTATGTGTAGCTCTAAATTATGACAATTATGCTAATAGAAGAGTGTCTCATTGAATGGTAATTTTCCTTCTTTGATTTGTCTGATAAGCAGTAATTAAAATGTTGATATTAATTTCAATAGTACCAAAATGGCAAGTGTTTAAAGTATTAATGTTCTTACATGTTGTAATCACCTACCCACAGCAAAGCACCCTGTCTCAATCCATGCTCATACAACTCTTTCTAGCCTTGTTAGCAAATGATACACACTCATGGTATAAAATGTTTTCTGCTACATATATAGATAAGGTCTCTTAATGCAGTGAATAAGAACGATATTTTCAAAACTATAAGAAGTAAATGGAGTTGTATGATGTTTGTGTACTACTGTGTAAGGAGAAGTTTTCCTTAATATGAAATTTAATTTTGCATATTTTGAAATATTTATTCAAAAATTATTTTGTATTTTGTCATTCAAATTATGAAAAAGAAACAGATAATAAACTAAGTTTAGCCCTTGAAAGCATCAATTGTGAAAATGAAGACATATTATGCCACAAACATGCGTCATTAGGTTCGAGGGTGAGTTTTACACTTTAATACATAGGACATATTGGCACTAGAATTTATTTTATTTAAGCTTCATATGTCTAATTGGGTGTCATGGTTGCTCTATTTTTATTCTTTTTATTACTTTTTGGATATTTCTCCATACTTTAATGAATAATTTTATACACATTTCATTCCCATTAACAGTTAATGTTAGAGCACCTTCATCTTTTATATTTTTTTAAACACATCTTACATCTCTTCGCAGTGCCCTATCTCTTGCAGGTAAAGTGGTTCCTTCTTATGCTTTTGTTTCCTTTCCCTTACCATTCAATGATAGTGACCAAATTTTAATATATATGTTTTCCATTTGAGTGCATTCATTAAAGAAATGTTTGTTTAGATTTTCAATATCAAAATTTGAGAAGAGGAGGCCCCCAAGGGATGCCAATGTACACTGGCACCTCAAGTCGCAGTAGGACTAAGTACAGCCTCTCTTACTGTGGCCTGACAGGCAGCAGGTAGGATAAATGGATCCAAAGGCAGGCAACAGAGTCAGATAGAACACCTACTCCCATTTTTAAGGGACCCCTATGCTGATCAAGCTGCACATCTGCTACATATGTTCGGGAGATCTAGTTCTAGCCCATGCTAGCACCTTGGTTGGTCTTTCAGTCTCCGTGAGCCCCAACAGAAGCTTCTAATTGAGAAGGTGTCTAGAATTTTTTCCATTTAGTTTGTCGTGCCTGTGCATTTGGGCTACTAAAAGTATTGTTCGAGTTAATATGCTGAACATTTTCCTCATGCTTTTCAAGTGGTCTAACATGAGTGTCTTCATTCTGGTATTTGTGTGGGTGGGAGTTGGGAAGGGTAGGATTTCTTTCTTCTGGTGGGTCTAAGGTTTGCACAGGATCATTTCATGGAGATATATTTCTTTTTTCATTTTGTTTTCTTGGCTTCTTTATCAAATTATGTGAAGAGTTAAATGAAATATATACATATATATTGTTCATGTATTTTGTTCTGCTTGTTTTATGCAAATATTTTGTTTACTACAGCTATTGAAAGCTAAAATTATATATTTCATAAAGTCAATAATATTTATAAACAGTATATATATTAATTACACAAATTTTTATGTGAAAAGTATTAACATTTTCAGATTATGAATGAGGATGTAGCAGAAAACAAGGTGATAGCATATCACATTCTAGGTTCTAGGTTCCATCCTCAACAATATGCAGATAAAAATTAGAGAAAGAAATAAATTGATAAATGAATGAATGAATGAATGCCTACAAATATTTTTATTCAATAAATGTAGTTTTAAAGTTTTTTTAAAGATATGATGCTTCCTCATTCATTTTATGTCTAAATTCCATCATTGTATTGCATATGCTAGATAACATATTTTTAATGTAGGTCTTTTAAATAACCTGTTTCATATGTGTTTCTATGTATCTACTTTGATGTACATTTGGCCCTATGCTTAGATATTTATGCATATCAACATATATCACAAAGAATATATTGTATTGCTAAATGTATATGGAGTGATAATAATTTCATACAAATATTAACATATTTCATACAATAATAGTCTGCTTTTGTTACTTAAATATAAATAAAATAAAAATAAGGTAAATATTAGTAAATACTATATTAGTTTTAGTAAGGCTTAATTTAAATACTTTGGGGGAGGTTGAGACAGAGGTCTTCTGTGTAGCCTTGGCTGTCTTGGAATACACTCTTAGATCAGGTCGGCCAGGAATTCACAGAGAACTGCCTGGTTCTACCTCCTGATGCTGGAATTAAAGATTAAAGATGTATGCCAACACACATGGCTATAAATTATTTTCGCATTTGAAAATATGAATTCCATTCATAGTATTCATAGTATTATATGAATATGAATTCATATTTTTATTTTTATTTTTTTTTAATGCTTTAAATTTTATTTGAATAATAACAGTGCATGTGTGTCTTATTTTTATGTGCATGCATTTAAAATATTTAAGCATTTATAGTTTATTTTCTTTTTTTTTTTTTTTTTTTTTTTTTTAATACATTTTTATTAATTTATACATATTACATCTCAGTTGTTAGCCCATCCCATGTATCCTCCCATCCCTCCCTTCCTCCCACTTCCCCCCCTACTCCCCTCCCCTATGTCTGTGTCTGAGGGGGATCTCCTCCCCCTGAATATGCTCATACGGTATCAAGTCTCTCCTTGGTGACCTATTATCTTTCCTCTGAGTGCCACCAGGCATCTCCATCCAAGGGATATGATCAAATATGGGGCACCAGAGTTTGTGTGAGAGTTAGATCTTCTTCTCCGTACGTCCCCATGAAAAACTGTACCTACCAGAATAATGGGTAAGAGGGGAGGACATCCTATTGAATCTTTAGGTGTGAGAAGCCTGGGAGAAAGAGGAAATGGAAGGATCCAGTGGGTCCTGGAAAACTACAGGCGAGTCTGGGCCCTGGGGTCCTCCGCAAACTGTGGCAACAGCCAAGGAAAAAATAGGCAGTAAAAACCTTGAACCCCTACCCGGACTAGCCGAATTCATATTTTTAAATGTCAAAATAACGAATAGCCAGTTGTGTTTGTGTAATTCCAGATTGTTTCATGATTCTTCAGGCTGTACAAAGTTTATTTTATTTATGTGCAATAATATAAATGTATAGGTAAAAAAGACAAAAAATAAAAATTGTAAAAAATATAAGATCTAATATATTTTTAATTCTTTAATATATTATTCTCTCAAATATCCCAACCACAGTACCCTGCCTCCCCTTGTAGTTCCTCCAACCACTTACATAGTATATGTGCATCTCATTTTCACTACTTTTCATCTGCTAAAGAATAGTTAAAATTGTAAAAAAAAAAAATGCAATTGGACCCATATTTGTCACCATGCACAAAACTCAAGTCCAAGTGCATCAAAGACCTCAACATAAAACCAGACACACTAAATCAGTTAGAAGAAAAAGCGGGGAAGAGCCTGGAACACACTGGAACAGGAGACAATTTCCTGAACAAACCACCAACAGAGGCCTTAAGGTCAACACCTCATGAGGCTGAGAAGCTTCTGTAAGGCAGGAGACACTGTCAACAGAACAAAGCAACAGCCTACAGACTGTCTACAGATCTTCACCAACCCTACATGTGACAAACGTCTAATATCCAAAAATACATAAAGAACTCAAGAAATGAAACACTACCAAACCCACTAACCCCATTGAGAAATGGGGCTCAGAACTAAATAGAGAATTCTCAACAAAGGAATATCAAATAGCTGAGACACACTTAAAGAAATGCTCAACCTCCTTAGTCATCAGGGAAATACAAATCAAAACAAGTCTGAGATTCCGTCTTATACCCATCAGAATGACTAAGATAAAAAATTCAAGTGACACCGCATGCTGGTGAGGATGTGGAGAAAGAGGAACACTCCTTCATTGCTGGTGGGAATACAAACTTGTACAATCCCTTTGGAAATCTATCTGGCACTATCTCAGAAAACTGGGAATAAGGCATTCTCAAGACCCAGCTATTCTACTCCTTGGAATATACCCAGAAGATGCTCCAGCACACAACAAGAACATTTGCTCAGCCATGTTCATAGAAGCCTAATTCATAATAGCCAGAACCTAGAAACAGCCTAAGAGTCCCTCAGTAGAAGAATGGATAAAGAAACTGTGACACATTTACATTATGAAATACTACTAAGCTATTAAAAAGAAAGAATTCCCGAAATTTGTGGACAAATGGAATGAACTAGAAGTTATCATAATGAGGGAGTTAACCCAGAAGCAGAAAGAATCAAATGGTAGATACTCATTTATATCTGGACACTAGCCCAAGGTGTATATCCCACCAAAGTCTTCACTTACCAGGAGAGTAGGACAGAGAGGAAGACATCCTAGTGGGACTCTAGGTGAGAGAAGCATGGGGGATGGGGAAATAAAAGGATCCAGAGGGTCCTAGAAACCTACAAGAAGAACATTAAGATGGGTGGATCTGGGCCCCGGGGTCTTGCTCAAACTATGGCACCAGCCAAGGACAATACAGGCAGTAAACCTCAAACCCCTACACAGATCTAGCCAATGGACATTCTTCACAGTTGAGTAAAGAGTGGGGTCTGACTTTCACATGAACTCTGATGCCCCATACTTGACCACGTCCACTGGATGGGGAGACCTGGTGGCACTCATAGGGAGAATAGCAGGCTACCAAGTAGAGACTTGATACCCTATGAGCATATACAGGAGGAGGATGTCCCCTCATTCACAGTCATAGGGGAGGGGAGTAAGGGGGAATAGGATGGAGAGAGGAATGGGAGAATACAAGGGATGGGATAACAATTGAGATGTAATATGAATAAATTAATAAAATATATTTAAAAAGGAAAAAAAGAATAGTTAAACTGTTTACAGTTCCTGTCTACTGTGAATAGGGCAGCTATGGCCATTGTTGAACAAGCACTGTGGAGTAGGATGTCACCCTTTCGGGCATCTGACAATCAGTTGTATAGCTGAGCGAACTAAGGTTTGCTCATTTAGTAGTCTAATGTCTTTTCTCCTCGTTGTATTTGGTATTCCCTCCAGTAATTTTCATCTGAAAAATACCTGAGCTTAACATTTCATATTCTGAGGAAGCTAAAGTCACATTCTTTACTTTCAGTAATTGTTCAAAATTTAGATCTTTAACATGTGAACTAAATTTTTTAAAATTTAAATCTTTTAAATATATATAATATCCCAATGATTATGTTTATAGTGAATCAAATCAAGTAATACTTTTTTATAATCAGTTTTCTGTTCTATTATTTATCAGGACATAATACATTCTGCACATGCATACACACAAAATCTCATCTAGAGTCGAGGATTGTAACAGCACTTTTTGGCTGTTCTTTTATTGGGTTCTTTTTTCCTACCTCCATACATCACGCCATCTTTTCCAACACCCTCCAAGACTAGGTAAGAAAAAAAGAAGGGTAGAGAAGAAAGGAAACATAGATAGTTTTAGAATACTTCCTGATGATTAGGAGCATCAAGTTCCTTGGAGGAAAGTCTAATCTTCATTGTCAGGATATTGCCAACCAGCAACCAGCAATCTAGCAAACAACAAAAACAACCAGAAAAGAGAAACAGCAGCTGCAGGAACCAGCAGCAGCAGGTACAACAGCCCTGCCACTTCTGTCTAGGATCTGACATTATTATACCCTCTCAAGCATCCCCAGAATTCCAAACATAAACTATCTTCAGCTGGCAGAATCACTCCTCTGGAAAGGCACTAGGCAAATCATAGCTGTGGACAATCTGAAGCAGCTACATAGCCCATACCTGGTATTAAGACACAAGCATATTTATGTAACACAACTGGGTTTTTAAGGAAGCCAAAAATCTAATAACAAAGGATTAAAAGTTAACTATAGTTCTTGGCTTGTCTTTTACTTGAGAAGATAATCATTGATTGTCTAATTATTTAAATGACTAACTTTCTGCTTACTTCCTTTCTTTTACTGCTTTTTATGTATTTATTTTCTTTTTTTCTCCTTTATTAATTTATTCTTCCCAGTGACTTCTCATTGCTTAAAACTGTGATAGCCACTTTTCTGTAGGTAAGCTCCAGTTTTGTTTTGTACCAGAGTATGACTGTGTTAAACATATTTTAGATATTTAATTTTGATATTTGTATAGTATTATTTTTATATTCTATATTATAAACTATAAATACTGTAGCCCAGAAACAGAACTTTGAAATGGTCTTCTTGTCTATGATGGAGAAAGAATGAAGCCACAATATAGGAGAGTCTGGAGAGTTAGTTGAGCTAGTAAATATTTTTTGCAATTATTCATAAGTACAAAATAAGAAATCAATGCAACATGAATGAAAATAAATCTGTGTTAAAATTATGGAAAAATAGAGAAAAACACAAATAGCCTGGAGTTTTATAACACACAAAAAACTCATAACATAATTTGCAGCACAATTAGGTGAAAAATTCTAAAGCATATAAATATGTTAACAAGTAATAAGTATGTAAAACAGACAGTGTCTTACTGAATTATCCATTGGCATGTTATGAATCCATATGCATTAAGCTGGGAAATTGAGGAAAAGTGGCTTCCTACAAAGCATGGATGAGGAATCATGTTGTAACAGTTATTTTGTATATATACTGAAATAAAGGTCAGAGGATGCAAAATTGAAATAATTTCTAGTGTTGTCTACTTCATGCCAGGAAGCTTTTTATAATGCAGTTTTCCTAATTTTGTTTATTATAGTCTCCTGAAACTTTTATATGGAACTTAATATAAGAAGTGAAACTTCAGTTCTGAATGTAAATTGCAAAAGTTGCTCTCTCTTTTGATCCTTGCTAACTTTGATGAAGATTTGTATCATTTGTAAACTTACCTTGGCATTAACTGGGGCTCCATCTACCCAATTTGAACTTCTATCTAATTCCCTACTACAAGAATACAGAGCCTAGGATAAACCACTTAGTGGACACTCACTCATGATTAGAGGTAGAGACAACCTTATCAATGATCTAGAGCAGCCCTAGGTCCACATCCAGCCTTTCCAGGAGAAATTATGATAGAATACTTATTCACTGAAACAACTAATTTAGGAGAAATTATTTCATATTCATTGGTAGCTAAAAACAAAAAGCAAAATAATAACTAAAACATCTTATGACTTAGTTCTGCACAATTCTGGTTCAGTATTTGAGCTTGAGCAATTACAACTCTTGACATACAAAGTTAACAGTATTGTTAATCTGGTAAATCTGAAAAGCATTAAAAATGTGTACTTAATATAATACCTATAGTATATATGGATTTCTAAGCATATATCATACTTATGCACAAAATAATTAGTAAAACTTGGTAAGTTTCTGAGGTTACATGTTTAAAATGTTATTCTTATATGATAGAGTTCCTAAGGTATACATATATAGGAATATAATAAAGTATCAAGGTTTGGTATAAATACCAATTCCAGAATAATGCTTAAATGAAGCTTGTCTGAGATATCAAAAATACAATACTTAACTTATGATATAAATAATAGGTCTGATGGGAAAAGCTTATTAAACTTTCAATATAGTAGAGCATAAATAAACCTTATATCTTATTTTATAATGTTATTAATTGTTATAATTTTGCATAAAACAATTTTATTAATTAATAAACTCAGCACCATAAATGTAAAAAGGTATTATTTATTTGATATAAATGCTATTAATATAAAGAAATTAGGATTTGCATTTGATTTGGAGAACTTACAGAACTATAAAAAATGCAGATCATTTTTATTATAGTAATATGATGAGGACAAGAGTATGATCTACCATAATAGACCAAATAATTTCCAAGACATTAAGCAAACAAATCATTTATATAGTGTAATGTAAACAAATCATTTATACATCTACTGCACATTGTGCATCTTTAACTATGCCTCAGAGACATCTAGTAAGTAGTTCAAAGAAGAATAAATCTATCATATTTTGTTAGGGCTTGAAAAACACTTTATATGATATATAATCCATTAAAACTATAAAATATATTATTTAGCCATGTAAACCTGACATCTAGGAACATTAATATTATTATGATAATTAGGGAGGAAAGTAATTATTCAAATGTTTGTCACTTAATGCACAATAAATTACATTAAGGATAGGGATTCCTAAAATTTTAATTATTATATTGTGGTAGACATAGATAAATTTTTCATGTTATATTCATTATTAAACTATTCTGTTTCCTTTAGTAGGCTGTGTAATCCAAAGTCACAGTATATAGTATCAACAGAATCATTGAGTTTGCACTTATTTTAACAATGTTACAAAAAATAAAAATAAAAACATTGACAGTACTAAACATAATAGATACTACACATACTCTACATTACATGTAGTTTTCCTGGTTGAAGAGGAAAAATTCCATCTGACTTCAAGATCGCATCTTATCAAACTGATCTGAACTATGCATTTTAGAATGGGGGGGCAATGGTTATTGAATCTATGAGAATCCCCCACACTTATAATTCTTTATCTTTTTTTTAATTGATTTTTGTCCATTTCAGTAAGCACAACCACCAAACTGAATTAACTCCAAAGATACAATCATGTTAATTTAGTATTGAAACCTTTGCAACTCAGTGTTTAAAAAAAAAAGCTATTTTCAACAGTCAGTCTAAATATAGTAATTTTTGTGTATGTTGCGATCATAGTATGTATTACTATACATTATTCCACATTTTAAAGAACAATAATTTTTTCGCTGGTTGGTTGTTGCTTGTTGGTTTTTAGTCAGTTTTTTTTTATTATTGTTGTTTTAATTTATTCACATTACATTCAGATTCTAATCACCTTGCTCATATCTTCCTGTGCCCATCCTCCTCACCCCTCTGGTCTATTCCCTTCCCATATACCTCTGACAGATGGTGTTCTCATCCCCCACTATCTGACCACAGCCTATCAGATCTCATCCTGACAGTCTGCAACCCCATCACTTGTGTTCTCACGGGGCCTCTTGACAAAGGGGGAGTGATCAAATCCCAGCTCCAGAACATCAGAGATATTTTCAGAGGTATTCTGACACTCCCTTCCCCATTTGGAAAATGAGCTGTCCATTGGCAACACACAAACATGGGGTCAAGGTCCTCTATTTGCAGTGTCCTTGGTTGGTGTTTCAGTCCATGAAGGGCCCTCTGGGTCCACATCTACCAGCTTCCATAGTTTCCTTGTGGAGCCCCTGACAATGCCCCTTCCTTTTATCCTCCATCACTTTCACATAACTCCCAGCTCTTCCCAGAGAGATTGCCTGCAATTCCCAGTATCTTTCCCCATTCCCCACTGGGTAGAGTCTCTCAGAGGACATCCATGTTGGTCAAATGTCCACTAAACAGTGAGTATATAGCATACATGTTTTTTTCTGGATATGGGTTACCTCACTCAGGATGATAATTCAACTTCCATCCATTTGCCTGCAAATTCCAATATTTCCTTGTTTTTGATAATTGAACAGTATTCCATTGTGTAAATGTACCAGAATTTCTTCATCTATTGTTTGGTTAAGAGAAATCTAAATTGTTTCCAGATTCTGGCATTTACAAATAAAGCTGCTATGAACATAGTTGAGCAAATGTCCTTGTTGTATGGTAGAGCATCTTTCACGTATATGCCCAGGAGTAGAATATCTGTGTCTTGGGGTAGCACTATCCTCAATTTTCTGAGAAAGTGCCAGATTGATATTCAAAGTGGTTGTACAAGTTTGCACTACCACCAGCAATGGAGGAGTCTTCTCTTTCTCTACATCTTCTCCAGCATAGGCTGTCACTTGAATTTTTGATCTTAGCTATTCTGATGGGTGTAAGATGAAATCCCAGAGTTGTTTTCATTTGCTTTTTCCTTATGACTAAGGATGTTGAGCATTTCTTAAAGTGTTTCTCAGCCATTTGATATTCCTTTGTAGCAGATTCTCTGTTTAGTTCTGTACTCCATTTTTTAATTGGGTTATTTGGTTTGGTGGTGTTTAATTTCTTGAGTTCTTTATATATTTTGGATATTAACACTTTGTCCAATGTAGGGTTGGTGAAATAATTTTCTCAGTCTATAGCTATTTGTTTTGTTCTGTTGACAGTGTTCTTTACCTTACAGAGGCTTCTGAGCTTCATGAGGTCCCATTTATTAATTACTGATCTTAGTAGTAGTGTTCTGTTTAGGAAGTTATCTCCTGTGCCAATGAGTTCAAGGTTCTTGCCACTTTTTTTTCTATTAGATTTAGTGAGTCTGGTTTTATGTTGAGGTTTTTAATCCATTTAGACTTTAGTTGTGTGCAGGGTGATCAATATGTATTTATTTGCATTTTTTACATGTAGACATCCAGTTAGACCAGGATCGTTTGTTGAAGATGCTATCCTTTTACATAGTTTTTGCTTCTTTGTTAAAAAAAACCTGTCTATAGGTGCTTAGGTTTATTTCTGGGTCTTGAATTTGATTCCATTGGTATACCAGACTCTTTCTATGCTAGGTCCATGCCATTTTTATTACTGTTGCTCTGTAGTACAGCTTCAGATCTGGGATGAAGATGCCTCTGGAAGATCTTTTATTGTACAGGATTGGTTTAGCTATTTGGGTGTTTTTGTTTTTCCATATGAATTTGAGAATTTATCTTTCAAGGTCTTTAAAATTTGTGTTGGTGTTTTGATATGGATTATATTAAATCTGTAGATTGCTTTTTGAGTAAGATAGCCATTTTTACTATGTTGCTTCTCCTGATCCACAAGCATGGAAAACCTTTCTAGCTTCTGAAATATTCTTCCACTTCTTTCTTCAGAGATACATTTCTTTTATGAACATTAATGCAAAAATACTCAATAAAATACTGGCAAACCGTTTCCAAGAACCCATAAAAATATCATTCAAAATGACCAAGTAAGCTGCATGGGTGGTTTAATACACAGTAATCCATCAATATAATTCATCATATAAATAAAATGAAAGAAAAACACATGATCATTTCCTCATATACTGAAAATGTAGTTGACACATATTCATGTGAAAAATCTGAGAGATAGCAGGGATACAAGGCACATACCTAATCATAGTAAAGGCAATTTACAGCAAGCCTATAGTCAACATCAAACTAAATGGAGAGAAATTTTTTATCAATTCCAGTCAAATCAGGAACAAGACAAGCCTGTCTACTATCAGTATCTCTTCAATATAGTAGTTGACATCCTATCTAAAGCAATAAGAAAACTACAGGAGATCAAGGAGATACAAATTGGAAAGGAAAAAGGCAAACTATCACTTTGTATAGATTAAATGATAGTATACATAAGTGATCCAAAAAATTCTATAAGGAACACCTACAGCTGATAAACACCCTCAGCAAAGTGGCTGGATACAAAATCGACTCAAAAAATTAGTAGCCCTGCTGTATATAAATCACAAACAGGCTGAGAAAGAAGTTAGGGAACACACTTTACATTAGCCACAAATAATATAAAGTATCTTGTAACTCTAACCAAGAAAGTGAAAGACTTGCATGTTTGTTTTGCGTTTAAGCTTTACATTTTCCTGAAATGTAGTGATACATTTTTGAAAGTGTCTCCTGTTTCAAAGAGGCTGAAATTGTACAAAGCTTGCCAGAGAGTTAATAATATAGTCATTGAAATCATTTAAGACTATTTACTTAACCTGATATCTTACTGTGGCCTCAGCCTGTTTAAATTTGACCCACATTTAAGGTAATAATGCAGGCAAAGTTACTATTCCTTGGACTTCCCATATAATCAGTGTTTACAATCTAAGCTAGGTATGTAGCTTTAATCTTAAATTATGTATTTCTCTATGCCCCTTACTCAGATTAGTATGTGTGGTGTGATATGTTGCATGTTGTTGTTGTTGTATGTGTGTGTTGACAATCCTTGTTGAAACTAACCAACATACTTAAAGCAATTTTTAACAAACAAATATCCTGAATTAGAAACAAAATGTGTATAGAGATTGATAAAAATAGCCCCTTGTAATCTTCTCTGCTATTATGGGTCATTTATGATCATTAAAGTGACTATTTTACTGTAATATTCTATAAAGACTTCCTTAAAACAGATGGTGAGACTCACAACCAAACATTGGGCAAAGAAGCATAAAGAATCTAGTGGAAAAATGCATGGAATTAGAAAAAGACTTGGTGTGTAGTAGTACATCCTCTGGGTATATTCCAAGGAGTGGAATAGCTGGGTCTTGAGGAAGCCCTATTCCCATTTTTCTGAGAAAGTACCAGATAGCTTTCCAAAGTGGTTGTACTAGTTTGCACTCCCACCAGCAATGCAGGAGTGTTCCTCTTTCTCCACACCCTCGCCAGCATGAGGTGTCAGTTGAGTTATTGATCTTAGCCATTCTGATGGGTGTAAGATGGAATCTCAGTGTCGTTTTGATTTGCATTTTTCTGATGACTAAGGAGGTCGAGCATTTCTTTAAGTGTTTCTCAGCCATTTGATATTCCTCTGTTGAGAATTCTCTGTTTAGCTCTGCGCCCCATTTCTCTATTGGGTTATTTGGTTTGGTGGTGTTTAATTTCTTAAGTTCTTTATATATTTTGGATATTAGACCTTTGTCAGATGAAGAGTCGGTGAAGATCTTTTCCCAGTCTGTAGGTTGTCGCTTTGTTCTCTTGACAGTGTCACCTGCCTTACAGAAGCTTCTCAGCCTCATGAGGTCCCATTTATTAATTGTTGATGTTAAGGCCTGGGCTGTTGGTATTCTGTTCAGGAAGTTGTCTCCTGTGCCTATGAGTTCCAGACTCTTCCCCACTTTTTCCTCTAATTGGGTTAATGTCTGTGGTTTTAGGTTGAGGTCTTTAATCCACTTGGACTTGAGTTTTGTGCATGGTGACAAATATGGGTCTAATTTCATTTTTCTACATGTAGACATCCAGTTAGACCAGCACCATTTGTTGAAGATGCTGTCGTTTTTCCATTGAATGGATTTGGCTTCTTTGTCGAAAATCAGGTGAGCAAATGTGTGTGGATTCATCTCTGGGTCTTCAGTTCGATTCCATTGATCCACTAGCCTATTGCTGTGCCAGTACCATGCTGTTTTAATTACTGTTGCTCTATAGTACAACTTGAGATCAGGTATGGAGATTCCTCCAGCAGATCTTTTATTGTATAGGATTGATTTTGCTATTCTGGGCTTTTTGTTTCTCCATATGAAGTTGAGAATTGTTCTTTCAATATCTTCAAAATATTTATTAGGTATTCTGATAGAGATTGCATTGAATCTGTAAATTGCTTTTGGTAAGATGGCCATTTTTACTATGTTGATTCTTCCAATCCATGAACAAGGTAGATCCCACCATCTTCTGATGTCATTTTCAATCTCTTTCTTCAGAGGTTTAAAGTTTTTTTCAAATAAATCCTTCACTTGCTTGGTTAGGGTTATTCCTAGATATTTTATATTGCTTGTGGCTATCGTGAAGGGAGTAATTTTTCTAATTTCTTCCTCTGCACAACAGGGACATATGCTCAACCATGTTCATAGCTGCCTTATTCATAATAGCCAGAACTTGGAAACAACCTACGTGTCCCTCTATAGAAGAATGGATAAAGAAACTGTGGTACATTTACACTATGGAATACTACTCAGCTATTAAAAACAAGGAATTTCCAAAATTTGTGGACAAATGGATTGAACTAGAAATTGTCATAATGAGTGAGTTCACACAGAAGCAAAAAGAGCTAAATGGTATATACTCACTTATATCGAGACACTAGTCCAAGGTGTACGTCCCCATGAAAAACTGTACCTATCAGAATAGTGGGTAAGAGGGGAGGACATCCTATTGAAACTTTAGGTGTGAGAAGCCTGGGAGAAAGAGGAAATGGAAGGATCCAGTGGGTCCTGGAAAACTACAGGCGAGTCTGGGCCCTGGGGCCCTCCGCAAACTGTGGCAACAGCCAAGGAAAAAATAGGCAGTAAAAACCTTGAACCCCTACCCGGACTAGCCGATGGACATTCTCCACTGTTGAGTGGAGAAGGAGATCTAACTTTCACACAAACTCTGGTGCCCCATATTTGAACAAGTCCCTTGGACGGAGATGCCTGGTGGCACTCAGAGGAAAGATAAGAGGTCACCAAGGAGAGACTTGATACCGTATGAGCTTATTCAGGGGGAGGAGGTCCCCCTCAGACACAGACTTAGGGGAGGGGAGGGGAGTAGGGGGGAAGTGGGAGGAAGGGAGGAATGGGAGGATACATGGGATGGGCTAACAACTGAGATGTAATATGTATAAATTAATAAAAATGTATTTAAAAAAAATAAAATGATATCAAGTTGAAACTGTGAGAGGTACTAGGAGGAGTTTGAGGAAGACCACAGTGGATGGATATAATAAATATGTTATATGTTTGAAATTTTCAAAGAATAAACATTTTGTAAATTAAAAAAAAAAAAAGAAAAAAGAAAAGGACTTGGAGATGGAAAGGAGCTTCACAAGAAAACCAATAAAGCTAACTTACCAGTGCCCAGAGGGGCCTGCTGAGACAGAGGCACCAAACAAGGACCTTGGAGGTACTGGATATAGGCTCCCTACAAAGATATAGCCATGAGTAGCTCAGATGCCATGTTTTTGATTGATGGGATCAGGCACTCTGCGACATGGATGCTCTTGTTAGCTTTTTTATTACCTCCCCCTGGCAGGACACCCTTGCCAGGCCACAGGACAGAAGACATATTCAGTCCTGATGTGTCTTGATGAGCAAGGGTGGGTGGATAGAGGGCTCCCCATTTTGAGGGATAAGAAAAGAGGGTTGGGGGGCATGTTGGGATGATGCAACTGGAAAGTGAGAAGAGATGAGGCTACCATCACAATATAAAGTGAATGAATGGATGAATAATAAAATTCTTAAAATTCCTCATGCTTTTCTATACAATGGGGTATATTTGCTTTCCAATAAATACTGATTAAAGCCCTTGTTTGATATAAGCAAAACACGCAGTCAGCAGGGACTGATTCTCCCTCTCTCTCTCTCTCTCTCTCTCTCTCTCTCTCTCTCTCACATACACACACACACACACACACACACACACACACACACACACACACACACACACATCTGACAGGAGCAAGGCAACAACAGGGAATAGCAACAACCTACAGACAGAAGATAGACACAGCGAGAGAAGATGAAGGATGAAAATGCAAATTTTAGTTCACTCTTTCTCCAGTCATTTCTGGAAGAAGTCTTTCGTTTCATCTCAAAGTGACACTGATCCGTCTCAGTGTCTTTCTCACAGGTTTCTCCACTGTGTGTTCTCTACACTAGACTGTCTTTTTAAAGCAGGGTTTCACCCGATTTTGAGTGAAAACTGTCACTGCAGCCACTGAGTGAACCCAAAAGCTACACCATATATCAGATGATAATTTATCTAGCACAAACTGATAAATGGATAAATTGTTTTTTAACGTGGGACAGAAGAATTAAGACTAGTAATTAAGATTGGAAAAAAATCTTCATTCATCTCAGCCAAACTACTAAGGTAGATTGAATATGTGCCAAAAAACATATAACAAATTATTTTTATTCAATAAATATTGACTTTATAGAAAGACACATTCTTGTTTGTGTTTCTGGCATAGCATGATAAGACTATAGAGAATGAGGAAAACAAAGCACTTGTACTCCAAAAAGGACAAGGACAAATCAGAAGCTATAGCTGTTCACATTAATTATTTCAGTTCTGAAACATCTCTGTGTAAACTTTCAGTATTCTTACTCTGGGGTCAGGAACAGGGACCCGGAGCTTGTATATTGGACTGAAATCACAAAATAGAGACAGAAAATTACAAATATGTTCAGGCCCAAAGTTTTCTTTACTTTTCTTTTTTTCCTTTGTTTTAATTTAGTTGCCATCCCCAGCCTTGATATTGGCATTTGTGCCTAGTTATATTGTATCTTGATATGCTGTGTTTGGTTGAGATCCCTGGAAGGCCGGATATTTTCTGAAAGGAAAGAAAAGAGGAGTGGATTTGGGGGTAGAGAGAAGGTGGGGAGATACTGACAGGAACGGAGAGAAGGAAAACCATGGTTGGAATATACTGTATGAGAGATGAATATAAATATTTTATTTATTTATTTACTTTGTTGCTTTCAACATACATCTCTAGTTTAGACTTGTTCCACTTTCTTTGTGCATCTATTCTTGGAAAACATTCAACATTCTTGGTATCTCCACTATCTTTGGGTTATCAGTGAAACCCAGGCATCCTGCTCATAGCTTCATGCAGTGCCCTCTCAGGCATTTTGCTGGTAGCCTATATTGCTATATGCTGCCTGGCTTTAGCATCTCTCTAAAAAATAGGAGAGGAATCTCTAACCCCTTCTTGTGTTTCTTTTACAAATCTAAACCTACATTATATGGATAATATTGACAATTTTTTCAACTTTGCAAGAATTGTGGACCTCTTCACTCACATTATCAGTAGCTTTTGTATTTCAGGGCTTTTAGGATCAGAAGTGTCTAGACACTTATTCACAGGTTGGAAACTTGGCTGAGTGAGGTCATTTTCAGAGAGCATTCTTCTTTTTACTTCAGTGTCAAGCAGGAAGTCTCTCCTCAGTGACACTGTTGCTTTATATCTTTTAGCACAAACCTTGGATGAAGTACTGTTTGCTGGAAATTTTTCTCCCTTTAAGGTGTACATTCTGTATCACTTTCTGCCTTGTTTTTTTTTTTCATGTAGACCTACATAATAACCTTTAATAATAACTACACCATATAGTTAATAGTATGTTGCCTTGATATTACCTCTAATGAAGTAATTAGTCCATTCCTGTTTAATTTATTCTCAAGCATGTTCTTAAGGCAAGAGTAGATGCCAATAAGATTTTGTCAAATAATACAGGGATGGCCTCTGGCCCAGTTGTTTATAGTGTTTCCTTCTGAAACTTTAGGTGAATTTTAATCCAGCAACATGGCTCCTTTGATCACATTGTGTGATCCACGTAGAATGAGGAAATGCCCTTGGTACACACATTTAGACCCAAATAATGAAGGTAAAATTAGTTGGTAGAAAGTAGCACCCATGTTTGAATGTGTTGTCTAATTGAGTGGCAGGCAAAAGGACAATTCAGAGAATGATTTGACGGAATAAGTCAAAGATAGGATGTGCCCAATTCTCACAAGAGACAGAGAGGAAAGAGAGGATGTAGGAGAGCAGTGCAGAGGGAGAGAAGATACAGTTTCATTGGTACAGTTTTACAGAGACAGGTTGTAGAGTGAAAAAGCTGGTCATAAGTGAAAACATGTGAGATGAAGAATTAGTTGTCAGAAGATTAGAATATATTGCCAAAGTTAGTTTGGGGCCAAGCAGAGCCATTTAGTCAGAAGCTGAGAGAAGCCAGTTTGAATTCTTCAGCTTGAAGAGATGTTTGAACCAGACAATTTGGTTGAACTAGCCAGTAAGAGTTCAGAAAAAAAAATAGAAATGGTGACCTTGTTCGGTATTACATCTCAGAGGTGTAGAAAAGAGGTCTAGATGAGATTATATAGAAGCTAGAAGCTTCCAGGGCTAAGCCTAGGGTGCAGAAAGAAACAGTAAGCCTCCTCTTTCTCTAATCTCTCCCATATAACCTTTATCCCTTTCCCTCAAATTTGTGGCCTATTATTTTATCAATTATTATTGCATACTCATATGTTACTTGAACATACCTATATATTCCCAAATACAACCTGTTGAGTACATATAATGTCACTTTTGTGTATGTTTCAGGTGTGCCCATTTGGTACTTGTTTTTTAATCATAAGCTCCAATTGAATGCAAGTTTAAATACAATGAAAATGTATTAAACTTGTGTTCCAGTTTTACCTGCATCGGTCTTAAACCATCAGAGTCTAGAATAAATATTATCACACATATCTTTCCCAAAGATCTTTAGTAATAATGCCTTTAATCCTGTGTCTTGTACTCAGACGAATCTGGAAGCACAAAGAGACACACATTGATATATATATATATATATATATATATATATATATATATATATATATATACATACATATATATATATATATATATATATATATATATATATATATGATAGATATAGAGTCTCTGACATATTTGAATTACAAAGACAGCAAGGCAGTGATGTTAGGTAGTATTATTGGGACATTACAATGTACAATGAAGCTGGATCTCATACAAATCTGCATAAATATGTATTTGTTTATTAAACAGGACAAATGAATAAATGACAAAGTCTTTAGAAAAGTTAAATCATCTCAATAGTAAAAAATAGATAAAAACTGTTATAATAACTTGTAACTATTATTTTAATTTTAAATAGATATTTCTGAAATTACAAAATTTGACAATTTTGTTTAAATATTTCAAATATGAATGAATTATTCATGTTCTATGTCATACAGAAAGAAATACAATTATTCTCATTTTGAAAATGAAAGAACTATATTAATGACATTATCTTGTCAATTTATGAAAAGAATTAAAAGAACCTAGATCACTTAAAAGTTGAATATTATGAAAATATTCAATTTTTGAAATTTAACATACAACGTATCAGTTATATTAAGAATGAAAATTCGGTATTTTGGACTTCTATATTTTATATAACATAATTAGAAATAAAAAGGTGTCCAATAAAATAGGGTTGTTACTCTGAGTTAGCAAAAGCATTTTATTGTTTTAATATGGGTTACTAATGGGTAGATTGCAAGGGTAGTCACAAAGCTAATGAATATAGGACTTTAAAATCAATGAAAAAAATCATAGAAATATATAAATGTTATAAATTTATGAATATTGTATTCTATTTATAAATCTAATAAGATAGCATTTTAAAATATGTTAATAATTGCATCGGGACTGAGCACATCTTCTCCCATGGCCGGACAAGGCAGTCCCACTAGGAGGAAGAAATCAAACACCAGGCAGCAAATTCCATGTTAGAGAAAGTCGCTGCTGTGCTGAGTCCTGATGAGACCAGATGAACTGAGTAGGGTGGGTAGGGAGGACTACCCATTTCTGAGGAATGAGGGAGTAAGGATGGGACAAGAGAGAGGGAAGGTGGTATTAGGAGGAGAATAGGGAGATGACTAAGGCCAGAATCAAAAGTGAATAAATAAAGTAATTAATTAAATGATAAATGGATAGTGTTGAAAAAGAAATACTATGCCCTTCTAGATGCTATACCCTGAGTGTCTATCAAATAAAAGATCAGAAAATACTATAGTCACAGGATTTTCACAGACACAAAAATTGTGGTTAAGCTTATAAAGTCTATGTAATTATTTTTCATTGAAATATGTTAATTATGCCCTTTATAAAAACAAATGCAAATGTAGTTAATTAGAATTATTGTTTGAGTTAAGAAATAACATAAAAATAAATTGTGATAAAATAAAAGATAGTATAAAGTATTCTGGACCCAACTCTTATAATAAAAACTCTGTAGATCCACCCTCCACGTTCCAACCCCAGGAGGCTCAGTTGCTCTTACCCATCAGAACAGGAACACTTCCAGGACAGCACTGTAGAAAATTTCTGATCCCATTTGGTCCAGCACTTCAGATTGTCCTACACAAGACTCCTATTAATGCTGGAATTTCACAACTTATGAAAAATGGACCACAAATGCTATCCCTGTCTTACTTAACCATTTTTTCCATTTTTTTTTTTTTTTGAGGAGGAGACCCTTAAAAGGAATTATTTGTGCTAAATCAGCCTGAAGAAACCACAAGAGAATCATGTCCCGTTTCATCTAGGGGTTTTGGATAGGTTTTCTGTTTACTCCCTTGGTCTACAGCTGCTTATTTTCATTGGAGGTTGGTTATAAGTAGTATTGGTCTTTTACAGAAAGGAAACTAGGTTTAATGTATTTCTTTCATTTTATCTTTCTTTTGTAAGAAAGGAGATAGGAGATGAAAAGAAGATATAGAAATATAATGGGAGGGGAGAACAAAAGGTAGATTATAGAATCTACTCATCATCTCAAGTCCCTAACTGTTACTCACAAATAGGGTTATTTTTTTTTAAATTCAATGGTATTGAATTTTGTATATTGATACAAATCATGTTCATGTCAAAACTACTCTGATTTTATCATAGGAGTATATACTCTAGGTATAAGAGATAGTTATGATTTTATAGATATATGAGGTAAAGTAGTTAAATAGGGTCTTCAAAAACCTCAGAGACCTAGAGAATATGGCATTTAAAGATGTTTTTATTTTCTTGTTGTGTGCTGGAGCATCTTCTGGATATATTCCAAGGAGTGGAATAGCTGGGTCTTGAAGAAGCCCTATTCCCAGTTTTCTGAGATAGCACCAGATAGATTTCCAAAGTGGTTGTACTAGTTTGCATTCCCACCAGCAATGAAGGAGTGTTCCTCTCTCCCCACATCTTCGCTAGCATGTGGTGTCGCTTGAATTTTTCATCTTAGCCATTCTGATGGGTGTAACATGGAATCTCAGAGTTGTTTTGATTTGCATTTCCCTGATGATTAAGGAGGTTGAGCATTTCTTTAAGTGTTTCTCAGCCATTTGATATTCCTCTGTTGAGAATTCTCTGTTTAGTTCCAAGCCCCATTTCTCAATTGGGTTATTTGGTTTGGTGGTGTTTAATTTCTTGAGTTCTTTATATATTTTGGATATTAGACCTTTGTCAGATGAAGGGTTGGTGAAGATCTTTTGCTCAACCATGTTCATAGCAGCCTTATTCATAATAGCCAGAACATGGAAACAGCCTACGTGTCCCTCAATAGAAAAATGGATAAAGAAACTGTGGTACATATACACTATGGAATACTATTCAGCTATTAAAAACAAGGAATTCCTGAAATTTGTGGATAAATGGATTGAGCTAAAAATGATCATAATGAGTGAGTTAACCCAGAAGCAGAAATACTCAAATGGTATATACTCACTTATATCTGCATATTATCCCAAGGGGCATGGCCCATGAAAGACTTCACTTACTAGGAAACCGAGACAGAGGGGAGGACATTCTAGTGGGACTCTAGATGAGAGAAGCATGGGAGAATGGCAAAGTAGAAGGATCCAGAGGGTCCTAGAAGCCTACAAGTAGAACATTATGATAGGCAATTTTGGGCCCAGGGGTCCCGCTCAAACTAAGGCACCAACCAAGGACAATACAGGCGGTAAACCTTAAACCCCTACCCAGATCTAGACACGGACAGAACACTCTCCACAGTAGAGTGGAGAGTGGAATATTACTTTCTCACATACTCTGGTGCCTCACCTTTGACCATGTCCCCTGGAGGGGGAGACCTGGTGGCACTCAGAGGAAGGATAGCAGGTTACCAAGAAGAGACTTGATACCCTAGGAACATATACAGGGGGAGGTAATCCCCCTCAGGGACAGTCATAGGGGAGGGATAAGGGGAAAATGGGAGGGAGGGAAGAATGGGAGGATACAAGGGATGGGATAACCATTGAGATGTAACAAGAATAAATTAATAAAGTAAAAAAAAAAAGATGTTTTTACTATTCTAAAGATTCTCTGACAACAAGACAAGTTAACTAGTGGAAACACCAAGTCTGCCTCACAGAAAAAGATGAGCATCAAAGAACCTCCTTATGGAGTTGGTTTTAAATGTTGCAAACCAGCCACTGGGCAAAATGCCCTCCTTTTTTACCACAGACAGAATTCTACCTTTAAAAAGGCAAGTTTGGATGCAATGGACAAACTCTGCCAAGACAGTGTAAGCAAGTCCTCAATAGTTCCTACCTCGCAAATATATTTGTCAGAGATATTGAGCCAGAAGGCTGATGATGATTCTCCAGCATTATAGACCATATTGAGTGACTGTTCAAGCAGTAAACTGTCTCAGTCAGTTTTTCATTTTGGAAGCTGCTAACCCACACTCCGGGTTTACTCTGGTATTTAAGGTTTATCCTTTCTCAAATCTTTTATGGGCTTGAAGACCAGATAGTTTAGTCTTTCAATTGAGCTTAGTAGGTTAGGGGTCAAGATGTTTTTAGATCAAGAAAGATGTTTTAAGTTAATAGAGATGAACTATGGTAGATATTAAACTCCAATCAGAAATTAAGACACAGCCAGATAGGAGAGAGATTTACTTCAAATTGCCAAATACAAATGGCCAAATCCCTATTAATATAACACTTATATAGTTCCTAATTGTCTCTTGGTTCTTCCTGCTGTATATAATTTATTTTACTCATGTGTAATAATATAAATGTATATGTTAAAAATGAAACAAAATAAAAGAATATTAAAAGAAACTCTAAAGACCCAGATTATTGACAAAGTTCTGTAACTTGTCTCCACCAAACCTGACAAATTGAGGGTTTTTTTCCTAATTATTTTTTAATTAATTTATTCTTGTTACATCTAAATGGTTATCCCATCCCTTGTATCCTCCCATTCTTCCCTTCCTCCCATTTTCCCCTTATTCCCCTCCCCTATGACTGTTCCTGAGGGGGATATACCTCCCCCTATATGCTCATAGGGTACAAGTTGAGTTTTATCCCTGCAAACCACAGGATAGAGTGAGATTACCAACGACAACAAGTTGCTCTCTTACCTCTACTAGCACAGCATGGACTGTGCAAGTACGCACTCAAACAAAGAGAAAGAGAAAAGAGTAGGTAGATGTTAGAAGGTATACAAATATTTTAAATGTTCATGCTTGTTTGTATCCTAAAGAGAAAAAGAAAGAAGTTGTGGATTTGGATGTGTGGAGTAGTAGGATCTGGGTTGGTGGGAAAGTAATGAGGATCTGGAAGAAGTTAGGGGAGGGGAAACCATTCTCATAAAATATAGCAGTAAATAATACCCAACACATTATATAAAGTGGTTCTTTTTCCAAATGTGTATTTTTAAAATGTGTAATGATCAAAATCCTATTTTTATTTTAGTATAGAAAATTACATGGTTTTGTCCTTTTAAACACCTGTTGTTTTTAGCTTCAGTTATTTTTACAAGAAAGACTGATTGTCAAATAGGTATTGAGACTGAATTCCAGTACTCATGACTACATAGCAGGATTCTTAGCCAGTGAGCCTCCCACTCTAAAAAAATCCTTAATTTTAAAATAAATATCTATAGTGTTCTAAGTAGTAAACTGCAATATTAGAGCACACTTCAAATGACATAGAAGAAAAATAAAACAAAGGAAAATTAATGGTGAAGAAGTATTACAATTTAAATTATCAATTGAATCTGTAATATTTACAGAATACATATTCATATAAATAATAAGTGTATTATTGATATGGTTGGATTTTTTTCTGGTGATCAGTGAACACTCATAAAGGGATAAGAATGTACACTTTAAAGAAAAGGAAGGCAGTTGGAATGTTTGCTTCAGGATTATATAGAAGAATGTTTTTTCAGAACATGATTGTTCTGCTGAAAGACTACATCCAAAAATGATCTAGGTCTGTGTGATCAGGATGGTATACAGCCAGGAGACAAAGGCAAACAGATCTGACAGCCTGGTATAGAGCAAGTATCAGGTAAAGAAAAACTTTGATTCATGTATGGTGATACATGTCTTTAATCCCAAACAAAAGTTAAGTTAGTTTGTAGAAGGAAGCACCCGTGTTTAAAAGTGATGTCTAAATGAGAGGCAGAAAAGGTGGTGTATCAGAGAAGATTTGGCAGATTGGGATACACCTAATTCTCACAAGAAAAGAAAGGAATGGGAAGCTACTTAAGCAGAAATTTTACAGAGAGAGGAGTCAGTTTCACAGGGACAATAAGAGAGAGAGGGATTGTAGTGAGAGAATTCAGAGGAAGACGGAGCTATCCAGAAAATGAGAAGCCAGAAGATTAACGAGGATTGCAGAGTTAGTTTTAGGCCAAGCAGAGCAATACCAGGCTGAGAAAGAATCCAGATTAAATTAGCCAGCTGGGTGAAAAGTTTGAGCCAGAACAGCTGATTTGAACCAGCCAGCCAGAGCTCAAAAGAACAAGAGTGAGCTTGTTAAGAAATAAGTTTAGTTTTACAATTAAGCTTGGTTGTTTAGGGGTGAAAATGTTTTTATGTCTAGATAGGTGTTTTAAATTGATAGAGATGATATATGATAGATACTGATTTCCACTCAGAATTTTAGACTCACTAAGTTAGAAAGATGTTTTCTTCAAAGTTGCCAAATACAAATAGCCAAAACAGTATGAATGTAACATTAATATAATTCCTGATTGTTTCTTGGTTCTTCTTGTTGTATGTAGTTTATGTTATATATGTGTAACAATATAAATGTATATGTAAAAAAAGTATTAAAAAAAGAAGTGCCTCAGAGGCTAAAACATTCTAGGCCTAGATTAGGTTGTACATAGGCTAAAAGCTTCCAGGACTAGGTCTAGGTTATCAGAAGGCACTCAGCCTCCCAACAACAACTGAGCCAGGAGAATAAAGTTCCATTTACAATATTTCTATAAAGTAAAGTTTGTAAATATATGTAGACATAATATTTATGAAGAAGAGCATTATTCTTTTTTTTTTTTTTTAAGATTTATTTATTATGTACACAGCGTTCTGCCTGCAGGCCAGAAGAGGGCACCATATCTCATTATAGATAGTTGTGAGCCACCATGTGGATGCTGGGAATTGAACTCAGGATCTTTGGAAGAGCAGCCAGTGCTCTTAACCTCTGAGCCATCTCTCCAGCCCCCAAGAGCATTATTATTTAAACTAGAGTAGCAATGAAATAAGAAATGTATTATTCATGAATATATCAACACTTAAGTATTGTCAGATAACCCAAAACAAAATATATTACATAGACTAATTTCCCCACAATCTCTGATAGAGTTCTTTCTCAAATATGTGAAGTATTTGTCAACTAATCTTTTCTTTGACTTTCAGTATAGTAGGGCATTAAATTTTTTAGGATGAATATGCAGCAAGGGTTGCTGACACAACACATTTTCTTCATTCTGTTACTCAAAGGTTAACGAGGTATTACCTAATATTACAATCCCTATGTTTACTCTTTCTTTCACATTTATTCTCTTAAATGTTTATCTTCCATAGTATTTAAAGATATATTCACGAATTGATAATTATGATTACTTCCAAACTTCCAAAAGACATCATTTTCAGTTACTCTTGGTTATCCCTTTGACAAGTATATAAAATCAAATCTCTATTTGGACATCTGACACTGCATTCAACTTGTCTTTTCTGACTGTAGGACATTGCACAATGAGTAATTAAAATGTGTAATGTGTTTATTATTTGTTTGTTTGTTTCCTAAGTGTATTTGTGGTGGAGGGTTGTACATGTGCCATGAAATAAGTCAAAAGAAAACATGTGGGTGTCAGTTTTCTCCTTTCAAAATGTAGGGTCCAAGAATGTCACTCATTTCATTGGGCTTAGCAGCAAGCACCTTTATCCACTGAGCTATCTCAAGTCCTGTTATAGTTTATGTTGCTACAGTAGGTTAAATGGTTTGTTTTATCTGTTTTGTCACTAACAAACTCTCCCATAGAACTGAAGCTGGTAAATAACCCCCCTCTGGAGTGTGTGTCCCTTTCTTTCCTTCCTTCTCACCCTCCCTTTTATTTCCTGTTTGTGTGGGCTGTGGTGTTGTTGCTCAAATCTGTGGATTTGCACACATATTACATAACCATATATAAAGTATAATCCATATGTTTGAATGAACACTGATAGTGAACTTCACTCTTTACTCTCCTTTATGTTACTGTACAATTAATGCATGTGTGACATACAAAACACCAAAGCAATTGTATTATCTTTATTTTATATAACATCCACTAACTGGTTTTAATTTCAAAGAACTGATTTTATTTTTCTCTCTCAGTGATACCTATGTTGTTTATAATTTAATGAAAAGCCCTTACAAAAAGAGTCAAGTAACCATCAAGAAAAGATTTAAACACAACCTTTTCCCCCCACAACTGCAAATATTAATGTTGCAGAGCATTGGCTATGGGAATTTGAAGTTTAATATTTTCTACTAATAAAATAACATTTTGATTTGCTGTGTAAAATCTAAGGATTTTCACATAACATTTAATTTTCCAATTTATAATTGCGGTAAATTCAAGCTGTCATTGTCAAGCTCTAAGTTCATTGGACATGGCTTATTCTTTCATATTGAACTCAGTGAATGAGTACCAGCAATAAAAACTACAATGACAAATCTAAGCAAGATATTGATTTCTTGTTACTGGAATTTGAGTTTTGATATTGCATGTAAATCAACACCTCCTAGTTTTAATATGAGGACTTGATATAAATCATTAGCAACCAGCAAAGTGACAAAATATGAATTAAATGCTCAATTAAATCTGGCAAGGCTACATAATGAAAAGTACTTCATTAAATGGACAGGCCATTATTATATGGGTCAACTGTTAAGTCTGAGCCTTCTTATTTCTGTATGGATAGGAAGCAAAACAGTCACAATGAAATGAAAAACCTAATAGTAGATTTTTCCATGAATAATTTCCCTTAAGATTAGAGACAAAATTAATGTTGAATTTTCAAATAATTACTTTAAACTAATTAAAAATTGAAAGGAAAAGCAATGAAAGAAAGCATTCAATGTATTAAATGAAAACAACTAATCATTGGATAAATTTTCAGAGTAAACAACTCCTGCATACAAATTTAACTTCGTATTCCCAGTTTGTTTCTAGTACAAAGTCAAAGTGTCATATCATATCAAGTGAATAATAAGACTCCACAGCTCATTAAAGCATAAATTCATTTCTTTGCTTCTCTCATGGTAACATGTTTGCATTTTTGCCCTGAGGACAGATACTAACAGGAACATTTATCTGTAATTAAAGATTCACAGACCATTAACAATATAGTTCAATTGCCAGTTAATGCAAAGGAATGAGATAATTTAAAAATTATTTTCCCCTCCATGTGAAATTTATGCTCCCTTGGTTCAGGTTTCTTCCATTTCATTTGCAGGAGGAAAACTAGAACACTTTCTCAAAACCTATGAAAGAAATTTTCAATGACAGAACATGTTACTTTTTTAAAAGAATAATTTTAGATTCTCAGTTGTTAAGGACTTTCTGCAATGATTGAGACAATAGAGGTTAACTCTTTTTTTTTTTTGTATTTCAATGCTCTAATGAGTTTCTGTCAGAAAAAAAAAGTGATATTGAAAAAAATTCAACTGATATGTTCAAGTCTGCAAAGCTCATCAGCAAAACACAGGTAGAAATATTTATTGACATAAAGTAAATGTCTACAGTTAAAATACCATCGTTTGTCAGCCAGAGAAAAGCATACTTTATGCTAAAAGTCTAAGTAAGAAGGAGGGAGCATAGGACTGGAACGGAAGGAGTGAAGGGGCTGTGATTGAGGTGTAATATGAATAAATAAACTAATTAATTTAACGAGTGATTAATACAAAGCAAAGCAAAACAAAAAGCCAAAATATTCTACGTAACATTCTCTTGTATATTGCACAGTTTTTATAAGTATTGAGAAAATTTGTTTTGAAATCTAGAGAAAAACTCTCTTTCCTCCAATTATTCACTTAGGAAATACGTGTTAAGCCTTTGTATGTGTTGAGCACAACATGAGGAACAATAATCAGGAAATTAAACCATTTCCTCTGTCATTACTCATCTCCTTGTGTGAACGTGACAGCTCTATCTGTCCTGGCTTTATTTTGAATACACACACAATATTTTATAGGACTTATTGCTCTTTGTACCTTTTTTATTTGTAGCTACAATTCACAATTTTGTTCCTTTCTTATAATATTATCATATCTCCTAGTGAATTTTTCGTAGAGCATGCTAATCTAATTACAGCACTTACAGATCTGGCCCATAGCACTATTTTGATTCCCCTCATCATTACTAAGCATTCTGTATATGGACTTGGACAGTGGTACAGGCCGAGGGTGACTGTGAATCCTCATTAATGAATAAAGGAGATTATCATTAACTCAGACAGATCGCCGTCACGTAGCAGAGCAACTTATCTTTGAGATAGGATGTTGAAAGTGTTGGAGATGGCTGTCAGAACTCACCTTCCCCAAACTCAACCTGAGAGATTATGGGCATTTTTTTTTTTAGAAGTAAATGAGGGTTGCTTTAAACACACTGGAGGAAGGGATTTGACATTACAATCACATTTCTTTCTATTGACTAGGATAATTGTGTCATGTGGAATCACTGATTTAAATCATATACATGTTGTTGGTGACCACCCAGTTTTCTTTCCTGTCCACTAGGGCAGTAGAGGAATATTGGTAGAACCTTCCTAAGAGGGGATTAATTTATAAAGAAATGCATAAGTGCATCGTCTTTCCCTGTCAATAGTTATTGTATCCCTATCAGAAACTGTAAAGATTCCTGAAAGTGTGTGCATGCATGTGTGTGTGTGTGTGTGTGTGTGTGTGTGTGTGTGTTTCATATTGTACCATAAACATAGGATTTTATATGGAAATTTTACTATTCACTTGCACAACCTGAAAAACTGCCTATTTCCAGTGAGGATGAGGGCCAAATCATAGGTTCCAGTACACCAGAAATCTTCCTAAACTACTTGGGAAGCGACAAGTACACATTTTAATTGCAGCAAACGTAACACTATATAATACTTATATTATTAAACCTATAAGAACTTCCACCCATCCATTAGATTAACTAAGGAGTGACATATAAAGTCAAATGCATGGGTTTGGGGGGATTGTTAGAGAGATGGTTCAGCAAGTAAGACATCATAAAGCTGTTGTAGAATACTCAGGCTCAAGATCTAAGCCACCAATGGAAATTTGCCAACCAATGCCCACTTCTGCCCTCTGTAGATACCAGGAGCACACATACTGTGCAGACATATATGCAGGCAAACACTCATACATATAAAATAAAATAAATCTTGAAAGCCCAAGAAGTAGGGTATTTTTGTTTGTTTGTTTGTTTGTTTGTTTGTTTTTCTATAGGGGACCAGCAAATATTTTATCTGAATTTTTAAATTTACATTTCTCTGGTAAAATAAATTATTCCTAACTTTGCAGATTACACATTTTATAAGTGAATTTATATTTACAAATATAAGGCAGACTATTTTTTTCTGAAACGAAGTAATAATAAAAAATAAGACACCATTGTTACTGACTCAGCCTCTATGTAAGGTCTTGAAAATCTCCACGAAACCAATCTGAAATATAAGAAAAAAAAACATTAATTTACCTTTAGATGAAATGTTCTTAAAATTAAACTAATCCTGTCTACCTGAGTCAGTAGAGAAATATTTTCTCCTTCATTGCTATCTAAAACATTGAACTTACTTGATTTTACCTAATTTTAAGCAAGAATTACATTTTCTCTGTTCTATTTCCTTGTTTTCACCCAGTAAACCCTGCTACTCTCTCTTTGACTAGTTATCATTGTAATATATACATATGAAGCCAATTATCTCTCTGTTTGACTTATCTTTTGACACAATAAGTGTATTAGAGAGTTTCTATTAGTTTTAAATCAAATGGCTTTTGTTTGTCTTCCTTCTTCTGGCATCTTGCTAAAGATACAAGCTTCCATTAGCTATTGGTTTTAAGGTAATAAATGTTTACTGACCTATCAAAATTAACAATACATGATTATTTTTCTCTTAATTTGGTATTAATAAAATTAAAAAAAATTCAGTAATTATAAAATGCATAGATACAAAATTCTAAAATACTAAATATTCAATAATATTTTTATTGGTTTACTATTACATAATGCTTAAGCCAAAATTAGCATATTCTCTAATACCATGTGTAATTTCTATTTTTAAGAATAATTTCAGATTTGCTTCTACTTGAAATTTTATAGTTATGGTTATGAATTAAAAGTTTTTATTCAGAGTTAGAAATTATATTCATTGCATATAGTATGAAAAGTAGGAAATAATTTTAGAGTTATTAACTGCATCTATTTTCTAATATATTGTATTTTCTCTTCTTTATGGTCTTGGAATTTACATATCACTTTTAAGGTGAAGTATTTTATTTTCTTTAGAGAAGTGCATTATGTATGTACATTAACAAAATAATAAACTGCTACTTTCCAGGTATTTAGTTTTAAAATACCCCCATGAAGGTATCTAAAATTTGTCTAAGTAAAAAGAAATTTCAGAGTGGTTCTCTGCACTCTCCAGAAAAATGAAACAATCACCAGCACACATTGAGATAAAATTTTATTTTCTATCTTTCAAGACAGAAAGCAGTATGGGCATAAATACATTGAAAGTAAAAATTCAGAAGGGCTTTAGAGTAATACCTTCATATTCAGTTAGTCCTGCTCAGAAAATTTACAAAGTTGTAATGTTCAATATAGCTTATCATGTGTCAAGAAATTTAAATTGTGCTTGCTAGTTAATTAGTTAAGTTGGGGGCCGGATGTGGTGGCACACACCTTTAATCCCAGCACTACAGTGGATCACTATGAGTTTGATGCCAGCCTGGTCTACAAAGCAAGTCCAGGTCAACCAGGGCTACAAAGAAATCCTGTCTCAGAAAAACCAGAAACCTTATATATTTGATGAGTAATATACTTATATCGGTGGATATAGCATATTAAGCTAATCAGCCTATTGTATCTTGTTTATTTTAAGGAGAAAAATATTAATAATCCTGAGCAATATGCTATACAAAACTAATTCAATTTCAAAGAAACACTACTTAAATCATTTAGAAAGGAAAGAATGGGGCTGGAGAATGGGAGTCATTGTGAAAAGAGCTTTTTGGTTTACCGAGTATCTGAGTCCACTTCTAAGTACCACTTTGGTTGGTTTTCAGCCACCTGTAACTGTAGTTCTTGTAAATTTGATGCCTGCTTCTGTCTCCTCTGGTTACTGCATACATGTGTGTTGTGCATGCGTGCTTGCATGCCTGTGTGCATGCATGTGTGTGTGTGCGTGTGTACCTATATATGTATATGCATGAATGCAAATTAAAAAGTCATTTTGAAATTAATAGATCATTTAAAATCAACTGAAATTATAAAACATTGGGTCATTAAACTATGAAAAGCTTCATGTTGGAAACGTGTTCTCTTTCCATGTCAGCATGATGTCTACATAGTGAAGTAATTAAAAATATTTTAGCTTGTTTATTTTTTCATACATAGGTAAGGTGTAGGAAAGCAAACATTCCCTATTATGCTTTATTTTGTAATGTTTATTAGTATATGCTAGGTAATTGAGGAACTTCTGTGTTTAATAAGGACAAGGATAAAAGATGGACGAGTTAGGAGAATCATGTAATGCCTCAAGATCTTTTATATATACATATCCCCTTAAAACATTGTTTTCTCAAATCACATGTCACTCAGCTTGCATTTCCATCACCGGCATAATATCCAAACTTACATACGTAGCTAAAATGAGCATAAAGCTTGAAAGCTCCATCAGAACAATGACTGTCATGTTTATTCTTATGATCACACCAGTCAGAATGTCTAAGATAAAAAAAATGATACCAGTGACTTGTGGATAAGGGGAGTGAATACTCATTCACTCTTTTTTGGATTATATGCTGATGAAGGCAGTCTCGGAATCCACATAGAGAACTCTCAAAAGTCCAAATATAAACCTACCATATGTTTCATCTATACCAACCCTTCACGTATGCAAATAGGATTCAATATCCTGCTTCAGAGATATTTACTCAGTTATATCACTGTCTGCCCTGTTCACAATATGTAGGAATGGCAAACAATTTAAATGCCTTTCAACTGATGAACTGATAATCAAAATATGGAACATATGCACAATGCAATTTCACTCATTTGTAAAGAAAAATAAAATAACAAAATTATCAGGTAAATGAATGGAGCTCATAAATATAATTCTAAGTGAGGTAAAATACATCTATAAAACAAATATCCTGTTCCCTCTTAGTTCCATATCTTTATGTGTTAGTATATAACTTTGAGAACCAAAGAATTCACAAAAGTTAAATGTGGACCAAGCAGGAAAAGGAGCTCGGGAAGTTCTCTGGAGCATATCTCTCTGCAAAGAGAAAGATCTAGAACAGCAAAGTGATTGCAAAGCATAGCAATGCAAAAGCATCATCTCACTGTCTGTCAGTTACAATTTGTCTCTTCTCAGAGTCTATACAATGATGTTTTGCAGCTGGCAAAGACCGTGCCCCTCACAAGAGAAAGCTTCCATCAAAATATCACCTGCCCTCCAATGAGTACTTTTTCTGTGGTCAAAAAATATTTGCACATTCTATACTTAGGACCAAAGCAAAAAACACAATCACATGGCACACCTAAGTTTTTGAAGAAACCAGAATCTTCCACCCCAAGTTTCTGTCCTGCCACACTATCTTCATCAAGGAAACTTTAAGGTTTCTGTCTGTCCAAATTATTATCCACACAGGTGCAGAAGAGATTGTAGTCTTTAACTTGACTCTGCAACCAGACGTAGGATGTTCTCAATAACATTCACAGGAGATGGTATTGTGGAGAGCTCAGGTTCCCAAGGAAGAAAAGAATGCTTTCTGAGTCAGAAAATAAGTATTTCTTGTTTCTGACAACCATACTTGTGGTATGAGGACAGCAGAGGTTTCACTGTGAAGCTGACCCGAGCTATTCTCCAAATCCAGTGAAAATTTCCTGCAGATGTTTGAGACTCAAGCAAAAATGCATGCATTCCTCATAAATAATGGAAGTGTATCTTCTCTGATTGCATTTGGAATGGATATTGATGGGATTTGGGATAATATAGTGGCTTTAAGCATTATGTAATTTTTTTTACTAATTCTTGTTAATTAAAATAAAAATTCTAGTCAGAGTCTGGTAGGTCAACACTCTGTTTTTCTCAAAGGTTTTATAATAAGGAACAATTACTGACTACTTTAAAAATATTCTGAGAGGAGAGTGGGGTCTGACTTTCACACGAACTCTGGTGACCCATAACCATGTCCCCTGGATGGGGAGGCCTGGTGGCACTCACAAGAAGGATAGCAGGCTACCAAGAAGAGACTTGATACCTCATGAGCATATAAAGGGGAGGAGGTCCCCCTTAGTCACAGTCATAGGGGAGGGAAGTAAGGGGAAAATGGGAGGGAGCGAGGAATGGAAGGGTACAAGGGATGGGATAACAATTGAGATGTAATATGGATCAATTAATAAAATATATTTTAAAATAATAAAAAATAAATCTGAGAAAAAAAGACGTATAGAAAAGCCTTCAAACCATAAGTCAATATTAACTCAGAATTCAATCATGTTTCTCAGACCATTGCAATTATAATGACTACTGAATAAACAGAAGGGAATTTTTTTCATGGAATAATATTCTGTATTGTAAGTGTGTTTTAAAAAGTTGAATACCTTAGAAATGTAGAGAATTTATTTACAACAATGAAACTTTCCAAAGTAAATGATTGAAGGTCAGAAAATCAGGACTCTATTCTCAGAAAACAAACTTATCCTAATAATTTGCCAGCCAAGAAAACGTTAAGGTTCTGTTGGTATAAACTATGGCTAATACCAAAAGGCAAGACAAAAACATGAAACTAGAATGGATATATAGATTATTCCTGTAACTTCTTGCCAGGCTAAGAAACTCAGTCTCGACAACATATTTGAGTAAAATTTAGGAAGAAATGTAATAGGAAATGAGATAGCACCCAACGTTAGAAAAATGCACAATATATTAGAAATAAATCTAATAGGAAGCACAGGCTCTTCATGAAAAGAAGACAAAAAAGCCTGGGAGAATGTTTCATAAACACCAAGGTTTAACATATCTAAGCATAAATAGACATAACTTTATAAACTAAGCAATTTTCTCAAAAGTGATAAATTGAACATATATCACTGTCTAAAGTCAAAAAGATATACTTGATATTTTATACAGTTAAAATGTTGTAGTTTTATTCTCAAAATCTATAGGAAATATATATTTGCTTATGATATAAAAAAGTAGATGAAATTTTCTATTTCTTTAAAAGAAATCATTTCCCGGCTCACTGTTTATTGAACAACCTCTCCTTTTAGTTACTTGAAAAGTAAAACTTGAATTTTTTTGATTTTGCAAATAAATTTCAAGTTATTTCATTCCTCTATCTACTCATTCTACCAATGATCCACAATTATCAAAACCCACAGCTCACAGGGTACTATTGGCACATTGAGGGCTTTTAATTTGTCAAATTAACCTTAATATAGTTTTCTATTATTTGCATGAGATAATGAAAAGAATCAATATCTGTGAAACCTTAATTTGTACCATTCTGATCAAAAGTTACTCCAAACATTCTGAAAACATGTTTTTTTTTTTTTTTTTTTGTTTTTGTTTTTGTTTTTTTTCCTTTTTTTATTAATTTATTCTTGTTACATCTCAATGGTTATCCCATCCCTTGTATCCTCCCATTCTTCCTTCCCTCCCATTTTCCCCTTATTCCTCTCCCCTATGACTGTTCCTGAGGGGGATTACCTCCCCCTGTATATGCTCAAAGGGTATCAAGTCTCTTCTTGGTAACCTGCTGTCCTTCCTCTGAGTGCCACCAGGTCTCCCCCTCCAGGGGACATGGTCAAAGGTGAGGCACCAGAGTATGTGAGAAAGTAATATCCCACTCTCCACTCTACTGTGAGGTCTGCCCATTGGCTAGATCTGGGTAGGGGTTTAAAGTTTTATGGCCTGTATTGTCCTTGGCTGGTGCCTTAGTTAAAATATGGCTGCTTTTTGCTCTTGTCCTACAAAACTGTCTGAGGCTAAATGGCAGAATTTGGATTACTGGTCTTGGCAGAGAGGAGTTCAAGACAGGGAAGAATTGATGGTATCATATTGTTACATAGCTCTACATTCAAAAAATTCAAGTAAGCTAACAAGTAAAAAATGCATAGTTTGAGAAGAAAAGGAGCACCTGGAAACATAATGAAGCTAAATCCTGTCCTACAAGAGATAAAAAGTCAAAAAAAAAAAAAAAAAAAAAAAAAAAAAAAAGAAGAAGAAGAAGAAGAAGAAGAAGAAGAAGAAGAAGAAGTATCTGATGCTAAATTGAATATAGAGAGCTTAACTTAGCTTCCAACTTATAAAGAAATTAAAGAAAAGGTTAAGCGTTGAAGGAAACCATGAAAAACAGAAAGCCGGTGAAAATTGAAGTTAGAATTCAAGTTCCAGCCCCATCCAGCAGAAGAACTTTTTAGCTTTAGCCATGTAGTCCTTGATTTTGAGTAAAGAATACAAGGAAGCAACTGTGGAATGTAACCCTGGATCAGAGGAAAGAAACGTAGGCCAGGCTTGTTTCAGAGGTGCAGAGGTGTCCCTGATGATGTCCAAGAGATGCCATTGCTTGAAGCTGATGAAGCTGGTGAAGTCTAGGTTTCACTGGGGACTACAAGATTTTGAAGATGGCAGAGTTGTGGAATACCTGCCAAGGAGAGATGAATACTAGTTATGAAACTAGCTCAAAAACAGATGTGTATTGCAGTCAAAAGGCAGAAAGAAGTTGGATCCAAAAAGCCCTTTGATATCAGATATGGAGAAGCAGAAAGAATTTGGAGTATGCACTGATGATTTAATGTCTTGTGCAATATTTCTTCACCACTTTCCCTTTTGTAATTGTAATGTATATTCCTTGCCATTGTATGTTTGGATCTACTTTTTTTGTTTGTTTGTTTGTTTGTTTGTTTTTGATTTTATAGAAGGTAACACTTAAGATATTGCCTGGATTCTCATTAGAGACTTTCAACTTTGGACTTTTAAAGTATATAGAGACTGTGAAAGTGTATGGGGACTTTTGTAGTTTGACTACAAACATTTTGCATTATGATATTTTAAGAAGACTATGGAAGTCAGGAAAGAAAACATGGCTGTTTGAATGAGTATGACCTCCATAGGCTCATGTACTTCAGCGCCTGGTAAAAAGAGAATGGCACTATTTGAAAAGGTTACAAGATTATGGAGTGTGGCCTTCTTGGGAAAAGTTCGGAACTTGAGGTGGATTTTGAAATTTCAAAACTCCATACCATGCTCAGAGAGCCTTTTTCAGCATATGAATCAGGGTATAGCTCTTAGCTGCTTTCTCATCACCATGATCACATGCATCTCTCCTGCAACTGTTCTTCTTGCCATGAAGCTAATAGACTAATCCTCTGAAACTGTAAGCAAGTCCCAATCAACTGCTGTCTTTTATAACAGTCGCCTTGATTATGATATCTCTGCCTATCAACAGAACACTGACTAGGACAGACTGTGAAGACAGAGATCAGTATATTGGATTTCATGGCCATAACCCTACCTGAGACATCTTACTGGTCATAGCAGCCAGTTGACTTCATGAGTTTGAAGTCCTATGACCTATTTTTTATTACGCATGGATCCTAAATATTAAATATATCTTATTGTATATGAAATATGTGTTATATTTTCTCCTTGTTGAAAGCAAGAGATTTATCTCAGTGTGCTAAAGACACATGTCATTTTCTGGAATGTAGGCACCTGAAAACAGTTGTTTCAGTTCCAGGCCCAGATCACTAAGCATCTTACATGATGCTGCTGATTCAGAAAATATGGAGTCCAAACTGGTTAAAAAAAAATGACAGGGTGATTTTATTTATTTTATATGAGGAGTTACATTCTTAGTCACATGAATGGGAAATATGAAGTATGTGACCTCAAATATCAAGAAGCATTGATACCAGTGGTAGAATTCTTTGAATTCTGTGGTAGAAATGAAGACATTTTGCCCAGTGGCTGCTTTCCCACATCTGAAGCCATCTCCATAGGCAAGTTCTTTGATGTTCATCATCTTCTTCAAGGTCAGTTAGGTGTTGCCAGGAGTTAACCTGTCTTATTGTCAAAAAATAAATGTTTTAAAATAAAACCCTCTTTAAATGCCATATTCTGTAGGACTCTGAAGTTTTGAAGCCAGGTTCATATGTCTTCAGTTTATTACTTTAAATTATACGTTTTTAAAAACCAAATAGACAGATGAACTTGATCTTACTATTACTTAATTTGAAAATGCCTTATTATAAGAATGATAATACAATGATTTCATTTGCCAAGTTGAATATAGGTGGCAGGAAATATAAGCTAGTTATTTATGTTATTCTTATTTTAACCATTTTATTACATTTTTAGTAAAATTTGATAATATATAACTGCTTTAATATAATTACTCAAATTCAAGTACTTTAAAATGCTGATTTTAATTTAAATTTTCCATCATATATTTTAAAGTGCAATCTGGATTCACCACACACTTTTATTATGCTTTACTTTTTGATAAGAAATATTAGGCCTTGGAATTTTAGGCTGTATTTGGGTGCAGTAGTGAATGCCTCTAGTCCCAGCAATCAGGGAGTCAAAGGCAGGCAGATCTCTGTGACTTTGATGATAGCGTGGCCTACAAAGATAGCCTAGGATAGCCAAGGCAACACTGAGCAACTGTCTAGAAAAACTAAAAAGAAGAGAGATAGGGGTATAAAGAGAGGAGGATGAAGAGGAGAGAGAGGAGAGAGAGAGAGAGAGAGAGAGAGAGAGAGAGAGAGAGAGAGAGAGAGAGAGAGAGAAGAAATAAAGAAAGGAAGGCAGGAAGGAAGGAAGAAAGAAAGGTCAAAGTGAAAAAGAAGAAATTTAATCTATAAATGGCACAGGATTCAGAAACTCCCCTTTTTTTCATATAACCAAAGTGAATTTATAACTCAATAACTTTTGGACTTTTGTACATGTTTGAGGTTTTATCTGCTCCCTTTTGTGAGATGATTTCAGTATTTACTCAAGCTAACCTTAAAGTCAAGATGCTTCTGACACAGAATTTCAGTGCTCATATTATAGCTGTAATCCATTAACTCTGATTCATGCTTTACATTTAATGTTATATACCAGGTCATTACAGACTGTAGAGGAATGGAAAGGCACAACCTCTTTGACAATATTAGAGTAGTCAGATCTACATTGAAATATTGTGTACACAATTATCAGATATTCTTGCAGGTGAATGATTATAATTCAGAATTGTGTAGAAGTAAACTATTCAAACTCTGAAGGTTATACAAAAGTATTATTTTTGTACTGGTTGTTACAAGTTGTTCTGAGAATAATATGACATATCCTTTGAGGCTATTAATTTTCTTAGGTGTTGCTGAGGAAGTGGTAACTGATTATGAATAGTTTAATGCTTTATAAATTATTATGTATAGAACATCTGTCATCAGCCCCTAACACTATGAGCACATTTACCACTGTCTTTTCTGGAATGTCTAAACAACCATCTTTACCTGAATGCTTTAACCATAATGAGTTGGCTGAGAACTTCTGAAATTGTGAGGCAAAAGAAAGTCTCAATTTCTTAATGTAGTGTGTTAAAAATTTTATCAGAGCAATTTGAAAATTTACTAAAATAAGAAGGATAGACAAAGGAAATACCGTTGATGACCAAAGTATTACAGTTTAGAAAAAGATAATTTATACTAAGAATTTTCATTCATGATTTGAAATATCAAATATATAGAAAGTGAAGGTAAAAAGTAGATTAAAATTTTTTTTGTTATCAATTGGGATGTGTTCATTAGAATGGAATTGCATAAAAGAGTAGATTACAGGAATAATATAAAGTGAAAATATGAAGTAGACTTTTCAGAGCATGAGTGGTATTTAAAGATTTGGAAGTGAATCAATATGGAAAAATGAAAGGTTTGCTTCCCCAAACATGGTGTAAAAGAATGATCTATTATGGAAACATTTGAAGCAATAAATAAAAATGTTTAGTGGGAATATAAATGATAAACAACATTTTATATAGTACGTAATGATGTGTTTATTTCAGTTTTGTGGTTCTATTGGACACTCCTAGAAAATTCCTGTCCCTCTGGCTCTAATTCTCTTTAAGCTGCTTCTGAGAGGATTGAAGGTAGTAGCATAAATTTCTAAATTTATATAGGAAGCTTCCTTGTGTGATAGATGTCATCAGGGAAGACAGTTATTTCAAATTTTAAGTGTGGAAGGCAGAAGCATATCTGTGTGATGAGGCACTTCCAGGAATCTCAGGTGTTCAATCTTAAGCAGTGTAAATATTATTCAGTGTAATAAAAAATTGATATTTCCTTGTGGAAAAGACCATTTTCCGATTTCACTATTATTCAAACTTTGACTCTTTCCCTATTTATATACTGATTACTTAACTCCCATACTTGTTTTGTCTTGTATTATTTTGTTTCTCAGTAGCATTTCTCCAACAATTCATGTATATCAGTCCCCTTAGCATAAGGTATATTGAAACAAAAGACTAACCCAAGTAATAACCTGGCTATATTTTAAAAAAGAAAGCAAAGAGGTAGCAAACTGTCTTTGTCATTTTCTGTTTTGGGAAGCTGCTAACCAGCACTCACTGTATACTCATGTAATCAATTTTATTCCTTCTTAAATCTCTGATGGGGTTGAAGAGCAGATAGTTTAGGTTTATAATTAAGCTTAGTTGTTTAGGAGTTAAGATGTTCTTTTAGGTCTAGATAGATGTTTTAGTTTGATAAAGATGAGATATGGTAAATATTGATTTACATTCTGAATTTTAGATGCACCAAGATAAGAAAAATGTTCTCTTCAAGACTGCTAAATACAAATAGTGAAAATACTACAAATACAACATTTATGTAATTCCTAGTTGTTTCATGGGTTGTCTTGCCATAGTTAGTTCATTGTATATATGTGTAATAATATAAATATATATATTTATAAAATGAAAATGAAAATAAAAATTTATTAAATAAAAATGAAAAAATACTTGATAAAAACAAAGAAGCCAAAAATCTTAACTTATCTTTCATCTCAAGAATTGAGTAAAATAAAGGATGAATTTAGTTTAATATTAGAGAGTTTATTTAAGAGTATTTGGATTCAGGCCAGCCATTACATAAATGAGCTGGAAAACACATTCATTCCTAAAAGTTGAGTAGTAATCATGGTATACTATATTTTTAGTAGTTTAATACTTTACCCCTGTGTTGAACTAATATGTGATAAACACAGAATGCTATACAGTGAATGGTGAAATGTTGCTTGAGTTTGAGATTTGTGGAGAAATAGAAATTAGTGCCATGGAACCTAGTGACTTTTGCTAAGGATATTCAATATTCTGGTAATATAAAAGTTTGTACTCAAGTGAATTCATCATATGTGAAAAGAAATATGTTGTACCTAAAATCCTCAGTCTAGAAAAATAATTTTATCTACACTGCTTGGAGGATTGATTGTTCTGTACATCACATTTGAGACTATATAAAAATATCACAACATCAGTAAAATTGAAATGTTAGCTTTGGATATCTATTGCGCCATCTCTGGGTACTGAACAGAGAAATACTGAGGCCATGAAACACCATCAAAATAGAGGACTGATGACGAATGCTTAGAATTGCTCAACCCTTTGAAACTACAAGAGAAGCTTTGTTATTTTTCCTTTCTTTGAGGCAAAAACAGTTACTGGTTTTTCTACCTTCTTCTTCATTGAGGAAAAAAATCACAGTGGTAATATGCATCATCTTACGTATCCAACCTTAATTCCATACCTGGAATAAAAAAACATTAATTATCATAAGAACACACAGCAGGGTCTTATGAAGAAGTCAATGTTTTTGCTAGGGATTGATTGTGTTTAAAAGACAAAATATCTACATTAATGGATTAATATATTATAGCACAAATGTGTGGCCTATGCAGGGGAATAGCTCAGTACCAAGGGGTTAATCATAAATAGGAAATAGAACTAAAGTGCTAATAAAAGTTTCTTCTTATGTGTCACATTATTTATACTCCTGGCAAAAACATGAAAAGCCTGATCTAATATTGTCTTTGAAAAATGTCTTTTGGAAGCTTAAAAAACAAACAGGCCTTATTAATTGAAGTAGAGCTGCCTGCAACAGTGACAGTCTACGGAAGATGGGTCAAAAGGCTTAGAGAATTGCAAGCACGGTGACAGCTCTACTGTAGGAGACCTTGAGCAGGTGTGCTAGGCTCTTTAAGAGCAGGAGTGTACTGTTAACATTGGCAGTGATGAGCAGATCACGCAGCAGTGCTAGAAGCTTCACCGTAGTGCCATGGCTGCTCTTTGTAGATCAGGGTTAACAAGGCATGGATGACAGGTAGTTTAATTGCTAGAGTTCAGTGGCAGGTTTTTGCATCCACCAGCAAGGCTCGGTTCAGTAATAATAATCAGCAACCAGTTAAAATACTTTCCTGGAAGTTTCTTTTTTTTTCTTTTCTTAACTTATGGGAGTGCATCATAAATTTATTAATAAGCTTTGGTGTGACAGGAATAGGTGATTTGCTGTAAAGAGAAACTCTAATTGACATAAAGAAAAGATATCTACAATCTCAAGGCTAAAAACAATTACTCTGGTGAAAAAAAAGTGGTAAACTAGCTATTAGCTTACAGTAATGAACTGGAAATAGGAATGAACCTCATGATGAAGACAAGATTCAGGGTAGACTTGATATGTGGACCCACATATATTTTACATCATTCTTCCTCCTAGAGATTATAAGCCCTGTTTCATTGGCATCAACCACTAGTGAAAGTAAGAACATTAGCATTTTTCTGAGTGTTAAACATATAGTCTATGATAGCCTTAATACAGGTTGCAAGCCCTTGTCATTAGAGTGTATAAACTGTTTCAGTTTGTAATCTTACAGAGTAAATTCACTGATTTTTAAGAATTATTACTTTCAACTCTGTATTTCTATGGGACAGACTGTTTTAATGGAGTACATATACACAGTATATAAAGAGCATGTCTGGGTAGCTAACATTTCTAGCACCTGTTATTCTCTCTTTGGAGACAACAAATTCTGCTCTGTGCCTAACAAAATATATAACGTGTTATTGTAAACTATAATCGCATCACATTGCTACAAAGTGCTAGAAGTTCTATTCCTCTGTGGTTGTATTTTGGTACAGATTTCCTTCCTTATCTTTCTATATTTTTACTCCTCTTAATCTCTAGTAAGTACCATTTTACTTTCAAAATAGCTTTTACATTCAACATGTGTGATCCAGACATGAGATGGTTGTCATTTGGTGCCTTCTATTTTCCATGCATTTTCCTGCAAAGGATAAGATTCAATCAATCCTTTCATAGCTATATAGTAGTGTATTATATGCATCCTACACATATTATTCACATATTAATCTATTTATAGATATCCATATCTGGCTAGAGTGTGACATCTCAAATATCAGGTACTGGAGAACAAAAGCCATAAATGTGCATATCGCCATGTTACACTTATTTCTTTTTTTCTGTATATACACAAAGTGACTAAATCTTGTTGTAGAAAACTTCTCTCTTTTCATTTTTTATTTACTATATTTATTCACCTTACATACCAATTGTTATTCCCACGATAATATCTTCCCATTCCCAACGTTCCTCTCACTTCCACTATATTTCCTTCCCTAGACGTCTGACGGGGACAGCTTTCCTCCCTCACCATCTGACCACAGCCTATCAGGTCTTATGAGGATACTCTGCATTCCCTTCCTCTCTCTGCTCTCAGTGCCTCCTCACCAAAAGGAAGAGATCAAATTGTGGGCACCAGAGTTCTTGTCAAAGTCAATACCCTTTCCTCTCATCCTCAACCACAGAGAATGAGCTGTTCGTTGGCTATATCTGAACATGGCATCTAGATTGTCTGAACTCATTGTCCTTGGTTGGTGAACCTATTTGTGCATGGCCCCCTGTGTCCAGATGCACACACTTGATGATCTCCCTGTGGAGCTCCTAGCCCTTCTGCGTCTTTCCATACTCCACTCTTGCATACAACTCTCAGCGCTCAGTCCAGTGTTCAGGTTCAAGTCTCACTGGGTAGAGTCTCGCAAAGGATATCTATGTTGGACTAATATCCACTTATAAGTGAATATATACCATGCATGTCTTTCTGTGTCTGAGTTACCTCACTTAGGATGATCTATTCCGGTTCCATACATTTGCTTGGAAATTTCAAGGTCTCCTTGCTTTTAATAGCTGAGTAGTATTCCATTGTGTAGCTGTCCCGCAGTTTCTTTAGCCATTCCTCAGTTGAAGGACATCTCGGTTGTTTCCAGGTTCTGGCTACTAGGAATAAGGCTGCTATGAACAAAGTGGAACAAATATCCTTGTTTTATGGTGGAGCATCTTTCAGGTATATGCCCAGGAGATGGGTCTTGCTGTAGCAATATTCCCAATTCTCTGAGAAAGCTCCAGATTGATTTCCAAAGTGGTTGTACAAGTTTGAACTTATACCAGCAATGGAGGAATGTTACCCTTTCTCCATAGCCTCTACTCTATGTGCTTTACTTGAGATTATTTTTATCTTAGCCTCTCTGATAGGTGTAAGATAGAATTTTCAATGTTTTTATCTATCCAATCATTTCATCCACATTTCATTAGCATTTCTTATGTTTTTCACATTTGATGGACTACATTCTAGGAAGAGATTGTAGACACTCCAGATGAGACTTAATAGGCTGAGATCAGGTGTTAGGAGAGGAGGGCTCTATTTCTGAGGGCTAGGGGAGGGAGAGAGGCCATATTAGGGAGGGAAGGTAAGATTGAGAGGTGAAGGGGGAGCAAGCTGCAATTTGGATATAAAGTGATCACATTTAAATAAATAAATAAATAAATAAATAAATAAATATCGGAATTATTTACCAATTTTAATCTAGATTTAAATTGTATTATGTTTAGGGCTTGCTTATCTACTATGAGTATTTGCCCTTTGCAAGATGAACTGTTTCCTCACTCATTCTCCACTGTATATGTATCTTCAGAAGAAACCATGTCTCTCTCTTTGCTCATTTTCTTGTTGTTGTTTATTACCTTGCACTTTCAGTGGTGCACAAAGAAATCAATCTTATTATGATATTCTAAAATTATCCCCCATGTTTTCTTTTAGCAGGTTCCTATTCTGGGGGGTTCTACTCTTGTTTTGCTTAACCATGAATTAGTTACATATAGTGTGAAAAACAGTGTCAAGTATTAGCCTTTTAAATTGCAATGCCTAGCTTTCTCTTATTTAAGATGCATATTTTTTCTCAATGTGCATTTTTGGTTTCTCTACCCCTAGTAGAATGGCTCAGAGTTAAAGGTTAATTTCTGAGTTCTATGTTTATAAGTAATCATACATTATATAATAATTTCAGTTACCATAGTCTTGAATATATGTTAACATATCCTGATGCCTCAAAATTTTTTTGTTTTTGATAAAAATTGATTTTGTTTTTTGAAATCTTTTTGTGTTTCCAATTAGATTTTGCAATTCTTTTTACTAGTTTAGATAAAATAAAATACATATTTTAATGACTGTTGGACTGATTTTGTAATGTGCTTTATGAAGTAAGAAAAATTTAAACACCTTAATTGTTCTGATCATAAGAATTAGAAGTCTTTTTATTTGTGTATGTGTATATATGCTCTATTCAATTTTATTTATATACATTGAAGAGCTTTCATTGTAAATTTCTTTTTGTTCCTTGGTAAAATTTATTTTAATTATTTAAATAATTGGTTCACATATTACTTGTTGCTGTTTAAAATTTGTATTTAATAATAAAAGAACAGAATTTTAAGTACTGCAATAACCATTTAGTTTGTGAGGAGAAGAAATGTTCTTCCATTGGGAGAAAATGCATAGTCATTGACAGTGATGAATGGCTTAGTTTATATTTTAAAGGACCTAAGAAATTAATGTGTAAAACCAACTGAAAGATGTAGCCGGAAAGTGAAATATAGATGGGAATAGGGAATAAGCAAAAGGTTGAAAATATTCCTTAGTAATTGCCATCGGCAAACTTCTGTTGAGATCTAGTTCATACCTGCCGTCGTGTCTCTATCCATATAGAACCAGTGCCTTGTGCTGTGGTGGCAGAGCAGAGAGGTGAGCATGGTCCCCAGAGTGGAGTTTTTCACATTACACAGTTGATTTAACATATGCTGCTAACTGAATGTCAGACCTGCTACATCAGAGACAGCAAACTTCCCCTGGGAGAACTAACTATCTAGTTAGTGACAAGTTGTTTACACTGTGCCTTTTCCACTCTCATTAAATGCCAAGCTTCATCCTGATATTGGTGGAATCATTTTCTGTGCATGTGTTTTTATTTGTCATGTATCATGCCTACCTACCATCAACATGTCTGGTGGTCCACACAATAAAATTTAGCTTGATCACTTTAAATATATCATATTATTTTCTTAAGATAAGGAAATTCCTCATGCTGAATTAAGTGCAAAAGACACATTTTTTAAACACATTTTTCCAGTGCATTAAAAAAAAAACCGAAAATTTTTATACATTTTCCAATTCATCTGATATAGCATGACAAATGAAATAAAATATGGTTATGAGGAGGAGAAACACTGTATGTAAAGGTTAAAGAGACAAAATTCCCATTCCACAGCTTCCTTATTTATGGCATTCTTAGTCTTGTATGTTTAGCCTTTCTGTATCTAGGGATTTAATTCACTGCTGTTTAATAAACAGCAAACATCTCACTCATCTAAAACAAGAGCAAAATATTAAGCAATTTCCATTACACAAATAGATAAGATCACATGTACATAATAGGATTAGAGATGACTATGGTATGCTCAACCCTTAATGCGCCCCTTAACCGCCAAACTACAGGAGCATCCCAAAAGAGGGGAAGGAAAGAGTGTTAAGAACCAGTGTTCAAGTAGAATTGTATGAAGCAGAAGAAGCAATAAATAAGTGAAACCCTGAATGAATGTGATATGAATAAATGGGCATGGCCGCATCAAAGAATCCGTGCTAGGACCCATGTGAAATCAACAGAGCATTTCCCTATGTAGACCATACTCAGAGGGATAGAAAAGCCTTCCATGGAGATGTGAATTGGCACACTTACATCTAGAGAAGGATCACCTGTAAAGACCACCTATCAAAAGTAGGTAACCCTATCCACTGTGCTGTCACATAATAAAAAAAAAAAACTGAGGTTTTAAGTTACAGAATTATTGGGTGCATCTCTGATAGAGTGTACATCCCACCTGATCTCGGCTTCTCTGCATGTGTGTCTGTGTGCTGGTTATTCCTGTATTGCTTTGACATTCCTTGTCAGGGTTTCAGTGGAGAGGTATGAAGGGTATAGTAGCCCATTGCTCGAAATCATTGGCTTTTGGCTATGAAAGGGCCTATTTACACAAACTCAGAGAAGCTGTGATTACCTTCAGAAAACCTGTACACAATCAAGCCAGTCAGCAGTAAAGCATGAGTGGTCGAGGAGCTTACATGTTCCAACATTAGGTGAGATGTTGTTGCCTCAGTGATGAAGAGGCATTTTTCCTGAGAGGTATGTCCCCAGGTAGGTTGGCAACATTGTGGTGCATGGTCCAGTAGTCAAATACATTACATATGGATAGAAATAACTAGACTCGCTGATCTATTTATTTTAATTAAGGGAAGATGTAAAGTTAGCACATAATGTAAAGAGTAGCCCAGAGAGAGTTCAGGGCACAGGTGACACTAACAAATTACATTGTGTATATGTGTAGTGTTTAAACAAAACTAATATTTTAAAGTGAGAACCAGTGTGAACTTAAAGTAAAATAATGTTTTGTTGAAGATGAAATGAAGAAATGCATTAATTATTATTCTTAATTTGTTGTCAATCTATATGAAAACATATGCATATCAATATATGTCTACACATATAGTTATATGGAAGTGTAACAGCTTACTATCATAATTATATAACTATCAAACAATTTTAAGTGGTTTCATGTTATGTTAATAGTCTCATTATTTTCTTTGTTGATATAATTACCATGTTATTCTTTTTGTGATTATTTCTACATTGAGATATCTTATAATCTGTATTTTATACATGTACACATTTTTCTAACCAAAATATTTTTAAGTATATCATAATTTGAATATTCATATATCAAAATCTCAATATTTTGAAAATGCTTATTATTGTTTATAAGTGATTAGGTATAAATACACATAATCACTTGTACTAACACTAATTTAAGTAAATGGACAATTTTATTAATTTTTCTTTTCCAAGCCTAAATTAAAAGATAAAAAAGTGCTTTAGTATAACTATTATTATTTTATCCTTATCAATTTACAGAGATTCATGATAATATCAAGATATGAAGTTATTTATTATATAGTGCAAGAGAAAAAAGTGTGAAAAGGATTTGAGACAAAAAAAGGCAATAATATAGTAAGAAAAAGATTGTCATTTCTTCCACACACAGCACATCTAAAATCACTCACTCCAACATTTCCTTCATTGAAATATTTACTTCAGAATTACAGTTCACCTCTTTCATTTCATCACTCTTTAATGCATTAATTGCATAATATATTTCATATTAAATAAGATTTCAAAATGTTTTTGATAGAATCAGAATTGTCTCCCATGACTATATTGAAGGCTTGTTTGGCATTGATGAGCTTTGGGGAAAGTGTTGCTACACAGCAATATTAAGCTAATCACTGGATTTATTGTAATGAACGAATGGACCTAGTAAAAACTATACACTATAGGGCAAATGTGAAGGAAGTGAAGCACAGGTGTCTTCCTCATCTTTGTGCTTCCTTTTTTCATTTAGTTGTCTGGGTACATGAGAGAAGTCATATTGCTATAATGAACAGTTCCATCAAATTGTCTCTGTCTTACCATGGGAGGAGGATAAATAGAGACATCTGACCTTGGGGTGATACTTCTAAAACCCTGACCAATGTATATTTGGGTATCTTGTAGTTGCAATAAACTCTTAAAACTGAGATAATGTTCATATGTTTATAATTTTGGCCATGAATATTTGTAGCTACTGGGAAACTTAGCTTTATTTTATTAAGTTTTGAAAGATCACACATTATACTCACTGAATTTGTGAAGGAAAAATAACAACTAAGAGTGTTTTCTCTTGTATTATGAAGATAAAAAATTTTTGGTAAAGTCAATTATCATAATTCATACATTTCTATACATAGAGGAGCTATCACATATTTATTTTTATTTCTAAACACACTTGATTATATTTAAGGACTTCTCATTACTTTTATGTCTAATATGTGCTGGAATTAGTTAAGGTACTAGAGGAATACAAATTCATACACCATAAAAAATAAGTATATTAATTTACCCTTTTAAAGATCAGCAAATTGTCATTAAGGTGTATGTATCCAGTTAGTTTCCTGTCCAATTGGCCATAGAAGTCAAGCCAATACATTAATACATTGTCATTAGTGACTGTACTTTTGCCAAGTGAAGACCATTTGTGCTACGGAAAGGATGCCTATAAAGTAGTTAAACTAAAATGATGAGAAAAATGAATTAGAATTCATGATTAACCTGACAAGCACTATGTTAGGGAAGAAACTGAAGACTCAGGTAAGACAAACATTAAATTTTTCGCTAATATATAAAATGTACATTTTAAATGATATAAAATAATAGGAAGGCTATTGAAAAACTGGATTACTCAGGTCAAACATTAAAAAAAAAATCTGTAGTTAATCATGTCAGTCAATGAAATATTTGCACAAAGCTGAAAAAGTGTAGAGCCCAGGAGAGATGACAATCACATTGATTCCCACTGCTCGAAAAGAATATCTTGAATACATTGTTTGCTTTTCTGTAACACTGACACGCGTAACATTGGCATTTATAGACAACTTCCACCTGGACATGGAGGACTCCAGCTCTGGGCAGTTGTAATGTCTAGGGATGAAGATACTTGGATATCACAGATGCGTTGAAAAATCCCAGAAATCCAGGGTGATTTCACCTCTACTATTTGAAGAAATCACCCAATCACCATCAGATATGGCACAGTTTTTCTCTATCATTTTTGAGTGAAAAGAAAGAATACAGGCTGTAGACCATAGTCTCAGTCCAACCTACCTAGGGAAAGGAGAAATAAGGGATTATCAGTGTAACAACTGAAGACACAGAAAATTGAAAGTGAAAGAAAATTTGTTTCCCTTTATTGTTTTTTGTTTCATGATTCCTCTAACATTTTATTATTCTATTCCTGCTTTCATATCCAGACAGTCCCCCCTTTATATTTCTCTACTGAAAGCTCAGAACCCAGTGCTAGAAAGATGGCTTAACAGTTAAGAGTACCCTACTCTTGCAGAGTATTCAGCTTTAGCTCCCAGCCCCCTGTGCTCATATGGAGGGTCACAGTCACCTCTAACTCCAGTGTTAAAGGATTTAATGCCCTCTGCTAGACTTCAAGGAGAGCACTTGCCCATGGTGCACAGATATCATACATATGAAATTTAAAATGTAACCAACTATCCAAACACACCGGATATACTAATTGTTTCTTTTTATATCTTTTTATTTTATATCTCAAAAAAAGATGTTCTATTTTCAAAAATTAAAAGAAAAAAAGGTTATATATAGTAATGTCAAAACTCACATGTTTACTAACTTTACTTTTTTCTAATTGGGTGATTGTGTGTTACTTTTTTTTTTTTTTTTTTTGGTTTTTTTTTTTTTTTTTTTTTTTTTTGGTTTTTTGAGACAGGGTTTCTCTGTGTAGCCTTGGCTGTCCTGGACTCGCTTTGTAGACCAGGCTGGCCTCGAACTCACAGCGATCCGCCTGCCTCTGCCTCCCTGAGTTTTGGGAATAAAGTCATGTGCCACCATGCTTGACTCTGTCAGACAATATTAAATATTGCTTACCATTACTTAGAGAACTAAGTAGTAGTTGAATTTTTAATTTTATATATTTCTAATAGAGAACAAATGAAAATATCTAACAATCAGCCATCAAAGGAAAATTTTACTAACTCTCACTATAAAATGCCAGATATATATCCATGGGGAAGATTTTTCAATATTTTTAACACTTGAAATATTCTTTTCATAGTTTTATACAGTATGCTCCAACTTTCATTCATGTTTTAACCTACAAATTTAATTTCCCCATTTCCCCTGGTTTTCTACTGTGTATCAATTTTATGCCTTTTAAAATGTATTATATAGTTTTCCCCAGGAATTTATATGATGTGTGCAATACTTTATTTATCTATTATCTATAATGAATTTAAATCTGTTATCTATTTAAATCTGTAGTGTACGTATATCTATCTAACACATCTATATATTTATCTTGTTACATTTCTCATTGTGACAAAACACTAGCAAAAGCAACATAAAGAAAAAAGGACTGATTTTGGGGGGTCCATGGTTTGAAGATAAGTCATGTTGGCAGAAGCATTAGACAATTGTTGCCATTACATCTGCATTCAGGAAACACAAAATGATTAATGCTGGTGCTTAACTTCCTTTTCTCTTTTTATTCCACCAGTAACCTTAGCACATGGTATTATGTCACCCATATTTAGGGCAGTTATCCTACTTCAGTTAAACATCAGAAGGATCTCTGTCACAAATAAAATCAGAGGTTAGTCTCATAGGCAATTCTAAATATCAGCATGTTGGCAATCAAGATTAACTATCATTTTATCCTCTACCATTTATCAATCAATCTATTATCTATCTATCTATCTATCTATCTATCTATCTATCTATCTATCATCATTTACCTGAAATGAGTGTAAGTCTGGTTTTTTTATCCACCTATATTCAATGAGTTTGGGCAAACCTTTTGCTTGCTTACTGTTATGTCATCATGGTTTATCTTGTTACCGATTTTTGAAGTATACTGAAAGAAACAAATATGTATATAAATAGAATCTATCTTTCCTTAAGAAATTATTTGATGAATTACATTTTTTCTAAATATTATCACTGAATATGTGTAGCTATCATAGAGCCAAAGAATGAGGTTATTTTTAGAGCTAGCACTCTGTCTGAATAATAGCATTGCAATAATTTGAAGAAAGGCCCACACTTGGTTTCAAGAAGTTGATATTTTTTAAGATTTGCTTTTCTTCAGCAATATTTTAGGAAAATTACTGTCACTCAAATATGTTCTTTCCCACAATCTCTACTTCCATTAAATAAGAATAATTGACAGAGAGCTCTGTAGAAAAGTAGGGCATTGAATTGTGATAATCACTCATGAAATTGCTTCGTTCCTCTGTTTCTTTGTGGTTGAGCGAGTAGAGCCTTTATTTATGAACTTAGATATTTGATAGTTGGTGTAAACAGAACAAAAGAAATAGTCAGATTCTATGTCAAGTATCGTGACATTGCTATCATAAACTTTTATTTTAGTATGATTTGATATTTTTTGCTCTTTACATTTCCCTCAGGACATTTCATACTTCTTTCATAATGAGCATCCATAATTTGTACTTGGGCTATTCTCACTAATCAACCATGGCTTACCAAAACTAAGTTATAAAGCACCATGTAAAATTTTTCTTCTTAACTTGTACTCTGTTACCCTACAATGTTGTTAACGTTTCAGTTACAGCTATTAATAAGATGGCAAAATGGTTCAACTACATCGATTCACTTTTGCCCTGCTAATTCCAAGCTCTTTGTCTTTCACCATATCACAAGAATATCAACATGGATATCCTCAGGCATGTCATCTTAGGTACATATATGCATACTTAGCTCCCATCATCTGAGCTTGTATGTCTATGGTAAAATCAGGTATAATATTATAATCTGCTTGTTCTTATAAAGGAGAATAACATGCACAGGCATTATAGCATTTCCAAAAATGCCTTGTATAATGCATTGTAGTGAATTCAAGTTATTGTTTGGTCTAATTAATTCAAACTGCTATAACAAATACCATAGAGTAAGATGTTTAAACAACACATGTCTTGTGTTTGCATAAGAAAATAGGAAACGCTGACTGTGTGCTCTAAAAAAGTTTGGTTCATATGTGTTTCTCACATGGCAGGCAGGACTCACACACCAGAAAGTTAGTTTCTTTTTCAGATTAGCAAGAGACCCACTTTTATGACCTCATTTTACCTCAGTTTTTTCCCTAAAAATATGTCCTTATCCAGTCAAACTAAAGAAAAAATCTTTAACATTTGAATTATGAAAAACACAATTAAATTCATACTGCTTTTTCCCAATGTTCTTTGTTTTTTCGTTGGTTGATTTTTGTTGAACTTTGCAGATCTGACTGGTGGCTAGGATTTGAGGACCTGAAAGAATGGGGCAGACTAAAGTCTAGTTCTGCAAACAATTTTATTTCAGTTTCAGTTTACTTTAATGCATAAAGAAAACAATGATTCATGGAGGTTTGTTGAGTTCATAAAAACGTAATCAGAAAAAAAATATAAATAGATGTCAGGAACCACATACTAAATATTAACAGAGCAGCCCTTTTCCAGAGCTTCATCAGGACAGGCTAATTTTACCAAAATTGCTTGGTATATACTATAGATTCTATCTGAGAAAGCACAAAAGCAAGGTAGAATACCATATCCAGATTGAAGGTGCATTGAAGGACAGCACTCAGCACATATTATGACCAGATTCAGTTTTATAACTATGTTCAGACATCCAACAAAAACAAAAATGTTTTAAAATCTAATATAAGCATTTGTCACAGGAGGCACAAAATTATGTCCAATAACAATCCGGGGAACTAATTACACAGGAGATTAAAGGGCATCGACCTTTTTTCCTAACGTCTTTCTGAAAGTTTCCCCAATGCATTGTTTACCATGTTTTATTCTCTGGCCACATTCCAACACTTTTTAAATTAGTTTGCAAAAATAAAATGAATACTGGTAGATGTATACAAATTTAAAAACTACATAGAGCAGTATTCTTGTTTAGACTATAACAATGGCCATTTTTATCTGAAATGTTTTTTATCTTTTTATATATTCATATCTAAAGCTATGAATATTTATGATTGTCTCATTTTTATGATTGGCATGTGTTTATTCCAAGAATAACTTCCTGTAAACTTTAAGGGTAAATTTGGCTTTGTTAAAGAAATTATACTTGTAACATTCCACCAAGGATCTATAATATCTTTGATATTATACTGACATGATTGAAATTTCTTCCCCTGAATTCCCAGAATTTCCAAGTAAAGTGATGCCTGCTTCTATTTTATTATGCAAAAATATTTCATTATATTTATAATTTTTATATTTTTTCCTTAAATTTGTTCAATTTATGGCTTTTCTGGGTTTCTTAATATTTGTGTTAATTTAGATCAACTCTATATTATTTTAGTATCAGAATTATTTTATTAGACTAATATAAGAATTGGTTTTATCATTTTTATTGTTAAGTGGCTGCTAGTTCTGTAAAAAAAAAATCCTGTTGTCTCTGGACAGACAAACTCTGCTAAGACAGAGTAAACAAGTTCTCAATAGTTCCTGCTTCACATATATGTTTGTCAGATATATTGGGCCAGAAGTCTGAAGACGATGTTACAAGAAAGGAGAGTTTTGGGTGACTGTTCAGGCAGCAAACTGTCTCTGTCTTTTTTTTTTTTTTCATTTTGGAAGCTGCTTACCTACACTCACTGTATACTCAGGTAATTAATTTTATTCCTTCTCAAGTCTGATGGATTTGAATAGCAGATGGTTTAGTCTTACAATTAAGCTTAGTTGTTTAAGGGTTAATATGTTTTTAGGTCTAGATATATGTTTTTTTTTCTCCTTTATTAATTTATTCTTGTTACATCTCAATGGTTATCCCATCCCTTGTATCCTCCCATTCTTCCCTCCCTCCAATTTTCCCCTTATTTCCCTCCCCTATGACTGTTCCTGAGGGGGATTACCTCCCCCTGTATATGTTCATAGGGTATCAAGTCTCTTCTTGGTAGCCTGCTGTCCTTCCTCTGAGTGCCACCAGGTCTCCCCCTTCAGGGGGCATGGTCAAAGGTGAGGCACCAGAGTATGTGAGAAAGTCATATCCCACTCTCCACTCTACTGTGGAGAGTGTTGAGTGAGTTAACCCAGAAGCAGAAAGACTCAAATGGTATATACTCACTTATATCTGCATATTAGCCCAAGGGGCATGTCCCACGAAAGCCTTCACTTACCAGGAAACTGAGACAGAGGGGAGGACATTCTATTGGGACTCTAGATGAGAGAAGCATGGGAGAATGGCAAAGTAGAAGGATCCAGAGGGTCCTAGAAGCCTACAAGTAGAACATTATGATAGGCAGATTTGGGCTCAGTGGTCCCGCTCAAACTAAGGCACCAGCCAAGGACAATACAGGCGGTAAACCTTAAACCCCTACCCAGATCTAGATATATGTTTTAATTTAGTAATAACATGATATGATAGATATTGATTTACGTTCAGAATTTTAGATGCACCAAGATAGAAAAGATGATTTCTTCAAGACTGCCAAATGCAAAAAGCCAAAACACTAAGAATGTAACATTTATACAATTCCTGATTGTGTCGTAGTTCTTCTTGTTACAGGTGTTTTTGTACATATATGCAATAATATAAAAGTATCTGTAAAAAATGAAAAATAACCGTAATAATAAAAAAGAAACTCCAATCCCCACAAAAGTCTCTCAGACCCCACCCTCTGCTTAAAGGTAATCATCAAGAATTACCAAGTTTATTCTCTACTCAGTATTAGTATTGAAACAGAACTTTAATTTGTGACAGCGTTTCTACCTCCTTCTGCACTCTCACTGCTTGTGTTCATATCTTCTGGCTTTCAGTTATGCTAGCCCAAACCGTGTACAAATAAAGGTGACCTTGTTTAGTATGTTGTCTCCCTAAATAAAGTCCCTAATGCAGTATTTCTTTCCAATGCAACTAAAAGTAGAAAGAAAAAAGAAATAAGAGACTTATCAAAAACACTTGGGGGATTTGAAAATGTTTTAGAAATCAATGCTCCAGAAAGGACATACCTGCTCCACCAAGTCCACACCTCCTAATCCTTCTCTAGCAGTGCCACTTCCTGATGACTAAGCATTCAAATATATGCACCTATGCAAATTCATTCTCATTCAAACCACCAGAGAAGCCCTTGAAAGCAGAGAAAAAACAAGGTATACACTGGAGAGCCTCTGATTAGACATTTCAAGCAGAACCAACACTCCTCACATCTCTTCAATGTCTGTGAATATGACTTGGTAAGTAGGCTATTTTTGGTAAAACCTAGTTGTAATACCTGGCATTATGTTCACATGTGAACTATATTTTTGTGACTAAAGATCATAGCAAACAGTCTAAATGATAAAGCACACATGAGTGTCAGTGTTCACTAACTGAATCTGCTCGTTGGTGCTCACTGATTGCCTCCTGCAGGCAAATATTTCATTTGCATATAGAGAGTAAGCAGTTGCTTACTTCCTGAACAGTAATGGCTGATGTTCTTAGTTTCCAATGTGAAAATTATATCTACACTGGTTCTCTTCTAGTGTTTCTGGGGCTTAGGGATGTTATATGACAACCAGAAGTCAGGGTATAAAAATCTCCCTTGGAAAAATACTAATCTGTTTTATATTCCTCATGTTTGAGCGGGACTGAGTATTTGTGATAGAGAAGCACAGAAAAAGGGATAAGGACTAATATATTATAATAAATTCATATTGTAAGTACATATATACTTTAATCAGATATATGCAGATAAAAGTAATAGAAATCAAGAAGCCTGACTGTATATTAGCCATATCTAAATTATATTAAATTGCAGTGAAATATAGCAATACCTACTTTCTGGATATTATGTTTACGGACTGCTGGGTCTCTCATCAAATATCAAACAGCATAACTATTTTAGACACTATTCATGCTTCAGGAGACTCCTGCGTTTTCTGTCTTATAATCTTGAATTCTTTTCTCCCTAGTTGATCATTGTTGTTTTTGTTTTATTGTTTTGATGTTGTTGTTGTTTTTAACACTTTTACTCCAGAAACCCTACCTCATATTCCTTGGAAATATTTAACCTTACTAATTAAAGATGAAAGAAGAAAAAAGTTCCAAGTGAGAATTTATTGTCCACATACTGAACATAATTCAAGAACATTCACTTATATTGTGTATACACACACACACACACACACACACACACACACACACACACACACTCTAGGTAGAGAGATCTGAAACTTGAAATCTGAGGATGTCTAAAATAATAACAGCAAAGAAATAACATTTGAACACACATTTGAGAAGAACTCAGTGTGTCTTCATTTCTTTAACATAGTCATGTAATGTAAGAAATTTGCAACAGAACAACACCTTTCCTTCATATTATTCACTATTCATTCTTTGACATAGATACCTGGGGTATCTTTTATTTTTCTCAAATGAATGTAAGCTCATTATATGAGCTCAGGGATAGTATATACTTTCTACAATCACTTAGTTATTCTGAGAAGTTTTTTGTTGTTATTTTGCTTTTATCTTCTATTTTGTCATATTTTTAGATTAAAGTATGGAAACATGTATTTCATGCTGGCCTTATACATGAAATCCTCTTGCCCTAGTCTCTGAGTGCTGAAAATGCCCATATGTTTCGCCATGTACAGCTCAGTTTGAGATTTTACTCAATATGAGCTAGTATTCTTGGTCAATTTATATTGCTATTTTTCGGGCTCCAGATATTTCTATTTTCTCATTGCCAGTTTATTTTCCAAATGATGCTATGTGCAAGTAAGTAACTTTGAGTAAAATAATCATGTAAGTTCCCATGTCTCAATAACTCCCAGCAGAGAAAACAGCAATGTCACATGATTTCCACAAAAACTCTATAAAAAATAATTTGTTAAATATGATATTGAACCAATACCTGACAATGATTATATTCCAACTAATGACATACACTCCTTTTTAAATTTATGAATATATCTAACAAATCATATAAGCATTATAGAGTAATAACTTTTATTTAAAAGTTGTCCTGTAAGGTGATGGTTTTAATTAAAGGGAAAGTAAATATGCACTTTATTTAACTTCAAGAAGGGAAAGAAACCATCTGGTTTATTGGAATGTGTTTACTAAGAAAATATGATTGAAGTGGATTATATGCTCTATAGTTGTCACCACTTTTAAATCTGCATTTGTGGATCATTTCTTACAGTAATCCCCAAGGGGAGACATATATTAGGTGACACTCAAGTTTGTAACAATGCTAATGAAATAATTTGTGGTAGTGTTAACTTTTAGAGCACTGTTAACATAGCAAATGAATGAAGGTTAGCTCACTCCTCCTAATGTAATTCCTTTATGCTATCAATAGTAAAACATAGCAATTTAAATGCATTCTAATATATTTTGAATATCTAAAAGTGTAATATATTCTTTTAATATAATTTGCTCATAGCTTTGCTCACTTAAACTATGTGTTCAAATTTTAAGGCTGCATGAAATGTTTCACTACTGTTTCGGGGTTTAAAATGCATTAGTTTATCATGAAATGAACCTCCTTGCCATGAAGCAGTACTATGCAGAATTTTAAAGGCATTGCTAAAAGGATGAAGTTTATTTTAGGAAGAAGTAAGATATTCATATGTATATGTAGCCCAAAGTGTGAAAAATACAATCTGCTTTATACTATCTTCTGTTATTTGAAGCAGATATTCAAATGAAATGGTTTCTGTGAAAAGAGAGGGGGAATGGTGCAAACCTTAAAATATTTCCTGAGAAGTGAATTTCTTGAGAGAGTAATGTGTGAGCTTCCTTTGGATTTTTGTCATAATGTAAAAATGAGATGAAACACTTTTTTTCTGCTGTCTTTTTTTTCATAATATAATAGTGTGTAACTATAATGATAGCCTGAGGAAAATTTATGGCTTAGGATAATTTGAAAGTAAATAAGACTGCCAAAACATATAGTCTTTCAATGTTATTCCTGATGATTTCTGTCATTTTTCATCTATCCATTCTTTCTAGTAATACCTGTAGAAAAATCTTTTCCAAATGCATTCAGAACATTGAGGATATTCTTGAAGAAAATTGAATTAACAAGATTATTAATAATAAGATTAATAGTTATATTAATCCATGACATTTAAAGAAATCTTAACCCTTAAAATTAGACATTATTCTGTGAACATTTTGTCCAGGTATCACCATGACTGTGTTCTGATGACAAATTAGTCTGAACATCATCAGGAAAGCTAACAGGAACCCTCTTTTCCCCTACATTATTGACAGGTAAGGCTTCTTGACTCAAAAACAAAAGATCACAAGGTACTAGAAATCTACAAAGATATCTGGACCTTCCAGAGACTGTATCATATTATAATTGCTCCTGGTAAAGCTTCCTGCCCTCTGCCATCATGGACATACTCATAGAGAACCAAAGAACAGTTTTATTTCTCCAAAACTAGTTCAATAAAAGATCATATCACAATTTATCATTTTGAAATCCCCCAAGCATCTGGCGTCAGTCATTTTATGCTGACTCATAGCCCAAAGAATATTTAATATTATTCATCGAGGCTCATATCTCTTATCATTATTAATGTCATCTTCTCTAAACATAAATTAGCCTTAACACCTTTCCGTTCATTACAGTTGTGATACTGACTTCAGGGAATTACAAATGACATTCTTTCTAGGGTTCCCAGATGGATCCCAAGAAAAGACTCCTCTCGCTGTTATATCCACATGAAGTTTATATCTTTCTGTTGCATACAGTGTGTTACTGATTTATGGGAATGATAAATGACATTCTTCCTAGGATTGCCAGATGTATCACAAGCCAAGTCTCTGCTCACTGTTATCATATCCACATGAAATTTTCACTTAGCTTAAATGGTATAATGAATTACATTTCTGCTTATGTGGAAAAATGATGAAAAGCAACATAAGGAAGGGGATGTTTAATTTTGGTTTACTGTTCAAAAGAGAAGAGTTAATCATACCTTGAAAATTAAGGTATTATTATAGGAGCAGATAACTGGCTGGGTGCAATTCATAACACATAGGACACATGGAAAGAAGGAAACAGGGCAAGGTTATAAAGCTTTAAAGACCACCCCTATGATGTACTTCCTCCAGCAAGGTTGTCCCTCCCAAAGTTTTTATGTCTGCCAAGTGAACCAGCAACTAGGAACAACATTTCTAAGTATGTAAGCCTATGGGGAATATTTTTCTACTTAAAACATAATATTAAGACTCTGTGCCCAATAAGCTTATAGCCATGTCATGTTGCAGGGTAATGATTTATTCAACTATGAAATGTCCCTACAACTTTTAACAGTCTCAGTAATATTTCAAATATTGAAAGGCTTTCCTGAAAATCAAGACCATCTAATTATGATCCTCTGGAAAATACTGAAAAGATAAATACTTCAAACATAAAATATCATAGAGTATACATTACCATTTACCATTCCAAAAATGGTGAATGAGTGAATAGTGAGGAAAATTTGGGCCAAAATCAAAGCCAACATCCATCTAGGCAAACACCAAATTTTTCATCACTCTGTCCTATGTCTAGTGCTCCCATTTCAAAAGGTTTACATGAGTCCAGCACTCAAGCTTTGCTGCCTGTAACACAGACCTTTCTCCTTGGTGGAATGTACTTCCTGTATACATATCTCCATTCAAGATGCTTCCTGGCTCTGAAATCTCCAAGATCCTGGAGGTTCAATTAAAGTATGGGCTTCACTTTCACAGATTCACACAATTGCCTTCTGTGCAGTAGCACTGGAGTTTGACATGAACTCAGTAAGTCCATAGTGAAAAAGTATGTCTTTAATAATTTTGTTAAAGATTTTATTTTTACATGCATCGGCATGTGCACAGGAGTGTGTGTGTGTGTGTGTGTGTGTGTGTGTGTGTGTGTGTGTGTTTCAGTGCCTTTGTGAGAGCAGGGAAAGACCGAGGTATTTATGAAGAAAATCACATGAACCTGAGTGTGTAACAATGAGTTTTTTCTTTAATTACAAGTTATGTATTTTTCTTGATTTAAAAAAATTATACAATATATTCTTGCCACCTTCCCAATTTTTCCATGATCCTTCCCACTTCCCTATTCACTGAATGTAATAGTCTCCCTTTTTCTTGAAATGGAATACAAAAATCAAAACAAATAAACGACAAACAAATCTAATTAGACAAATATAGTACCTATAAAAAAAAAAGGAATCAAACACTGCCCCTCCCAGCTGACACACATACACACACACAGGCACAGACACACACACACACACACACACACACACACACACACACACACAGATTTGGCGTCTTATCTTAAGCATACATTCTGCCTAGAGAGTTGTGGCGACATCACGGGGTACAAAATCGGTACCTTGATATGATCTTTTTCAATGTGCCAAGTAGACAAGGTTGGAATTCATTTTCCATTTATGCTTTTCTAGCATATTTTTAGTAAATAAGAAGCAGGAAGAGAAATATACATGATTTTCTAAGTAATCAATTTTATGGCAGTGAAATAGCACTACTTGCTCCTATATTTGACAAAAAACAGAGGCTGAATCTGTAACTTCCTTTTCTCCTTGATTCTTTTTATAGTCTATGATAAGCCAAAGTGCTCAGGTGTGTTGAGAGAAGAACTGGGCCTCTGCAGGGTACCCATTCACAAGCTCACATGTTATAGACACCAATATAGCATTAATCCTCGTGTTAAAAATACCATTGCTGCTGAGGAATTTAAGATTCCTTTTTTTTTCTTGTCTCATATCACACACATCTTCTTTCTTTACCCACTGTCCTGTAGACTTTAAATCTACCAAAAATTTCAAAGATGATACTACATAACCAATAAGCATAACCATCACTGGTAATAAAAAAAAAGATAAAATTTCTACATCAGCGACAACCACAATTCCATAAGACTAGTATGTTGAACAATACAATCATAACACTAGAAATCTGAGACAGAACGATTGCTGCTTCTTAGAGCATAAGCATAACTTCACATTGAATCCTGTAGTAGGTGTGGATTGAGTGAGATACTGGTCTCAAAATAATTAAAATAATAACAATAACAAGTATTATTATTAATAATAAAATACTAAATATAGCTTCTGGATTTTTTTCAATGAATAATACCCACAAAAGTAAGAAGATATACAATTTTATGCACATATTAGATATTTATAAAATCATGTTTCAAATATTATTTATCATATTAAACTCATGTGAGCACTGCTGTTCCAAAGATAGGAACTATGGGAGCCTCATAATTACTAGGCAACCTTGAAATTTTAATGTGTCTGCCTCACCTGTCTAACTGCAGAGAATGGTGGGCTGTATTACCATGTCTGGCTTGTAGAGTCCTGATGATTGTATGTATGACTTAGTGCCAGAAAATGCACCAACTAAAATGTATCCCCGGGCCGTAACACATATTTAAAACACACTTAATACATCAATGATTTATACTTAGAAATATTTGAGTTGACCTATGATTGATAAACTTAGCTTTGATGAATCTGTTCCCATAGCTACAAATTATTACCATTATTATCATGAGTTCCACTATTTAAAAAGTTTAGTTGTGCTTGGTGTCACTATTCATATTTTTAATTAAAGCACTCTGGAGATGGACCCAGGAGCATTCTAAACTCTAACTTAATGTGGTGTATGTAGAAAGTTAAAGGCTTGAGTGTTTTATGTTGTTTCTCAAAAAAAAAACAAAAACAAAAAAAAACAAAAACAAAAAAAAAAACTTTAAAGATAAAATGAGTTTTCTTTTTCCAGATAATTTAAAATGTCTCAGGAACATGAAAACTCTAGCCATGTTTTAATTTGATAAGTTGCTTTATTTCTATCATTTTTAATCATTTTAGTCATTAGCCATAGGTTCTAAATGTACACAATTCTCTCCATATTCCACCCAGCTTCTCCCATATACCTCTTCTCAATCCCTCCCATATACCATCTCTTCGAATTCCTGACTCCTTCTCATTCTTTGGCTTATCCTGTCTCTTGGGCTATAGCTCTTTTATTATTATCACTTCTGAATGTATACCTAAATGCAACCTGCAGAGTTTGTTTAGTGTTCCTTGAGTGTATATCTTTTGAAGACTGAATATTTGGTACTGAGTAACCAATTGTTGGCCATTCCAGGAAAGCCAGTCTCCTTTCAGGAGTCAGTAATTGCCTGTTACCCTTCAACTAAGAGTGGGATGTGTAAAAGCAACATTATTTGCCTGATGTAACTGACATGTCAGAGGCTTACTGCCTCCATCTACTCACCTAGGCCTAGTCCTGGAAGCTTGTAGCCTCCATACAAACTAATCTAGGCCCAGAATGTTTTCTACCTCAGAGACTTGTTTCTGAATAAGCTCACCCTTTCTAGTTCTTTCTGACCTCTGCCTGGGTGGTTCAACTCAGGTGTTCTGGAACAAATTAGGCTCTAAACTGACTGATTCAATCTAGCTTCACTCAATTTCTCACTGAATAGCTCTGCTTGGGCTAAAACTAACTCTTATTCTCTAGCTTAGTCTGTCTTCACCTCTGTTTAGCTTGTTCTTTCGTCAACCTGTCTCTGTAAAACTGTTCCTGGAAAAGTCCTGAATTCCACAAACTGAACTTCCATGTACTCAACTCCACTGCTCTGCCTCTCAACTCAGAGAATCAACCAAACTCCTGAACACATCTGACAGCAACTCAGAGATCTGTATGTTTCTGTTTCCTGGGAGCTGACATTAAAGACATGTAGCAGCACATTGGGAACCTAAGCTTTTCTTTACTTGAAACTTGCTCTATACCTGTTTGCCTTGGAATCAGAGATTTGCTTGCCTCTCTCCTGAGATTAAAAGCATGTCAGCAGGTTACGAAGAAGAGACTTGATAACCTATGAGCATATACAGGGGGAGGTAATCCCCCTCAGCAACAGTCATAGGGGAGGGGAATAAGGGGAAAATGGGAGGGAGGGAAGAATGGGAGGATACAAGGGATGGGATAACCATTGAGATGTAACAAGAATAAATTAATTTAAAAAAAGCATGTCTGTGTTTCAGCCAGATAACACAGACCTAGAGGGTCTTTGAATGTGATCTTTTTCCAGAGCATCCATGTTAAGAATTCAATTTCTATTAGGGAAGCTATAAGATTTCCTTGTTCCGTGCTTACATGTTGACTCATCTTTCATTGTTCAGGTCTTATTTAGACAGATATGGTGTTGAATTTTATGTGTATAGCTTCTCTGTCATATAAAGAATATACACTGGCACTGGAGATTTGGGGATCCTCTGGCTCTTAAAATTTTTGACCCCTATTATCTGTAGTGTTCCTGAGCCTTAGGGGTAGAGATTGCATTGCATATGTTTTTAATGGGGTGTAGACCACTTGTTCAGTTGTTCTCAGGAACTTGACTAGCTGCTGTAATTATCTCTGTCCTCTGCAAAAAAAAAAAAAACATATATATGTATATACACACATGAGATATATACTAGTGTTTGAGCAGAAGAACAAACATTTAGAATACAGTAGCAATTATCTTAGCTTAGGAAAATGGTAGTAATAGGTTCTCCTCTAAGAACAATGACCTCCTTAACCACAAGTAGATGGCTATGTTTACAGTACCTAGATTGTTTTCCCTTTTGGGGGTAGGTCTTGAGTTCATTTAGATAGTTGTCACTTATTGTAAATATATAAATGCTATTACTCCACTTCCAGGAATATCTTGCTGTAGTGGTAATTGTGGCTCACAGGCTTCATAGCTGGTTATAATTATTGATTGCCTTTCTGCCTAGGAGACTGGATAGCACATTCTGTCTATTAAAGCTAATCCTCAGGGAGGATGCTTTGGGTCATTTGCTTATTTTTATTACAACATTATTCCAATAAGTTAAAATTTTTATAGAAACAAATTAAGTGAAACCACTCTAAATATTCATTTATCAAGGTTACTTTTCATTATATTTTCCCATATGTCCCAATTATCTCACAGTGAAAAGATATTGTTTTCCTATTAACACTTAGGATTGCTTGAACATATGGATGACTATTTATAAAATTCTTTATCCTTCTAATTTCCTTTAGCATCTTGTCCCAATGCTAAATTCTGCATAAGGTTAATATATATTAATAAGCCGTATATTATTCTTTTCAGTAAAAATGATACTAATTATATTTATTTACAAGTACTTTCATGTGGTCCAGCAACAGAAAAAATGAATAACTTCACATTTTTGTATGACTTTAAAGCAAGATTTTGAAAATTCAAATAGATATAGTTTATAACAGCAATTTTAACTCATATGTTGGTGCTTTATTTAATAATTTGGAAATAAATGTGCACATAGAATTCTAATTTTTAAAATATTAGGCAGGAAATGAAGGAAAAAACTCTATTGGTATAATTAACTAATATTTTACAGAGAAAAAATTACACAAGGCAACAAAATTTCTATTTTCAAGTGATGGTGTTGGAATGACTAGGTATCCACATACAAAAAAATTTAATGTTGAAATAAACCTATAACTCATTTAAAAATTATTTTAAATTTATTACTGAATAACTTTCAAATGCAACAGCAAAAACTTTTAGGTGATAAATATGAAAAAAAAAGGATATGACTCTTAGTACAGTGGCTTGTAAGAAACACATAAGGAGGGGTTGAAGAAAGTTAGAAGGCTTATCTAGGAAAACATGTTGTAAGCCTCAAAAGAACATTTACTCTTCAAAATACATTATTAAGAGAATAAGGTGAACAGCCAAGAAGTAGACGAAAATATTTACTGAAGGCATCTGAATAAGTTTTGTTATATATGTTATAATGTAATTGTAACAACGTCTCCACGGCACTGTGCGGTGAGCTGTAACAAATCAGCTCTATCTTAAAATATACTTAAATAGCTAAGAAGCAACTTGACCAAAAAAGAAAAAAAAAAGATGACAAAAATCAAAATCTTCTGTCAACACAAGGCAAAACAATGATGAAGTACCAATATCAGCTTCTCACAGTGCACAAACTTCAGAAAAAGCACTCGTAGTGCTGACCAGGATGTGGCAAAGCAAGAACTTTCTTTGCCGACAGGTGAGCATGTAAAATGACACTATCGCTACTTACAAAGGCCATGTGTAGTTATTATAAAGCTAACCACTATTTTGTCATACAATCCGATTTTTACCCTATGAAATTCAAAGTGCACCCTTTATAATTTTTCTTTATAAAATTTATTCTCTCATCTATTACCTCAATCACAGTCTCTCCACACTCCTCTGTCAATATCTTCTCCATACCAGTTCGTACTTCCTCCCTTCACCCCATCAATTGATCCTCTATTTCCCTTCAGAAAAAAAAGCTGGCCTCTCAAGTCTATCAACCAAACTTAGCATATCAACATGCAATAATATTAGGCACCTCCTTCCACATCAAGACTGGATGAAGCAACTCAGTGGGAGCACAAGAGTCCCAAAAGCAGACAAAAGCTTCAGAAACATGTCCCAATGCCTCCGTTAGGAACCTCACAAAAACAACCAGCTGCACAACTATAACATACATACAGAAGGCCAAGGTTAGCGCCATGGAGGCTCCCAAGTATGCAACAGGTGGAGATGAAGACCAAAACTGAATGATGGCACAACATTGATGGCATTATGCCGTTCAGCTTTGCTGGAACTTTGTCAAGCAGCTGTGCTCGCTTTATGACTTTCACTGTTCCCAGTAGATATGGCAGTGCCAGAGTTAAAAGGTACCTTAATTACATTTAGAAAACAAGCTAAGATAAAATATAACTAAAATTTCTCTTTATTTGAAAAACGTGGCTCTTAAAAATTATAGTCAATAGTTTCTAAAAGATAAATATTACTCAATCCACATAAGTTGGTTACATGATTTAATTTATAAAGGATATCTTATTGTCGCAACCCACATATGTTTCCAGTAATTTTCTGTTCTCTACAATTCCTACTAATTAAAGTGTGCCTGCAATCAGAGGAGTGTAAAAATCCACACAAAGCTGAGGGATTATTGTAAATTAGGAACTGTTTTTAGATTAAATGCTTATTATTATTTTTTCAACCTGGATTACCTCGAGTGAATCACCAAATCCTCTCTGATAGTACTTGATTTACCACTGTTTATAAACTACACAGTTGAAAGTATGAGCACTCAGATGTTGTATTCTGGAACAGCAGTGCTTGTTTTTCACCCCAGTTATGTGTAATTGATGCAAAATGTTTGTGGATTTGAAACTAGACTGGGTTACTGAATGAATCTTTTACAAAAGTTAAAAATATAGTAAATTAGAATGAAACACACAAACAAAATGCTTGCACTTTCAACCAAGCAACAGCCGTTGTTAAATTCTTACTAAACATAGATTCGGTTACACCATTAGAATTCACCGTGCTTAAGAATGTGGGTAATTGTATGTTTTAAAATCTGGAGGCTGACATGAACTTCGGTGCCCCCAATTTGACCACGTCCCCTTGATAGGGAGACCTGGTGGCACTCAGAGAAAGGGTAAGCAGGCTATCAGGATGATACCTGATAAGCTTTGACCGTATGGTGGTGGAGGAGGTCCCCTTCTGTCGCAGGCCTAGGGGAGGGGAATAGAGTAAAAGAAGGAGGGAGGGGGAATGAGAAAATACAAGTGAGGGTATAACAATTGAGATGTAATCTGAATAAATTACTTAAATAAAAATAAATAAATAAAAATTAATGCTGAATAAAATAAAATAAAATAAAATCTGGAAGCTATATCAAAATAAGCAATGTAATAATGACTTTTCATAATATGTATTTTGATATGCAGGATGATCATTTTAATGTTATTAATGAACATGTTTTTGTTTTTTTTTTTTTCGGGCCAGGGTTTCTCTGTGTAGCGTTGGCTGTTCTGGACTCACTTTGTAGACCAGGCTGGCCTCCTCAAACTCACATGGATCCCAGTGACTCTGCCTCCTGAGTGCTGAAATTAAATGAGTGTGCGACCATGCCTGGCTAATGACCATGTTTTATTCGACATCTTCTTATGAGATATGTCAGCTTACAAAGATACTGCTTTTTGTGCCCTTCTTTTATTTTATAACTAAGGGAAAGCTAGTTTATTGCTGTTGCTGTTGTGTTCAATCCATGGCTTTCCACATTTTGTTGGTTGTCTGTTTTGAATAGGGAATTGCACTGAAGCATTGCCTGGGTTCAGTTTTCCTATCTTCCTACAATAGGCTCCCAGGTAGATCACAGATGTGAATCACCATCCTTGACTATGCTTCAAATTTCTGAATGTGATTGTTACATCAGTTTTGTTGGTTATGAAGATTTCTATTATATTTACCACATTTTATGTTGCTATAAATAATATATTTTGTCTAATTTATTTGAATCACCAAACTTTACCAAAGCTATCTATCCTGTAAATAACTGATTTGTGTTTCAAATCTTGGGGTTGTGCATAGTAGGCAAAAAATTTACCGTGGCAATGAATCATCAATCCAATAAGGTAACACTTACAAACATGCATTATCTTGAAAATGAAGTGATTTTCTCTTCTTTATTACTTGGTTTTATTTATTTCATTGAACATAAGTAATCATAGGTTGATAATATCATAGTCTGCATTTTCACTTTAAAAGCCACACGGTGTTGGTTAAGTCTGTCACAGCGCTTTTCTTTTTTGTATCAAAACAATTAAAAAAATCATTTTTCATAGTCCTCAAATGGAAATCACCTCCTCACTAACAGAAACTGTGAATCATATCTCAATTATAACTATAAGACCAAAAGGGGAAAACTGAGTAATAGCTGTCTGCAGTTTGGAAAACTAAAAAGGAATAAACTTGGAAATAGGTATTAGAGAAAATGATCTCAATGTTTATTATTTGTGTGTACACAGCTTCTACCATCTCTGGAATGAAGTTTTATAGGCAAAAATATTTCACTGTGATTTTCGTGTGATATATTTATTTTCCAAACAATGGAAAAACAGTAATAGATCAATCATTCACTAAAACTCAGAAGTATTATTCAGGTAAAACTCAGAAGCATATTACAAATACACATATATTTATAAAAGATAAAGGACAGAGTAGAATGAAATAATGAAAATTTTTCTGATATTTGTTATTAACATCTTAGCAGGTTTAATGTTTCTTTTAAAGTTTGCTTACTTTAGTGTTTACTTTTAATGTATATGTTAGTGTTAAAGAAAAAATAAATTCTTTAACTTCCTACGAAATATTTGTACATAATGCTTTCTTTACTTTTAAAATTAGGATGTGACACCCATAGAATTACACAAGCTTGTATATCATATTGATTGCTTATTGCTTTACATTTCCTCAAACTGCAATGTTTTTTCCTGTCTTGTAATTATGGAGGGATTTTTTTCTACTAAAAAAAAAAAAACATTGATTATCAAATATCTAGAGTCAAGGCCATTCACTATTCCTTGAACTTTGGTAATTTTTTGTTATCATTTATAGACTCTTATCATTCACTTTTTCATGAACATTCTAGAATGTTGTTTTTAATACATAATTTCATGATTTTCTTAAAGTAATCTGATCAGTGGAAGGAAATTTCATTCATGCTCATGTAGAAACAAATATATTTTTCTCAAAAATTACGAAGCTCATAAAGTTATGGTGAGTGTCCTTGACCGTCGCCTATGATGCATATTCCCACTGACGAATGGAGTCTAGCTCTGGATTTTAAGATTTCAATATGTAAGCTGAAATACCTATAATTACAGCATCCAGGAAAGTATAAAGGGCCCATAGGAGGCAGGAGGAAGATGGAGTTCTAAGAAGAAGGGCGTAGATATGATCACTAGAAAAAGAAATCAAAACGTGTGGAGCTTTACTGTGATAGGGACATTTAGGTAATACAGAGGAAAATACAATAAATGGTACTGAGGGCGCATGAAAAAGTCATAAGTAACCACAGTATTATATAAGCTTATTCAAAATACATATTACACACACACATTTAATGGGTGTCCCTGTGTGCATATTTAAATACACACATTGTATATATGCATGAGTATATATTATACCACACAGAGTGATGATGTTTTCCCAACGATGAGATCCATGGAGTATCCTAACCGAAGCCCTGTAGTCAGACAAGAGAATTCTTCCTTACAGCTCTTGGTCAGGTGAGTCCGACAGACTTCCCATATAATATGGGCTCTTGACCATGCTTGGTTTGCAGAATGTGAAGTAAAGATGTGATTATAGACACCACTCTGTCTTCCCTTCAGACAGAAGACTCAAAGGAAGAGAGTTAGTATAGAACTTTAAGCCCCTTCCAGGAAGGCAATATATAAAAGTAACAGAAGGTACTATTCATGATGCTAAGGGCAAAAATATCAACCAATAATCCTATAGAGCTGCAAATCATGGAAACTTCAGCATGGACTAACCCATCAATATAGCCAGTGTCAGAGTAGCCTTGACTGTCCTGGACTTGCTTTGTAGACCAGGTTGGCCTCAAACTTCACAGCAATCTACCTGCCTTTGCCTCCCAAGTGCTGGGATTAAAGGCGGGCACCCCCACGCCAGCACTACAATAAGTCTTAACACTAAACCCTGAAACACTTGATACATATATGTTGTTTGTTGTTTATCTGCTTCATTTGCATATAAAAGTTATTTCGTTTAATGAACTGAAAAATAAAAATTTAAAATAATTGATATAACCCCAAAGAAAATATTCAATGATATTACAGTTTTGAAAAAATAATTGACAGTTTTTTAACAGGATTTTTTTCCAGAGGAGTTTTAAACCTCACAACATATGGTAATTGGTTTGTCTAGAAATGATTTTAAAATATGCACTTTTGTAAAAGTGTAACTTCTTGAGCTGTCTGTCATTTTAACTAAATTCACACTTTGCAAGCATTTTTGTTTCCACCTACTGCATCTAATTATGGAGTCTTGCCCCCTTGTCTACGTTTAATAGTCTGAGGATGCTCTTTGGTAGAGAATATGCTGTTTCCTATGGGCAACAGGTCCAGGTAACAACTTTAATAATGTCCCTTACTGTGTCAAATGTGCAGTGTTCACTAGCAATGTGAGCTCCTTTATTTATAAATTCTTCTTTTGTGACATTGATTGCAAATGATATAATCTAAATGTTCAACTTTTTAAAAAGGTAGAATTTCCAATGTCTTTACTCAAGTAAAAATGTCCAAATAACTTCTTCATTTTATAAGAGAACAAAACCAAATTGAAATAAAGAACTTTGAATAGAATGAAAAAATTATTAAAGAAAGGTTAATTAAATGAATGCTAAATTCATATCAGATTGTTAGGAAAAGATATTTTGAAAAATATATTTAAAATTATAGCCAAACAGAAGGTTTCCAAAAATAAAATTTGGAAGAAAACTTTTCCATTTTGGAAGGATTGGCAGCACCTATTACAAGGACATTTTCATTTTGTTTTTAGAATACTCAGTGTTGATTTTCAAAATTATGCTGTGAGTTGCTACATTTTGCTGAGCAAATATTTTTGTTCTGTGTGTTTTTCTTAATCTAAAAATTAAAGTCATGATATAGCAACATATCTTTTTAAAAAAGAGAGAAGAATAACAAATTTCACAGCAGTTTCCAACATACTATATAAAACTAATTAAAGGTGATGATTTAGGTGGCTGGAGTAAATACTGAAAGAATACATGCAGAACTTTGTGTCATGTGTGAGTTATAATTGTACTTTAACACTTTCCCTTGCTTAGTTTTAAAATTCTGTTTAATAAGGCATCTATTGTGATTTTTAAAACATAAGACTTTGACGTAAAGCTGTCATTTATTTGTTCCAACAAAAGGTTGACTGACATCAGAATTTAACTCCAGTTAACTAGACACAATTAGTAATGAGCTGTATATAATTATGGAATTATATCCTGTATGGATTTTAGTTCACATTTTGCAAATATGCACATTTATACTTTCATTTTTGAAATTTTTTTCTTGTTAAAGTAATAACATTTATGGTTCTTTAAAGTTGTGATCAGTGTGTCCTTAAGTTCTGGTGATGCCTCAGTATACTATGTATGGTAATTACTGTATAACTTAAAATCCAATAAACGAGGGTGAAGCTTACAATTATCTGCGAGTATAAGGACAGATGTTTATAGATTGTAGCTAGGGATTATTCTGGTTTGTTAATTAGAGGCTGTAGATTTTCCTATCTGGAAGCAGGATTTCACTAGCACTGAATAGTGAGGAATATTTTCAGTACCAGGAGAGAACTTCGTGAACACAACACCAACAGCTCAGGTGGTAAGATCAACAATTAATAAATGGGAACTCATAAAATTAAAAAAGCTTCTCTAAGGCAAATGACACTTTTAATAGAACAAAATGGCAATCTACATATTGGGAAAAGATCTTCTCCAACCCTACATCCAACAGAGGCCTAATGTCCAATATATGTATATAGATGTCAAGAAATTAAAACCAAATAAACTAAATAACCCAATTAAAATTGGTCTACAGAGCTAAACAGAAAATTCTCAACTGAGAAATCTGTAACGGCAAAGGAGTACTTGAAGAAAATTTCACAATCCTTAGTCATCAGAGATATAGAAGTTGAAACTACTCTGAGATTTCATCTTCCCCTTCTCAGAATGACTAATTTCAAACACTCAAGTGATAGCACATGATGGAAAGAACGTGGAGAAAGAGGAACACTCCTCTACTTCTGGTCAAAGTGCAAACTTGTACAAGCATGTTGGCGATCAATCTGGCTGCCTCTCAGAAAAGTAGGAAACGTTCTATCTCAATGGCCAACCTAAAAGATGTTCCATTGTACCACCAACACATGTGCTCAATTATGTGCCAAACAGCTTTATTCGCAACAGCCAGAAACAAGAAGCAACCTAGATGCCCTAAACAACAACAACAACAAAAAAAATGGATTAAAAAAATGTGGGCCATTTACAACACTACTCAGCTATTAAAAACAAGGACATCATGAAATTTGCAGGCAAATGGATGGCAGTAAAACATATTATCCTGAGATAACACGGACCCAGAAAGACACCCATGGTATGTACTCATAAGTGGATTTAATAATCTCTATAGTCTTTTGCTTCAGCCTGTTTGAGCTTTCCTTGTGTTCTAGCCTCTGCTATTATAATACTTCTATATTAAATGTCCTTGCTGGTTCAGTTTTTGTTCAGTAAACCTTTGATGTAAAGACATCTGATTTTGTATTTTTTTTAAATTCTTTTTATTTTTACAATTAAGAGCTCTCTACTGTTTTGTTTGGAAAAAATAGTTTAGTACTTATTCCAAGAGTTTTCTGCGTTTTTGGGGGGGGCTGTGGAAGAAGTGCCTTAATAGATGTAATATGTGAGGCTGAAAATCATGAAGGTTTGTTATTTTAATGTTTTAGATTGACTGAATTGTTGTCTTCTGGATTTGAACATTCGATTTGATTATACACACAGGACTTTATTTATGCTGGAGTATTTACTAGTAACATACTTAAATACATTATCAGATTATAATTCTTATTAATGTTTCAAAAGGTTAACTATATTTTCAATTCATTTTGAGTTTTACGTCTCTTTTATCCCTCATATTTATCATAGATATTACAAAAAGGAATGTGAACTCTAGTAGTATTTTGACAAGTAAGTCATTGTGATTAACTTCTTTCTGACAATGACTTAATTTTGTTTAGGTTGTGCTCAACTATAGGCATTTACTTTATTTATATTCCCACATCCATAGTCATGTACATGTGACAGAATACTGAATAAGATAGATCTGCTAAAATTTCCTCAGAAAATAAAGTTATTAGAAAAAAATATATAATTTAATTATTTTGCTCCTTCTGCCTTCCCAGAATGCAGTCATGATCCTGAGTGTTGAGTCATTACCTTGCCACCAAGAAGTTGAAAGTCACATGGTATGGATGAGTAAATAAGAAGAGAGAAGAAACTGAAGTCATCAATAAACACCCTCAGACAACACTGTATGATCTCAGAAATGTCACTCTCCCCAAGATCCATTTTAAATGTAGGCAATGAGCATGAACGTTTTCAAAGAAGGCAGACCCATGAAACATGAAAGGAGATGGTCCGTGAAATGTTTCCTGACAAATGAACTGGCAGAGCATGATTGATGAAGACCTCCCACTTGCAGGAGTATGTACTCCTTTGTTTTAAACAGTCAGAATTCGGTTTATGCCATGGGCTACTGGTAGCCGTATGCTTCCAGTCCCCTCCTTAGCATAGTGTCATTTTGCCACTCTCTATCATTTGCACCTTATTCTGGTTTTTCAAGAATCAGATAATATGTATTGTGATGATTTTAAATGGTACTAGGTTTTAAAACATAAAATTTTGATAAGCCACATAAAAACAGAAAGAAAATTGAACATATTGTTCTATAATCTCAACGAAGTAATTTATAATGATTTGGGTTACTCTCCTGGAAAGTAGCTGAAAGTATTCCTTCTAAGAGTGGTAAATTAAGACATGTCAGGTAGCCAGACAGGCCAGTTTTGCATTTGGCATTTGCCTGCCTAATACATTACTTCTGACCAATCAGTGGGTCTTAAAGTTAGTAGTGTGAGCAGCTAAAATTATTCACAAACAGTAATTGTGCTGTTCTATCTTCATGAACTGTCTTCAAATATATTAGATTTCAAGTAGAAAAATTCAGCATATGCTAAGCAATAAAAATTTCCCTAGACATCTAAGAATACACACTACTATGCGGAACACTTGGAATTAAATACTAAGAAAAAAATCATAGTATTTTTCTTACAAGTGAACAAGTTGGGGCTCACAGAAAAGTAGGGATAATCAGTAAGGAAGAAGTTGATCCCTACCAGAATTGCTGGTTGTCTGTCAAAGATAAGGTTCTTGGACAGTGAAATTGCTCGGAGAATGAAGGTCATTTCTACTAAGCCTGGGAACTTCAGTTGGATTGCTCATGCCCACACAGTGGAAGGAGAGAGCCTTTTGAAAGTGGTTCTCTGAATCATATGTGCCATATCAGTCATAAAAAGTACACACACACACACACACACACACACACACACACACACACACACACATGCACACACAAAGGCACACATGTGAACATACACAAGGATACACATGCACAGGAACACACATGTGCATATGCACATGGACACATATAAGCATACATACACAAACAAATGCATATACATGCACAGGAAGGAACACACACACAATGCTAAAAATGCAAATGATGATGTAGGTATGGAATTTAGGATGAAGCCAAAGTTGATACGTAAGGATTAAAGTTACAAAGAAGTGCTGGCTTATTGAATTTACAGAAGCAGAGAAAAGATGCACAGGCAAACTGTGATACTCAGTGACTTTTCAACTCCATTCAGTGATTATATTTCACCACTAAAATAAAACAGCCATTTCTAGATTTCTTATTATAATGCCTTCTCTAGTTTGTTGGTTTTTTTTCCTAGATGCTAATCGTAAAATGGAAATAGTGAAGAAAATTTAACACACATTTAACTAAAGTGATGTGATACACAGTTACCAGTCCAATTTCCTTCCCAGAAAGTCAAATATGTTCTACACTGAGGGGTTTATCCTTTTGTCTATTTACCATAAATTCTTCCAAATTCCTCATTCCTGAACTTGAAAGAAATCTTTGACTTTTTCATCTTAATTATCAAATTGTTTGGATTAAGAAGTGCTTAAGATATTTATAAACCTGATATGTGTACGTTCTTATAATGGTATATCCACAGAAGGTTAGTCAAGCAACAGAAACCTACTCTGAATTTAAACAAAACCATCCCATAAGGTGAAAAAGGCCTTATAACAATACAGCCTTCTATTTGTTATCTAGATGCCCTGTTTTGTCTTGCCTCCTTGCTAGGCTACATGAAACTTTCAGGAAAATTAAGTGATTATTTCCTTTAAGTTTTTTGCTAAGATATAAAACAATATCTTTATATCAGATATAAAGAAACTATTGAAAAGGGCACCCCAGAGAGGTGGAAGAAATGGACCCAAAAGTCATACCTACAAAAGTGAATGTTACATGGCAGAAGATGAAATCTGTGAGTGACCCTGAAGAATTTCCTGAATCATTGCATTATAAATGAAATATTGCCATAGAAAGAAGGTAAGTGAGCTAAGTGAATGATAGTTAAGCATAGTGGTTTTAATTATTAAATTATGTATTTATGAAATAAAAAAAATCTTTAACACAATTAAATGCCTGAACTGGCAGCATAAGGGGTGGTGTCAATCATGTGTTTTCCATTTTCCTGGAACACTACTACTACTACTACTACTACTACTACTACTACTACTACTACTACTATCATCATCATCATCATCATCATCATCATCATCATCATTATTATCATTATTATTAACTTGTTCACATTATATCCAGCTTTTTGCCCCTTCCCTCTTCACCTCCTAGGCCCATCCTTGCTCCCTTTCCTACTCCTCAGAAAGGAGGAGCCTTCCTGACTAAAATCTGATTATAGCCTATCAACTCTCATCTAGAGTGTCTTTTTCCTCTTCCTCTGTGGCCTGGAAAGGCTGCCCTGCCAAGGGAAAGTGATCAATATGTGGGCCTCAGAGTCCATGTCAAACGTAGTTCCTCTTCCCCATTTTATGCGCTTCCTATCTACTACATCTGAGCAGAGGGTCTCGGTCCCCTCTATGTAGCGTCTTTGCTTAGTCCATTAGTCTCTGCAGCATCTCCTTTCTCTGTCTGAATTTGTTGGCTCCATTGGTCTCATTGTGGAGCTCCTGTCCCCTCCACACACTTCTAGCTTCCAGCTCTTCCATATGACTCCCTGTGGTTCACTCCGAAGGTGTATACTCAGTTATAAATCACATAATACACTACACATACAAGCTTCATAATCAGACTACAGTATACAGACCTAAAGAAGCTAAATATCAAGGCGGACCCTAGGGAGAATGCTTAATTCTCATTTAGAATGGCAAATCGAACAGACATCCGTAGCTGTTGAAGAGAAGGAACAGCACCGGACCCTACCATAGAGGTCCACTAAAAGACTCCACCCTGCGGGCATCTAAGCAGACACTACAATTCTTTTCAGTACGCAGTTTCAGATCTTCCTTAATTTCAAAGTTATTTATTTTGTTTTCTTCAAAAACTGTCTCAGGTTGGGAGGACCTATCGTTGTCACAGGATGGGTTTTCTGGAAGCTACCAGCTCCTCCAAAGCACACCAGACTTCGGCTTCTCCCACCAGCTCTACAGGTGATGGTTAAAGGCAATTACTGTCTTTAAGTAGAGCAAGAAGTTAGAAGAAGAAGGGGAGCAGTTTGTGCGAAGAAAATTGGTGATATTTTTGCCTTCAAAGTGAAGGACAGCCCCTAGGATGAAGAAGCCACTTGGGTGGTGGATGTGGCAAAGGATCAGTGCTTCCCAACTAAGATAAGAAAGCTGACCGCACCATCACTGTGCCCTACTCAGATTTGCTGGCTTTGATGACGGGCAAAATAAACACTCAGTAGGCCGGCCTTCTTCCAACTTTAATTGAAAATTGCTGGTAACATAGGTCTGGCAATGAAACTGCAAAACCTTCAGCTTCAGCTGGGCAAAGCTAAGCTAAGCCTCAATCAGAGCTTAGCTAAGTAGGTGTGGCCAATCATGTTTTTCCTTTGCATGGTGGGGGTGCATAGGGCCTCAAAGCCTACCACTGCTGCTTTGAGGACCTGCATACCACTGAGCATGATAAAACTACTATGATATTGATGGTTTGAGATAAATTTGAGTTTCAGAACAAAATTCGGAATAGTAAAATATAAAAACTGTGTAAACAAAGCCCTTGTTTGCTTAGACGTATATTTAAGGATCATTGGGCTGAACACTTGGTGTGAGAATTCACCTTAGGGGAACTGCAGAAGAAACAGACGACCACAGTTGACCAGGAGTTAGTGTCTCGCACTTGCATCAAGTTTTCCCTAAGAGTTCTTAAAATAAAACTCTGTACTAAGAATAAAATAAAATAAAATAAAATAAAAAACTCTAAAAATGTTCATTTTATACCATCAGAAACAGTTCTTTTCTTCCAAAATAAGTTACAAAAATTGTGGTCAGAGCTTAGGAGGGAATTTACAGCTGAACAGGGCTGTTTTAAAAAATATTTTCAAAATGAGCATCCTTTAAAATGTCAGGGTATTAGAGCCATTGGATGCTGTTGCTAAAAGTAATCGAATAAAGTTTCTCGCAAAGGCACAGATTTCAATTGTAGTTTCATATTAATACATTTATAAACTCAGAGTCTCACAAAGTTTCTTTTTCATGTGTTTGATTGCAGGCATTTATCTTCTCGTTTTTATAATTCTAATGCTGTTTCTTATAACTTAGGTTTGGGATAAAAATGATGCTTTTGGAAGATTTAAAATGAAGATAAAAAATACCTTTTCTAGAAAAAAAACTGTCTTAGTTGGATTTATTGATATACTCTAAGCATTTAATACTTCAAAAATGATAAATATTCTTTTCATATTTTCTATATCTATTGCAGTCTCCATTAACTTAATGTTTTGTTTTTCTTCTATACTCATTATAGTTTTCTCACCTTTTATTTCTAATTGACAATTTCCTGTTCTGTTTTAATTATAGAAAGATTCATGTGTCTGTCAGTATCTAAAATCACATAAGTAAGTACTTGCTTTTTTCTAATCCTCATTATTTTTAAAACTTAAATTATTACAATTCATCATTAAAAGAGAGACACTTGGGCCTATAGTGACACACAGAGACTGAACAGCCAACCAGGTAGCCTGCATGGGACTGATCTAGGCCCTCTGCAAATAAGTTATAGTTGTTTAGCTTGCCTTCAAGTGGGACTCCTAAAAGTATGAGCAGGGACTGTCTTTGACTCTGTTGACTGCCTTTGGTACTCTTCCCTTTTATTGAGCTGCCTCATCTAGTCTTAATAGGAGAGAAGGTACCTAATCTTACCACAACTTGATATTCCAGGACTAGATGATATCCATGGGAGGCCTGCCCTTTTCTGAAGAGAAACAGATTGGATGGGGGCAAGGAGGAGTGAGAGGAAAAGAGTAATGGAAAACTAATCCTAACCTTGAGTTTAGGGAAAACCTGGTCTACACAGAAAAATGCTTTATCAAACTCATCAAACTCAGTCTCTCCCTCCCTCCCTCCCTCCGTCCCTCCTTCCCTCTCTCTCTCTCTCTCTCTCTCTCTCTCTCTCTCTCTCTCTCTCCCTCTCTTCTCTCTCTCCCTCTCTTCTCTCTCTCCCTCTCTTTCTCTCACACACACAAAAAAAGAAAGAAAAAATCCATATATTTAATGAGAGAATGACTCATTAAACTCAACTTTCTTTAAACTCATTGATCTATGTTCTCTTGATTTATGTGCGTTCAAAATTTCTTGTGAAAAGTAGCATCACTAAAAAGATGATGTGAAATATTTATTGTATATGTGATTTGTAAAACAACATATATTTAGATGTTGATGTCAGAAATTTGATCTAGCATAGTATGATATTGCTTAAAATTAGAAAACCCAAATATGTAAAGAATATAGTGTATTATTCTATCTCTACTGAGGAAGACTATTTTAACATGAGTGAAATTTGAAACTATTACAACATAAATTGTGTGTATTTCTATATCACCATTCCTATATATAATTCATGTTTTGATTTCTTTCTAGGTTGAGGAATTGAGATACTTTAATGTGTATCATGTTGTGGTAGGAAGAGGAAGCATAGACAATTAAGTTCTAAAGTGTCAATAGAAGTCCATTGATAAGGTTTACATTAAAACCACTCTCACACCATACAGTTCATACACTTGGAAAATAAATATTCAAATCCAGATTTCAAGGAGGCTTTTCCTTGTAACAAACTTCAAAAGTTATAACATTCTATAGACATTCACAGATTTATTAAATATAGTCCAATTTAAGACTTTTAATTAATTTGTTTATTTAGCTATCTTAATATAAAATGTTCTTAAAGTTTTTTGATGATAAATGAAAATACTACTACATATATGTTATTCTGATCATTGTGTATTTTTAGTATCACAATGAATATGTCTTATAACCATTCTGCACCACAAAGTATTAAAGGGAATTATTCTGGATGGCTGTAAATTGACTGTTATTTACTTTGTGTGACTGTTATTTACTTTGTATGATAGAAACACTTTCTTGTTTACAATTTGAAGTTATCTGCATTTTAATGCATTCTTCAGTAAGAATTTTACTTCAATTTTTGTTCAATGGCAAGCTGCATTTTTATAGATTTTACAATAGTTTTTCATTGTGGCAAGTTCATTTGTGACTCATATCTAATAATATGAGTAAAAATTAGGTACAGATCTAATTGATTTTAATTTGCATAGAAAATAAGCATATCCACTTAGATATCTTATGGTGTGCACTTTGGTAGAAAACTGAAGTTCACAGTGAAGTAAAATATATCCTATGTTTTCCCCTAAAGGAGCCAAATCCCACTGGTGAAGCCACATTGAAATCTTGCTTTGTGCTGACAGTTGAACTATAACTGTATTTCATAAGCCATAGTGTTCCCAAGTTACTGAAAATAAATTGATTTTCTGGAAATATGCGACACACAGGTTCTCAGTATGAGACTTGAACAGTCTGTCCCTAAAGTAGTTATTTCCATTTACACCCCTGACCTGCCAGTATCTTCAGTGCTACTGTAGTTTTTCATGTACTTCAAAAGCTACAGATCTGTTTCCATCCCTCTTAATCTAATATAAACTGCACATGCTTCTATTGGTAAAGACCTTCATTTTTATCCTTCTTCGATTTCATGACACCAATGGTTCTATATTTCATAGCAAAGGGAGCAGAATGAAATTACACATCGCTCAGATTTCAGCAATATCTGCTTTATGTGATTCAGGACCTCCATACAAAGAAGAGGTCATTCTTAATATTTCAGAAAAATTTTTTTCAGGGGATTCTATATGATAAGCTTTACAGTATGATGGATACTTTTGTTTGGAAAACCTGAAAACAATGAAAAATAATTAAAGGATAAAACGACAATGTTCAATATGAACTGAGGCAGTTAATAAATCCATTGGTCAAAACCGTGACATTGCCTATACAGCAGAAAGACAGAATAGAGTAAACAAAGTCACTATAGTAGTCTAGGTTGAGGACAGAAATCACTGGTAAGTTTACACATAGAGTCAAAAGAAAATGGTGAAGGTAAGAAAATATAATTTTAGATATTCAAGTAATTATAGAGAAAAAAGCTTGTTTTATTTCCAAAATCATGTCTCTATTGTTCACAAAGATTATATGTGTTCACATTTTGAATAGAGATTTAATTATAATGTTTTAATTAAGTTTTATCAGAGATTAAAGTATAAGAAGAAAGAAAACCATTGTAGGAACAAAAATAAAATGTAAAAAAGGAAGTACCATGAAAGTAAACATTTTTAGATCTCAAATCTACATTGTAGTGCAAAGATAGACTGCTTTGGGAATAAATTTGTGCAATGTATGGAATAAATTAATCTCAGTCTTCCATTTAAATTATGTGTGAATTGGGTGGTTAAAAGTACGAGCATTGTGTCATACTCCCCGCTGTATGGTAGTGTTACAGAATTTCTTTGCATTCATGCTGATTTCCTACTAGTTTCAATTTATAGCACTGGGTATGGTAGAATTAGTTCAAATGTTCCAGTCTGTTGATTTGAGACATTGTAATGCATTAACTATCTGCCACAGAAACTCCAGGCAATAGAAAGAATGTTAAGGTCTCAGTCATACAGATGGTTGTCAGGGCAAAGATCCAGTCCTGTTGTGAAGGCAGAACTGTGAATATGGATGGTGAACAGAAGAGGATTTGCATGTGCTATAATCCATGAGGCCAGCCAGGGGGAGATTCCATGTCTATAACGGGGTAATTGACTGGAATGGCTTGTCTGAATAGATGTAAGCTGATTTGAAATGATGGAGAATGAAACCCTGCTGGGAACCAGTAGCAGATCTGAATAAATGCATGGGCTGAAGCCAGGGAACGGAAATTAAGCCTCCTGAAAACCAGGGATGTGTGACCATGTACCAGGAGTGAGTCCAGGAGCATATGCCAAAGTGAGATCAACAAGGACCAGCTGTCACCATCGTAATATAGGTGGAGAAGAAAAGAAGCTGAAGACAATGAGACCTGAAGCACAGAAATCTAAAGGAGATGTGCACATGTGTCTTTTCAAATGCTGGGTGGTCTGTTATTTATAAACTTTTACTCAACGTGCCTGCTTTAATTACTAAGGTTTCCTTCAAAGTAGAGGTAGTTCTGGTAAAAATGGCTTGATTTAAAACCCATATCTCTTAACATTGCTTCAGATTTTCAGCCAAATTAATCTTGCACACTAATGTAGCCAGGTTCTGCATGGGTGAAATGGCATGACTGATGTGCCTAAAATACACAAGGAACTTTGCTATGCATTTGACAGATCATTTCTCTTCTGGCATGGAATAAGCAGAGAATGCTCTTGAATGTACAATCTTGTTTGTTATAACAAATATACTAATAAATGCTTTTGGCTGCTTTTACTATTGCTGTTTTGGTGGTTTATTGTTCTAAATGAGGAAAGGACATGAGAAAAATATATTAAAATGAGCTTCCTTGGGTGAATGAATGTGGGAAAAAACTTAGTATTTTTGATCAATATTACCAGGCTATTGGATCTTTTCTGATTTCTCAGCCAAACTATACAATCTACATAGGAGGACAACTCAAACTCCATATGTTATGGAATCTTTGTTTTATAAAATGTACTAAATCACAGTTGAATGAATGAATCAACTTCTGTAGGATGTGATTTTGTGCTACTACCTTAAATAGAAAGAAGAAAATTACAGAAAAGAAGAAGAAGATGAAGAAGAAGAAGAAGAAGAAGAAGAAGAAGAAGAAGAAGAAGAAGAAGAAGGAAAGAAAAGAAAATTACAAGCAGTTAAGCATAGATTACAGAAATGTGGGCTCTAGATTAAGCCAAATATACCAATAATTTGTTGTAAGCTTTTTATAAAGTAATAATCATATTTTGTTTATGTTTTCTCACCTGGATAATGGACATAGCAATCACAGTCATCTCCATGGTGAAGATTGTGCTATGTATATTCAGCATACTCTCCATGTGTTTGAAACATTAGAAGAATATATATGCATATATATGTATATATAAAATATATGTATCTGAAGAGTGTATATTCACAGAAAATAAGAGACATAATGATTATTCAAAGAAAATTACATATTTACCAAGTCACAGCTTTTTCAAATAAATATTTTATTCCAAGAATGATCAAATATTATGAAAAAGTTTAAAAATTCATTTTTTCTCACTCAGACCAGCCAAGGATAAAAATCCATTAATAAGTTTGGACTGGCACATCAGCTTTTCAGATGAGTTTTAGAATAAAATTTTGAAGGTCTTTAAATAACCATGATTTTATTCTGACTAAACTAGACAGAAATTATTTTAATCTTGACTGGAAATTTTTCAATATTATCTTCTAAATCAAGGATTATATCATCTCACTGAAATTTATCCAGTGGCCACTTGCATTTTTTATACACAGTTGTATATCTTCTATGTTTTGTAGTATAATGTTTATAGGTGTCTTTCCTATATGCAAAAATATTATTTCTGTAAACCTACCAAGTAACTTTATAACCACATCTCTTAGAAGCCCTAGTTATGTTTTTAAGAAATGTCCACAGTGTTTTATACTCATATATTAATTTTTTCACAAATCTATTCTATAAGCTTTTCATACTAATTTGAATTATAGGAGGATTTAATATATTTTTAATTGCTGTTCCTTGAGAATTAGTATTGCTGGGTCCTTTCATTTTGGTAATTTATTTATATCTTTTGAGAAATATTTATGTGGCTCAACTGCCCATTTCAATAAATATTTTTGTCACTCAACTGCATTCCTTAAATATATTTTGAGCTTCCACATTACCATGAATATTTCTTTAATTTTTGTATGAGAAAAGATTTTTATAAGACAAGTTCCTAGATACCTTGGATTATCTGCCTTTACTCATAGCTGAGAATATAGGTCTACATCACCATGTCCAGCTTCTTTTAAATGCACTTTCAATTGGGAAATAAAGGATAATTTTATTTGAAAATTTAAATGCAGGACACTACTCTCAATTTCATTTGTAAACATAGAAGTCTACTTTTAAATAGCTTATGTAGCTCTACAATATCTCACTGCTCAAAATATCTGAGAAATTTTCTTAGAAAATTTAAAATTCTAACATATTCAAATCTTTTGAGCAAGTATTTCAAGGAATTATACATTTACGAACAACTAAAATGTTTTAAAGGGGAATTTAGCATATTTTTATGAAGTTCATGGATATCATGCAGAATGATAACATATTGCACTATTATTCTTTTGAAGGGCCATTGTTGTATTTATATTTAGGAGAGTAAGCTCTCAGAGACATTCTTCATAAGACCACAGGCTTCAAATTACCCCTTGCTAAGGCCTTGCTGAAATACTTTTCTCCATATATAGCAAAACTGAAAGAGGATTCCACATTGTGCATTCACATTTTTTTCAATCCAAGTATGTTTAGAGTTCTCTGATCTGAATTTTTTTTTTCATTTATAGGAAAAAGTACACACTAGAACAATTTTACAAAATAACTCTGCCAGGTGTCAGAACAAGTAACAATTCCTGAATAGTTTCATACTCTTTTGAATGTGCTATTTTAAATAATTTCTTTTCAGAATCTAAAAGGAAAGGAACATATCTCCATTCAATTACCTTATGCAATCCATTGCTATGGGTTTCTTTAAGCTTATATAACTAATATTATAAAAATCCTGTTTATGCAAAAAAAAAAAACCCTGTCAAAACTTGTGTGAGGGCATAGAGGTTACAGAGTCTCAGTGTACATATATTTTCTTTCAAAGAATTATGACTATTGACCTAGTTACCTCAGGTCACTGCAAGAAAATACTCTAGGAATAAGAAACAAATGAAACTGATCTTTCCAGAATAATGAGGATGGGAAACACAGACTCAGGCACTCAGCAGACTAAGTTACTATTGTGACTCTCTTTTTAGATTTCAGTTGACCACATCTCTGTACTCTTCTACGGGGGAGAAGGAGAGAGACATAGTGAAGGAGTGTGGAAGGGGGAGAGAAAGAAGCTAAGAGAGAAAGAGGACGTATCTTGCTGTCTTTCTTTCCTTTTTAAAATATATTTATTTTTTCTTTTTTAATATATAAATTTAGATTATTACACACGAGTAAAATAAACTACACACAGCAGGAAGAACCACGAGACAATCAGGAATTATATAAATGTTGCTTTCATAGTCATTTGGCTGTTTATATTTGGCACACTTGAAGTAAATATCTTTCCTATTTGTTGGGCATAAATTTCTGAATGAAGATCGATATCTATCACATCTCATTTCTATTAACTTAAAACATTTATCTTGATCTAAGAACATCTTAACCCCTAACCTACTAAGCTTAATTGAAGTACTAAACTATCTGGTCTTCAAACCTATCAGAGACTTGAGAAGGGATAAAACTTAAATACCTGAGTGAACCTGGAGTGCAGGTTAGCAGCTTCCAAAATGAAATAAAAGACTGAGACAGTTTACTGCCTGAACAGTCGCTCACTCTGGGTTCACTCAGGTGTTTTGAAAGCTGTCTTTTTTTCTTATGTTGACAATAATCTTAACCTATGATTTTTGTACCCCATATTTATACAGATTGCCTTACCATATCCTCAACTAAAATTATAATTCAATGGAAAATTAGGGCCTAAGAGGACATACTTGGGAGAGAACCAATTCAGTCCATAACAAATTTCAAAACAAGATTTTTAGATATTTAGAGAATTAAACATCACTCAAGTTCTTTTCAAACTTAAATATTTAATTGACAAATTGAAACAAAATTTTACATTTTAGTGAAGTACCATGTTATGTTTGATATATGCATAAATTTTTGAAGTCTAAAATCTGGTTATACATATCTAGTCCGTCACATACATTTATTTATGGTGAAAATGTTAATACTTTCTTGCAGCATTATGAAATATTCAGAACATTATGGTTATCTATCATTACCCTACTGTGCAATATTACCCCAGGAATCCTGACTTCTTTCTATTTAACTATAATTTTTTACGTTTTATAGACAATTATCAAAAAATTATAGCCTTTAAATGACCTTCTTTTGCATATACATCAGTGAAACCAATTACCATATAAAAACAAAAAGTTTGACATCTATAATTTTATTCACATACAGTTATGTTTATGGCTGAAAGAATTGTTTATTTTATTGTGTATAACATAACTTATAAGTAGAAATGTATTGTTATCTAAGGTTTCCCTGCTGTGTAATAACATAGTCATCTAACTGTAATTACTGTCATCAAATTATAGTCATGTCTTCACTGATAAATATTTCCCTACTCCTTCCACCCTAAAGCTTCACCACGGGGCTAGAGATAGCTGCGTTGCTTCCATCACAGCCAAGGTTGTATGATTAAGCCTTACAAGATTTGCCTGTCTTTGTTCAGGCTTCAGATCTAGTTAGCTTAGGTTACTGAAAATGTACCAGCCCAGTCTTCAAGAACTGATCTGGGTCAAGCAATGGCAAACAGGTATGTCATAACCCAGCTCTCCATGAAGCTAACATGAGTTCATAGGTGGAGGAAGGAACAATATCTACAGTGCTATGGACTGTGTTTTTTCTCATGTGGACCATTGCAACCAGTAAGGTGATGATGGTTTTCTAAGTGTTCATTACTCACTGTGATTACATGTTACCAACTAGCACATCCATCTCTCTCTCACCTGCTTCTTTAGGCATGTCTGGGTATGAGAGTTGCTGACATTTTCCAGGTCTTATAAGTTGGCTGATAGGTGCTATGGCTTCAAGACGTGATGTTTTTCCATATACCGGCCCTAGCCAAGGTATCATTGAATGTGCTGCTGTGAGAAGGTGAACTGGTAATGGCGAGGGCAATCTGTTTTTAAATAATATCGTAAATGTCTTTATTTAAGTTGTACCCTTACGCTCTGCAATTTGTAAATAAAATTGATTTTTATATTTTAAATACTTTTATCCTGGAGACTTACCCTGCTGTATTTATAATTTTTTTTAACTTATTCACTTTACATCCTGATTGTAGCCCCCTCTCTTGTCTCCTCCCAATACTTTCCTCCTTCTCTTATCCCTCCTTCCCTCCTTCTCTGGTCCTCAGAAAGGGTAACCCCTCCTTCCCTATTACCTGACTACAGCCTATCTAGCCTTTTCTGGGCTGGGTAAAGTAGAGTCAAACCTGAGTCTTAAGGTGACAAGAAACTACATAATATTTAGGACGTGATTCGGGATGCAACAGAAATCCAACCAGCCACATGAATCTGAGAGAAAGAGAGAGAGAGAGAGAGAGAGAGAGAGAGAGAGAGAGAGAGAGAGGAGTATGTGCATACATACAAACACAAACAGGTGCCTTAGATACAAAAGTTTGTCATCCATTGAGGAACAGGGAGGAGAGATCTTTGCATGTCCACAAAAGGCCATGTTTTATTGGGTTTCTCTGAGTTTCTTTGTCCAAAAGGCTTGTACAGTTTTGGCACAGTGTATTCTTGAGGTACATTCTAATACTGGCAGTCATATATGCAAAATTTCACATCTGACTCATCTTTCTGATATAATAAAAACTACAGATGCTCTGTCAATGCAGGCCCTATATAAAGAATTTTGGGTTTCATTACTAACAAGTACAACATCCTACCATAACCATCCTACGATAACCACCCTGACACTGAGCTCCAAGACAAAGCCTTACAGCAGCTTTCACGCCCTGCTCCACATTCTACTGCTAGAGACACAGAAATGGAAACAAAGATATGTTTTCCCATCTAACACATTTTCTGCATGTCAGTTAGTTGTATGGGCATTGGACTTTACCTTAAACTGCATTTCAGCATAGTGTTTCTGCTGCTGGATTACAATTCTAAGGCTTTGTTTTCTTTTCCCATAAAGACTTCTAAGGGTATGTAAGCTAAAAGTTTAGTTTTGTGGCTATGATAGTCTAACTTTGGAGGTAAAGTCTGTAGTAGGATATCAGAGCACAGATTAATATGATTTTATTTTTTAAATATATTACAAAATGTTGAATTATATTATATTTTATAATATGAATATTGGGTACTTGATTAGGTCATCCTGCTGTTTTATTTATTACTCTCCACAGTGATTCCATTGTTCTTCAATAGTAGTTGACATATAGTCCCTAAGGAGATATTTGACTCTACTTCCTTTCTATCAATTTTCTTTTACTCTAGCCATACAGGAAAAAGCATCACATTCCTTCTGCCATAATGTTTTCCCCTGGTACAGGCTTAAAATATAGGAGCAAGCAACTATAGTCTGGCTTATCATGAACCATCTTTTAATGTTGGTTGTTTCTGATATATAATAGCCACAGAAAAATGATGAGTTCACACCTCAACTAGATTCCCTTCCACTCTTGCAAACAGTGCTTGGAATTGGGGGGATGTAACTCATGTTTAGTTTTGCTTCATTCTTTTTTTAATCATTTTTATTTTTTATTTTTTGCATATACATCTATATACAGACTTACACATAAATAAAATAAACTACAGACAGTAAGAAGAACCATGAAACAATCAGGAATTATATAAATGCTACATTCATAATCTTTTGGCTATTTGTATTTGGCAACCTTGAAGAAAACATCATTCCTATTTTGGTGAGTCTAAAATTCTGAATGTAAGTCACTATCTATTATATCTCATCTCTATCAACATCAGTCTAGACCTAAAAGTGTCGTATCTCCTAAACAACTAGTCTTAATTAAAGAGACTAAGCTACCTGGTCTTCAACCTCATCAGAGACTTGAGAAGGAATAAAGTATATGTTAACAGCTTCCAAACTGAAAAATATGATGCAGACAGTTTGCTGCCTGAACAGTCACCTGAAACTCTCTATAATGTTGGAGCATCGTCTTCAACCTTCTGGCCCAGTATAACTGACAGACATAGCTGTGAGGTAGGAACTATTGAGGACTTGCTTACCTTGTCTTGGCAGAGTTTTGCCATTGACTTTTGCCTCATTCTTTAAATCATGTTTTCTCTATATTATACTAAAATCAGATACTATGGTTTCTCTTTGTCTGGTTTCCTTATCACTCTCAAAAAATAGTTTGAAGCAAGGTGTGTATAGCTATTGTTAGTGTTCCTGTTAGTGTTCAGCTGTCCTGCCTTCAGGGTCCTGGAAATGTCTTAATCCATCATTTGCCACCACTGCATGTGCCAATGTACCAGGTGTGTACAGGATAAAATACTCTCCCCATTGCATTTCTCTCCCTCTCCCTCTCCCTCCCCCTCTCCCCCTCCCTCCCTCCCTCTCTCCCTCTCTCTCTCTCTCCCTCCCTCCCTCCCTCCCTCCGTCACTTTCTCTCTCTCTCTCTCTCTCTCTCTCTCTCTCTCTCTCTCTCTCTCTCTCTCTCTCTCTCTCTGTCCTGGGCACCCCCATTCACTCCTTCCCAGTCTCTCGCCCCCCCCCCTGCCCTCAGGGCTCACTCTCCTCCCTCTACCTTCAAACAGCCTTTATGTTAGGACTGTCCTGTGGCACTTAATCACCTTTACATATCCTAACAGTTTTGTAGCTGGTGTGGAGAGTGACATATACTATCCAGTTATTTTAGAATTCGTATTCTACATATGTTTAAAATAATTACTTTAAATAATATTTTATTTTTCTTTTCTCTGTATTAATTAATTGATTTACTTTTATTCCAATTGCAGCTTCCCCTCCCTCCTCTGCTCCTGGTCCCTCCCTCTCCGCTCCGTCCTAGACTACTTATCCTTCCTCCCTTTCTCTACAGAATAGAGGAAGCCTCCCATGGATATCAAGCAGGCTTGGCATACTAAGTAGAAGTAAGACTAGGTGCATCTCCTCTTTGGTATAGACAAGGCAGCCCAGTTAGGGGAAAGGGATTCAGAGGCATTTAACAGAGTTACAAACAGGCGTACAACTGTTGCATATATGGAGACAGCCTAGATATACCTCATGCATACTGTCTGCTTATTGGCCTAGGTTAGTTGATTCTTTGGGTTTTCTGGCAGTGTCTTTGACTGAACTTTAATTCTTCTTGTGTCTCTTCAGCAGGATTCCCCAAGCTGCACCTAATGTTTTGCTGTCGGTCTCTGCACATGTTTCCATCTGTTGCTGTGGGAAGCCTCTCTGATGACAGTGATGCTAGGCTCCTGTCTGCAAATAAAGCTAGGTTCACTTTCATAGATTCTTGAGAGCTTACCTTGTCCTAGGTTTCTACCTTTTCTCAGAGATGCCCTCCACTGCCCATCATTCCAGTTGTCTCTCTCCCCTGCTTCCACAACCTGATCCTGTTCCCACTCCCATGCCCTCCCCGAGGCTGTCCTCTCCCTCCACCCTATCCCCTATGTGTGTTCTATTTCCCTTTCTCTGTGAGATTCAAGTACCAACCCTTTGGGCTCTCCTTGTTACTTGGTTTCTTTATTCCACAATAAAGCATTTTATTTCTTTCTTAAAAGTGAATGGTAGTAACTGAGCACATTGAAAAACAAAAGGAATAAATTGATGTCACTGGAAAAAGAAAAGAAATATGGCAGTATCTTGTTGTGAAGTTCTTCCATCTTTTCACATGATATAATGTTTCCTTCATTGCTTTTGATGAGTTCAGACTATATAATTGTTCAGAGAAGGAATTGCTTAGCCTATTCACTCAGTGCGTCATTATTTTTAAAGTCACAATTTATAAAAATAATTGAAGGAATGACACTAAATTACAACATTTTATTAAATACATTCTCAATTACTGCACAAAACAATTGTCATGAATATCAGATCAAGACATGTACACAAGTTGATTTTTATTTTGACTAATTAGTTACTTTGTTGTGAACTGAATGTGTGTGTGTGTGTGTGTGTGTGTGTGTGTGTGTGTGTGTATGTGTGTGTGAATGTGTTTGTGTGTTGAGCAAGACCAGGAAATTATGTATGGAAGTTTGGGATTGTACCACACTGCTATGTCTTAAATGAGTGTTCATATGTATAGAAAATTTATAGTTATATATTTTATAGTTATAATGTCAGTACAGTTCAAAATTTGAATAGTTCTTATACCACAATATTTATGAATTTTTCTTGTATGTTTAAAAGTAAGAGGGCACATTTTATTGTTAATGATAGGTATATAGAAAATTATTTTATATCACAGATTTAAATTAGAAAACATAAACATGTATTGAATGATATAAAACATCACACGTTAGTTTTTGCATCAACAGTCTATCATATTAACACTTCTTGTCAACTTTTACAAAATCTTACCCTCTGATCATGTTGCAATTGCCTTAGTTGGTATGACGAAAATAATTAATTAAAAATGCTGTTTTTACCTACTGTGTAGGTCAGAAATGATCTAGGTTTCAAATCCACAGAAAGAGTACTAACAGATAATCATGAGTAACTAAATTTATGTTGTTAAACAAGTCCTGTAATCTAGCCTTCTTATATCTAAGCATTTATATGTAATCAATAGTTTTTACTAAGAAACTTAGACAACTAATCAATAAACATATAAATTCATATTTGGTTTTATGTATTTTCTAATTTTAGATAACTTTGGTTGAAATTATTTTTACTACCAACAAAATATTGCTTTGGTAATAGATAGCAAAGCAGGAATATAAATTCAAATTGTAGATAGAACAGAGCCAATTTCAGTTTTATTTTCAAACACATAGTCTTAAGATTTGAATTTTTACAGGTTTTCATACCACTGTATTAAATTTCTTTTTTGTCATATTTTCCATGGACACAGTCTAGAAGATGGGATTTATCATGTTCGTAACCTGCATATTCATAAATCTTAGTTACTTTTCCGATTTTTGTGATAAAATACCCTGACAAACCACTAAGGAAGGGAGAATTGATTTTGTCTCAGAGGTATGTCTCAGTCCATTGTGACGAAGAAGTCACAGAGTAAGATACTGATGCAGCTAGATGCTCACATGACATCCATGATGTCACAGCATTCTAGCAATGCATATGATCCGTGCTTTTCAGCCTTTTGGCCCAGGACATTAGACCCCAAAACTATTTTCCAGCAGTGCTCATTGTTAGCAATCAGGCTGCCCTCAGGGACTAGCAGGAGCATATGCCATTACCTTCTGCTGCTGAGTGAGCCAGGTGTGCCAGGTGAAGCACATTAAACTCCTCTGCCCCTCACCCAGCCACCCTACCAGATCTCTGTCTTATTCCCCAAGTGCCTTGTTTGGTCTCTCACTCCCTGGCTTTCTCATTCCCTCTGTTTGTCTGCCTGTCTGTCTCTGTCTCTTCATCATGTTCCTTCTTTGAGATGGCCTTTCTCTCATTCCCTCTCCCAATAATCCTCTTAGCCTAAATCTGATATGTGGAGTAATTTCTTAGCAGTATATGTTGGCATGTGCTGTCAAAGGTATCCTCACCCTCACTGCTTTATTCTAGAGAGATTCCCACTGTACTACTCACACACAGGTTTGGCTCAACACATTTATGACCAATTAAATTAATTAATTTAAATTTATTTGTTTAGTTAATTTAATAAATAAATTATATTAATTAATGATGCCAGGTAATCCAGATGCAATTCCCAGCACCCACATGGTAGATCACAAATGTTTGTTGTGCCAGTCTGGGGAAAAACAGTATCCATATAAGTAAAACACTAATGCATATAAAATAAAAGTAGTATATAAAATGTTAATATAATATAACATATATTTAAAAATCAATTAGTTTATTTATAATACATTAATAAATTTATATAGTTGAATAATTTGATAAATTTAGATTAATATAATTTAGTTTTGTTTTGTCCATTTTCATGATCAAACAACTACAATGTCTTCAGGGATCATTTGCAGTTCATATAAATCAATGTCTGAATATTAAATCCACTTATATTAATGCTGATTTAACTCATGAATGTATTAATATGTAAGAATAATCTAAGTTTAGTATATCACTTAGTATGATTAAGAAAAGTGTGTGTGTGTGTGTATGTATATATATATATATATATATATATATATATATATATATATATATGTATTTGCCCCCTCATTTCCAATCATGTACTCTCTTCTATCCAGTTCCCTCTCTATTTCCTTTTCCACTGTCTATTCTACTTCACCATCTGAGTGAGATTCTTGGACAAGAACACTGGAAGAAGACAAACAGAGTCAACTAACCTAGGCCCATGTAGGCTTTCAGAGATGAAAGCACCAACCAAAGAGCATGCATGGTCAGTCCCTAGACCCCCTACACATACATAACCAAGGCGCAGGTTGATCTTCAGGTGGGTACCCTAGTAAGATGTGCTGGTGCTGTCTATGACATGGACTCTGCTGCCATCATTCAATCACTTCACCATAATGGGAATGCCTTGCCTGACCTCAGTGGATAAGGAGGTGCTCAGTCCTGATGCTACTTGATATTCTGGGGTAGTTGGTGGGGAGGATGCTTCTTTTATGAGGATAAAAGGAGATGGGATGGGGCAAGAGGATGGGAGGGAGGAACAGAGAGGAGAGGAGACAAGGGGCTATGATTGGTATGTTAAGCAGATATACAAATTGAAATAAACTATAAAAGTAAATTTAAAAAGCATATACACAGAGAAAAAAATTTTACTGTAGAAACTGAAACAAAATATTTTTTTGTAATTTGTCTAATTTCACACAGCCAATTAGAAGCCCTGAATCTTCTTAACCTTCCTTCAAAAATTTTAATTTACTTTTGTGTACGTGCATGTGCATGTATGTTTTATTTAAAATGTATTTTCATACAATGTATTCTAATTGCAGTTTCCCCTTCTCCTACTCCTCTCACTTCCTCCCTGCCTCCCCTTCTGTTCGAATCTAAACACATTCTGTCTCTACTCAAAAAACAAAAAGTCTTCCAAGGAATAATAATAAAACACAATAAACAAAACAAATAAATTAGAATACACAAATTTTAAAAAAGACACAAAGAAAAGCACTAGAAATGCATATGAATATAGAGACACACAAGTTTGCACACTCAGAAGGATGTAAGGACTCAAAACTGGAAGCCGTAATATATACAAAAAGGACCTGTAAGGTAGAAAGCAAACAAACAAATGCCTTGTCTTGACATTTAGAGACGAAGAACCCCCAAATATGTCACTGATTTTCTTTTTTTCTCCTCCATGTTATTTTTATACTATTCAAGAATGGTAATCCTTGTCTTAACTCTTTCTGCTCTTTTCAATATATTTTTACAATAAAAATTAGTTTTAAACCATTGTGTGGTCTATGTTGGTCATTTTAAGATTAGCAAGATGTTTTAAATAGTTCACATTGACTACGATCAGATGTCAGGAAACAAAGAACTTCACAGGATGAAAACAGGACAGTCTGATTTAGAGAGATCCACACTAAAAAAACAGGAGTTAAAAAAAACTGTGATGAAATTAATTCACTCAGAAAATATTAATTGAATGAATAGCACCTCTGTCAGGCTAAAATATTTAGAAAAAAAAAAAAGAATGCTTAAGATCTGCTGTGATTGCAAATTAGTCCATGTGCATGAAAGAATAAAGATCCATTACTGTATCACACATCTTACAAAGGGATCATCTCAATTAAAAGTGAGTTTTCAAAAGAAAATACCCTTGGGATATTAAAAGTAAGTCCAAAGAAATGACTATTAAGCATACAAATCATCTCTGCTTATTTTAGTGCTAACACTGAATGCTTCAGGAGAATTTTAATGAAAGCTGGGAAAAACTAGACTTACAATGTACCTATCATGTAACAATAAAAAATTCTAAGAAAAGCAAGTAAAGAAGTCAGTTTTCTGTTTCTGATCTTTATAATAAATGTATTACATCAAATGTTATTGGATAAAACACTATTTTTTCAAGGCTGTACATCAGGATTTTCACCTATATTTTACTTTCAATAAAGTTTAAAAGAATACTATTATAAATTGACCATATTAAAATAAACATACATTAAACTTGAGTAGGAGTTCTCCATTTTTCAGTAAAAACAAATTCAAATAGCAAAATTTAGTTATTTTGAGGCAAGAAAAAAATGAAATTCTACAGTATATATTAAAGAATCATATATTTCCATGTTCCCTGAATGGGGAGACCTGGGGGCACTCAGAGGAAGGACAGCAGGTTACCAAGAAGAGACTTGCTACCCTATGAACATATACAGGGGGAGGTAATCCCCCTCAGGAACAGTCATAGGGGAGGGGAATAAGGGGAAAATGGGAGGGAGGGAGGAATGGCAGGATACAAAGGGATACAAAAGAAGGGATAACCATTGAGATGTAATGTGAATAAATTAATAAAATGAAATTTAAAAATTGTTGACCCAAAAAAATAATCATATATTTCTGTTTTAAATATTTTTATTAAAGTAATTTATTCATATTACATCTAAATTGTTGTCACCTCATCTGTTCCCCCTTCCCTCCCTCTTTTACCCTACTCCCCTCCCATAGGTCTTGGGCAAGAGGAGAACTCCTCCCCGACCATATGATCACAGCCTATTGGATCTCATCCTTGTAGCTTGCTTATGCTTCCTCTGAGTACCACCAGACCTTCCCACCAAGGGGAAGTCATCAAATAGAGGGCACCAGAGTTCATGTCAGAATCAGTTCCCGCTATCTACACAACTATGGAGAATGTGCTGTCCATTGACTAGATCAGAACAGGAGTTCTAGGTTTACTGCACGCATTGTCCTTGATTGGTACAGTAGTTTCGCAGACATCCCTGAGTCCAGATACACAATCCTTGATAGCCTTCTTGGAGGTTTCTAGGACCTTCTGCATCCTTATGTTTTCCCATTCCCCATACTTCTTTCACATGAAGTTGAAATAGGAAGTCCCAGCATCTATCCCAATCTCCTGTTAAGTGAAGACTTTCAAGGGGCATCCCTGTTGACTAGTGTCCAATTAAAATTGAGTATATACCACGTCTATCTTACTGGATCTAGATTAATTCATTCAGGATGATCATTTCTAGTTCCATCCATTTGCCTGCAAATTTCAGGATTTTCTTGTTTTTAATAGCTGAGTAGTATTTCATAGTGTAAATGTAGCACAGTTTCTTTATCCATTCTTCAACTGAGGGACATCTAGATTGTTCCCAGGTTCTGGCTATTATGATTAAGGCTGCTATGAACACGGCTGAGCAAATGTCCTTGTTGTGTGCTGGAGTATCTTCTGGGTATATTCCAAGGAGTGGAATTGAATAAATCCTATAAAAATTACAGAATAATTCATTTAAATGGGAGAAATAAATAAATAAGACTATTCAAGACTTAAAGAGAGAATTAGAAACAATGAAGAAAACACAAGTTGATGCACTATTTGAGTTGGAAAATATATTGAAATGAGCAGGAACAATCAATACATGCCAGACCAACCAAATATAAGAGATGAAAGAAAGAGTCTCAAACGTGGAAGATACGATTGAAGTTATCAATACATCACTCAAAGAAAACATTAAAACTAAAAAGTTCTTAAACAAAACACCCAAAAAATCTGGGATATTATAAAAAGACCAAATCAAAGAATAATATAAATAGGAGGAACTCCAAGATCCAAGGCCCAGAAAACATTTTCAACAAAATTGTAGAAGAAAATTTCCCCAAACTAAAGAAAGAAATGCTCATAAACATACATGAAGCCTGTAGCTATCCAAATAGATTCAAACAAAAAGAAAACCATCGAGCCACATAATAATCAAACCATTAAATGTACAGAACAAAGAAAAGTATTACAAGCCGCAAGAGAAAAAGGGCAAGTCACATATAAAGACAAACCCATCAGAATTACACCTGACTTCTCAACTGAGACTATGAAAGATAGAAGGACCTGGATGGAATTCAGACAACCATTAAGAGACCACAGATGCTAGCCCAGACTACTGTACCCAGCAACATTTTCAATCACCATAGGTGGAGAAAGAAGATATTCCAAGACAAAACCAAATTGAATCAGTACCTAGCCACAAATCCAACCCTACAGAAGGAACAAGAAGTACAATTCCAACTCAAGAAGGCTACCTACACCCAGGGAAACAAAGGAAATAAATAACTGCACTTCCACAAATCCACAACACAGAAACACACACACTCTGGCACCGTGAATATCAAAATAAAAAGAAACTAACAACCACTGTTCATTAATATCTCTTAACATTAATGGCATCAACTCCCCAGTAAAAAGACAGAGGCTGACAGAATGGATGCAAAAACAGGATCAATCATTCTGCTACATACAAGAAATACACCTCAGAAATAAAGATAGACATTACCTCAGAGTAAAAGGATGAAAAACTGTATTCTAAGCAAACAGGCCAAAGAAGCAAACTGGAAAAAACATTCTAGTATCTAATAAAATAGACATTCAACCAAAACTAATCAAAAGAGATGGGGCAGGCCACTACTTCTCATCAAAGGGTATGCCAAGATGATGTCTCAATTCTGAACATGTATGCCTCAAATCGAGGAGCACCCACATTCATAAAAGAAATGTTACTAAAGCTTAAATCAGACATCGAACCCTACACATTAATAGTGAGAGACTTCAACACCCCTCTTTACCTAATAGACAGATCATCAAGACAGAAACTAATGGAGAAACAAGGAAACTAATAGATATCATGAAAAAAATGGACCTAACTGATATCTACATAACATTTCACCTAAACTCAAAAGAATACACCTTCTTTTTAGCACCTCATGGAACTGTCTCCAAACTTGACAACATAATTGGTCACAAAGCAAACCTCAAGAGATACAAGAATTTCAAAATAATCCAATGTTTCTTATCAAACAACCACGGATGAAAGCTGGAACTCAACAACAAAAGAAACAACTGAAAGCCTACAAACTCATGAAAACTGAACAACTCCCTACTCAATGACATATGGGTAAGAGCCGAAATAAAAAGAGAAATTAACAACTTCCTAGAACTCAATAAAGCTGAAGGCAAAACATACCCAAACTTATGGGACACAGTGAAAGCAGTGCTAAGAGGAAATTTCATAGTACTAAGTGCCTTTATAAAGAAACTGAAGAGATCTATACTAGCAACTTAACAGTACACCTAAAGGTTCTAAAACAAAAAGAAGCAGACACACCAAGAAGAGTAGATGGCTGGAAATCATCAATCTCAGGGCTGAAATCAATCAATTTTAAACAAGGAAAACAATTCAAATAATTAACTGAACCATGAGCTGGTTCTTTGAGAATATCAACAAGATTGACAAACCTTTAGCCAAACTAACTAAAAGACAGAGAGTATTCAAATCAACAAAATCAGAAATGGAAAGGGAGACATAATGATAGACAGTGAGGTAATCAAAAAAATGATCAGGTCTTATTTCAAAAATCCCATAAGCCACATAATTTGAAATCCTAAATGAAATGGACAATTATCTTGATAGCTACCAACTACTAAAATTGAATCAAGGTCAGGTAAACAAATTGAATAGTCAAATAACACCTGAGGAAATAGAGGCAGTCATCAAAAGTCTCAAAAAAAAATGAAAAACAAAACAAAACAAAACAAAACAAAACAAAACAAAAAACCAAATTGATTCAGCATAGAATTCTTCCAAACCTTCAGAGAAGAGTTAAGACCAATTCTCTTCAAACTATTGCATAAAATAGAAACAAAAGGGGTATTACCAAACTCATTCTATAGGGCTACAATCACCTTGATACCTAAACCATAGAAAGATTCAACAAAGAAAGAGAATTTCTCTTATGGACATTGGTGTACAAATATTCAGTTAAATACTGACAAAATTTTCATTCACCATGACCAAGTAGGCTTCATCCCAGGCATACAGGTATGGTTAAATATATGGAAATCCATCAACATAATTCATGATATAAATAAACTGAGAGAAAAAAAATCCACATGATCATCTCCTTCGATCCTGCGAAAGCATTTGACAAAATCTAACACTCCTTCATGTTAAAAGTCACGGAGAGAGAGGAATAAAAGGTACATACCTAAACATAATAAAGGCAATATACAGCAAACCTGTAGACAACATCAACCTAACTGAAGAGAAACTTCAAACAATTTCACTGAAGTCAGGGATAAGACAAGTCTGTCTACTCTTTCCGTATCTCTTCAATATAGTACTCGAAGTCCTAGCTAGTGCAATAAGACAACTAGCCGATATCAAGGGGATGCAAATCTGAAAAGAAAATGTCTAACTATCATAATTTGCAGATGATATGATAGTATACATAAGTGACCCCAAAAATTCTATCAAGGCACTCCTAAAACTGATAACCAACTTCAGCAAAGTGGCTAGGAACAAAATCAACTAAAAAAAATCAGTATCCCTCTTGTATGCAGTTGACCAACAGGATGAGAAAGAAGTTAAGGAAACTACACCCTTTACAATATCCATAAATAATATATGGTATCTTTTTGTAACTCTAACTGGTAAAGTGAATGATTTGCATGAAAAATTTTTCAAATCTCTAAAAAAAGAATTAGAATATTTGAGAAGATAGAAAGAAATTCCATGTTTGTGGATCAAGAGAATCAACATAATAAAAATGGCCATCTTAACAAATCAATCTACAGATTCAATGCAATTCCCATCAACATACCTACACAATTACTTACTGACCTTGAAAGATCAATTCTCCACTTCATACGGCTGGATAATCAGTGGAATCGAATTGAACACCCAGAAATAAACCCACATATGTATGTGGTTTTTGACAAAGAAGACAAATTTATATAATGGAAAAAAGACAGCATGTTCAACAAATGGTGCTGGTCTAACTGGGTGGCTACATGTAGAAAAATGAAAATAGATCCATATCTAACACCCCGCACAAAACTGAAGTCCAAGTGGATTAAAGACTTCAACATAAAACCAGACAAACTAAATATGTTAGAAGAAAAAGTGGGGAAGAGCTTTGAGCTCATCGGCATAGGAGACAACTTCCTGAACAGAACACCAACAACTTAGGCCCTAAGACCAATCATGAACATATGTGACCTTAGGACACTAAAAAGCTTCGGTAAGGCACAGGGACACTGTCAACAAACAAAATGAAGGCTACAGATTGGGCAATAATCTTCACAAACCCTACAAAGGGGTAATATCCAAAATATATAAAGAATGAAGAAATTAAATACTGCCAAAACAAATAATCTAAATAAAAATAGTGTCCAGAATTAAACAAAGGGTTCTTAACAGAGGAGTATTGAGTGCCTGAGAAACACTTGAAAAAGCTCAACATCCCTAGTCATCAAAATGACTCTGATATCCCATCTTACACCTATCCAAATGTCAAAAAAAAAAAAAAAATCAGATGATAGCACAGGCTGGCGAGGATGTGGAGAAAGGTGACCACTGGTTGGAATGCAAACTTGTACAACCACTTTGGAAACAACCACTATCTGAATATTTCTTAGGAAATTGAGAATAATTCTACCTCAGGACCCAGGCATACTATTCCTGGGAATATACCCAAAAGATGTTCCAGCATATAACAAGGATATTTGCTCAACTATGTTCATAGCAGTATTATTTGTAATAGCCAGAATCTGGGAACAACCTAGATGTCCCTCAACAGAAGAATGGATAAAGAAACTGTGGTACACGTACACAATGGAATACTACTCAGGTTTAAAAACAAGAAAATCTTGAAATTTATAGGCAAACGGATAGAACTACAAAAGATGAAGCTGAGTGAGGTAACCCAGACGCAGAATGACATGCATGGTATATATTCACTTATAAGCAGATATTAGCCATAATATACAATACAAAGACTGACCCATCATCCAAGGACCATGTTCATTGTGGACCTAGACCCCTTGCATACATGTAATAGCACAGTCTCTTTGTGGGTCCAGCATGTGGAGAGTAGGGACTACTTCAGGCATGCACTCTGGCCACCGAAGTTAGATCACTTCCCATGGCAGGAAGGCCTTGCCAGCCTACAGAGCAAGAGGTTACAGGCCTTATAGATGAGATTTGATAGGCTGAGGTCAGATGTTAGGGGAAGAGGGATATACTTTCTGAGGACTAAGGGAGGAAGGAAAAAGGGGTAGGGAGAGAGAGAGATATCAGGAGGGAATGAGGGAGGGGAATACAATTGGGATGTGAATAATATAAACAGCAGAATAAGCAGATAACTTATATTACTAACCCCACTATATGGGAATAGCTCTGAGACTGGCTGAGAAATGAATGTCTAGGCATAGACAATGCTTCTTGTTGGCTACAGAACCCCTATGAATTTTTAGATGCCATTCCTCATATGGCATGAATGAAGACTTACAGATGTAATTTTTTTCTTCTCATACAAAGTACAGAAAACCAGTCTTAATTGTTCTGTGATATCATGCAGAACTTTATATACTTTTAGGACTGTATAATGCTTGTGAGAAGTTATATGCTTTCAGAACAAAAGAACTGGACACTGACATTGGATCAGACCTGACAGGATGCATTCCTCTCAGCATGCTGGACACTGACATCCTGTGTCCTTTATGTTCCAGCACCAGAACAGCTTCAATTGCTGTTCCTCATCAGAACAAGACAGTTCCCAGCTTTCAAAGAAAGCTTCCAATTCCAAATGGTCCAGCATTTCACAGTGTCCCACACAGGACTGACATTAAGCCTGGAATTTCTCAACATTTAGGAGCTGGACCACAAATGCTGTTCCTAGCTTCTTTAACCATTTCTCCAGTTTTATTTGGGTTCCTACAAAGGTATTATTCACCCCAAATCAGCTGGAAGAAACCTTCGGAGAATAATGCCCCATTTCCTTTAAGGAGGGTCAAGTAGGTTTTTAGTTGCTTTCTTGGGCTATAAAGAGTTATTATAAATGGGAATTGGCTATAAGTTGTCTTATTTAGAGAAAAAACAAGTTTAGACTCAGAGATGTCTCTCTTTTCCATTATCTTACATTCTTAGATTTTGAGATAGTGGTTGCAAAAAAAAGGGGCAATATAGAAATATATAGGAAAGATAGAATATAAAGTATATTAGTGAATATAATCCTCAGTTTAATACCTCAATTGTCACTCACAAGATTATTTAAAAAAATATTATTTTTAATTCACTGGTATAGAATTTTGTACATAAATGCAAAATAATTTTCATTCTAGATAGAGTGGTATAGAATTCAAATGTAAGATTATTCTTTACACACTTTATATATGTGTATATATTTCTACTCTAATATGAGGTATTGTACTCATATAGCACAATTATAATACAAAGCTTACTTTCAATACTTTGAAAGTGCTATTGCAGGCTGTTTAGGATAAATAAGTTAAACAAGTTAATTGTTAGTTGATCAAATCATGGTCATGTCAATTACTAGTCTACTTTTAATACAAGAATATACGTCTTAGGTGTAACAGATAGATGTGATTCTATAGAAAGACAAGGTAAAATAGTTAGACAAAGTCTTCGAAAACCTCAGAGACATACCGAATATGGCATTTAAAATGTTTTTGTTATTTGAAAGATTCACTGACAATGAGACAGCTTAAATCCTGGCAACATCCAGCCTACTTCCAAGAGAATGATGAGCATCAAAGAACCTCCTTATGGAGATGGATTCAAGCATGGAAAAGGAACTACTGGGAAAAATATCCTCATTTCTACCACAGAAAGAATTCTGTCTAAAAAGGGGCAAGCTTGGATGCAGGCAGAGTCCAAGGCCACACTCTACCAAGAGAGAGTAAGCAAGTCCTCAATAGTTCCTGCCTCACAAATATGTCTGTCAGATATGTTGGGCCAGAAGGCTGAAGAAGATGCTGCAACATTATATACAGGTTTCAGTCACTATTCAGGTAGCAAACTGCCTATGTCATCTTCTCACTTGGAAAGTTACTAAACTGCATTCCCAGAACACTCAGATAAACAAGTTTATTCCTTCTCAAGTTTCTGATGTGGTTGAAGACCAGGCAGTTTAATTTTACAATAAACTGAGTTGTTTAGGGGTTAAGATGTTTTTAGATGTGGATAGATGTTTTAAGTTGATAATGACAAGATGTGATGGAGATTGATTTCCATTCAGATTTATAGTTGTACCATGATAGGAAAGATGTTTTCTTCAAGACTGACAAATACAAATAGCCAAAACACTAAGATTGTAAGAGTTATATAATTCCTGATTGTGTCAGAGTTCTTCTTGCTGTAAGTATTTTATTGTATATATGTGTAATAATACAAATATATATGTAAAAAATAAAAAATGTTTAAATAAAAAATTAGTACATTTAGAACATATATTAAAAAGGATCATCATAATATTAAATTATAAACATTTGTTTACTAAAATTTATGTTGATACTAAAACACAAGTAGGATTTTAAAATGTACTATACAGACTTAGATGAATTTTATAAACATATTAATTCTCTTTAACATGAAACAACTCTGAATTAATACATATCTCAACATAGATTCAGTATTCTATCTGCACACACTGCTTTGTAGCAGGTGCAAAAAAGTCTCCTTCCATATTTCCTCATTTGTAGGCCTTCCGCACATGCTTTACTTACTTACCACTGCAAACATCTGGTCTTTGCCTGAAGCTTTTTCCAATTTCAAGAGTCTGCCTTACCCAAAGTTAGACAGGAAGTTTGAGGAAATACATTTCCCAGGGACCAGCTTTCAACCAATGACTAGTGATAGTATTTTTGTGAATATTCTAGGACCTGTCCCTTCAGGCAGGAAGTACCTCTCAGATGTATACTCTGAAGCCATTTCTGAAATTTTCTCTACAAATGTAAGCTCCAAAAGTCACCCACAATGGTGTCTGTAATTTCTGTTTGCTTTTATTGTTTTGAGGGTAGGGCTCCTAATATATAATGAAGCTAGGTCTTTGTGCAAGTTATACAGCATCTCCAATACTTTTATTGCATTTTTTTGAGAGAGTCTCTACAATTGCCAAGATGGTCTGGATTTATCTTCTACTGCCTCCAACTCCTATTAGCTTGGAATACAAGTCTGTTCTGGGGCCCAAGAGTGGCTAGTGTCTCTCTCTCTCTCTCTCTCTCTCTCTCTCTCTCTCTCTCTCTCTCTCTCTTTCTCTCTCCCCTCTCTCAATTAAAAATATTCTTTAAAAATTTCATACATACATTTGCATATATAAAGTTATTTCATAAAAGTCTGTATTATGTTTTTATTTTCCCTTGTTTTTACCAGCAATCAAATTCCCTTTGTTTCTCATTCAAGCTCTACTACTGTCAAATCATTTTCCTTCACAATTTTAATATAAACAGCATACTGAAATTTTAGCATTAAATGACTTTAGAAGATAATACAAATTTAGACATTCTTGCTGCCTGATTTCTGACTAGCAATATCACTATTGTTTGACATGACAGAACTCTCCACACTTGAAAGAAATTCCAATAGTGAGACTATAATTATTTCTGAGCCTTAATCACAAAACACATAAGAGAATTGGATTAAGGAGACAGTTAAACACCTTATACAAGTTCAGTTTTATCTGTGTTGTCAGAAAGTGAAATGTATTTCATTCTTTTTCTTAAGTAGCTCACTTTTAGGATTTACATTCATCAGCATGTTTATTTCAAATACCTGGCAGCCATCATGGATTTTCTTGTAAAGCTTTTGTGGTGGATAAAAGAATGGTCATTCATGCTTCTTTTCTAACTAGCATTCAAAGTAGTCAGTTCCCGTATTATACTTTCATAGATGTATAATGTTATCTGATTCTTTCTATTTTGTGCCTCTCCCTCCTATTCTTTACTCCCCCATCTTATACTCTTCCACCTCCCAGAATCATTTTTTTCATATTGGTGTCACATGTATTATGGTCTAGTTTCTTAAAGTCTACCTGTTTGTCTCATGCTTATATTTCTATTTTCATCAATTCTATGCATACTCATTCTCGCTTGAATTCACTATGGATTAGAAGCTAGGAAACCAAGCTAGGGAAATGGCTCAGTGATAAAAAAAAAAAAAAAAAAAAAAAAAAAAAAAAAAAAAAACCTGCTGTCTGTATTAGCCTGAGAAGTTGAATATAAATTCCCAGAGCCCACATAAGACACAGTAACACACCTGTGCATAATCCTAGGAAACCATGTAGGGAAATGAGAATCATAGGAATCTCAAAGGCGAGGTAGAAATAAATACTGTTACAGAGATTTAGTGAGAAATAAAGGCAAGAAAAGTCACCAAGCATTGCCATCTTACCCTCACATATGCACCTTGTTATGTAACAACCCAAACCAAAATATCACACACACACACACACACACACACACACACACACACACACACACACACACACCTCAAAGAAAAACATTCTATGATAGATTTGTCTTTGGATCGTGGGTTAATATATTTGTGAGCGCCACTTAGTTTTCTACAGTGTCTTTGGTTAGCCTTTTCCTTGAGAGGCGAGAACGGTAGAACTGCTCCAAAGGCAAGAGTGAGGTTGAGATGAGTACAAATCCTGAAAATCTCATCCTGAGACCAGCAGGAGTAGGACTGCTCCCTCTGTGATCTAGACCTGCAGGTCCACACACACTTAAGATGTTATGGCCTCCATCTCCTCCACCATTGAGGAAATCATGATAGCCTAAGAGCTTAGTTTCAGGTTAAACTACCTCTTTCCTTATTAGGACATTTCTCTTCATGCAAAAGAAGCATCGATCACCTCAGCCAGCCCCTGCCAATGATATACGCTCATCCCTCAAACCTCTTCCCATTTTCCCAAGGTTTATATAGCTCTCGTTCTCCCCCAATAAAGGGAGCTGCTTCACTGAAAACCGTCTCCAGGAAAGGCTGTTTCTTCCATACTCACAAATACAGAGAGTCTGCCTAATTTACCAGCCCTCAATAAGTTTCACTCCGTCCAGTCAAGCACAGTGAGTAAAAATACCTGGTACTCGAAAAGCAGAACACTTGTTTGGCAGGAATGAGATGCCAAGAACCTTGTCCGGCATGTTGCAACAGCAAAACCAGCAAAATTCTGGCAACCATACAGGTTAGTATATTTCAGTCACTTTCTAAGGCCCAGCAGAGTTGTCTTGCTCAATAAATATAGATAAGAACTCGGCTGATCACAGAGCAATTAGCAAAATAGCACATATATTTCAACCCACTAGTCATTAAATTAACTTCTCATGCAAAAATATTTAACTATAAATATGGAAGGCTTGTTAAAAAGAATACTTACTTACAGTAATCTTTAGATCACAAATAACAAATGATAGAGTTTAAGTTTTGAGTTTTATACTACACACAATATTTAATCTTTATATATTAGTGGTTGCAAATAATTAGGAATCCTTAAATTTAAATGAGACAAAGGGACAAAAACAATGTTATGATATGTAAATGCTATTCACTTGGTTCTATATGAACCTTTGCCCAGTCTACTGAACATTATATAATTATAATAATATAATTAAAGAATGTTTTGCATGCTATAAATTTATAATATTTTGTTAATTGTCTAACAATTAACATGTGCCTCAATATGCATGATTTATAAGGGATATAATAGCGTGTGTGTGTGTGTGTGTGTGTGTGTGTGTGTGTGTGTGTGTATGCTGCCACACTGAAAAGCCATAGCACATATATAAAATTTAAGGTTGCATTTATACAATAAAATCAGAAATAACTGTTACATAAATTGAATTACAAAGAATAATTGTAATTGAAATGATGTGATAGTGTTCCTGTCTTGAAATATTCTGATATATTCCTGGTTATAATGTAATTATAACAGTGTAACCAATATTGCATAGAAAAATTAATGAACTATTAACTAACAAAAATGAATCAATTACTATGGACCTGGTATTAATAACTATAGACAAACATTGTTAATCCCAGTACAAAATCAAAATCATAGTTCTTTAAACCTCAAAGACAATAAAAAGAAAATATTCCAACTGCAAATTCACTGTCAAAATCCTCTATTTAGGCTTATGTCTCATATTTAGCCTCTGTACAAATATTCTTCTTGTATATCTTAGGAAGTGTATATGAATTTACTTATTTCTGCTGACACCGAAACTTTGTAATTTCTCAAGAAAATTTTCACATAAATTCTGCTAGCATCTTAAAGACATGCCAATGGGAATTCCAATAGAAAATGGAAATGTAGTTAGATACTAATTCATCTCTTGGTTCTTGGCTCTCTTCCATGCTGCTATTTTCTTTTCATGTTATTTTTTATAATTTACATCGTATACAACATGGCATCAGTTGATTAATTTGCTTCTTTGTTTCTGGCTTTTATTCTCTCCTATTCCTCTTGTTCACAAGTTTTGTCTTTCTTTCTGTTTACTGAGCTGAATTTACTTTGGAGCATCTGTCTCCATCCTCAGGCATCTGTTTATGTCATTACTACAAGGCATTCTTGGAGGTAACCTCACCTAAAGTGTCAGATATGGCTACAGCCTAGCATGGCACTGCTGAAATACTGTTTTCCTCATGTTTGTAATACCCTAACCTCATCTGGCTTTTTATAATAGAACCTTAGCTCCGAATTTAGAGCAATGAAAGTAGCAGAATGTTTTTATCAGTTAACATTAACTAGTTCATGTTAACTGATCACTGAATCAATCATGGAAGTTCTCATTAATAAGTATCCTAGTACTGGTTGATCCTTGGTAGAATTCATAGGCAGATATTTTAGCTATTTTAAATAGTATTTAATTCAATACAGTAATAATGTTTAGACATTTGGGAACAAAATGGTAAGATTTTTTTCTTTTTATGTGACAAGGAATCCAATGTATTTGTCTTATATTGAACATGATCACAATTATAAACATTTTTATCTATAATTTTATTAGATCAGTGTTATATTTTTGAAAAACATATCCACAAACTCACTAGCTGAGAATTTAAAATTGTCTTATACTAACTAATGGCAAAGTTTTAATTGTGTTGTCACTTTTCCTAACGTAATAATATAAAACAAAAAAATGGTTGTGAGCTACCCTCTGCAGATGCTGGGACCTGAACCTAGGTTTTCAACAGACAAGGCAAGTGCTTTAAATAATGAGTTATGTCTTCATTTCAGTTCAGTTTTCCTTACATGAAAATATTCACTTAATAACTTGCACCCACTTTTACTTTATAAACTCTGGTGTTGCATCAGTATTATTTGTCTCAAGTAGCAACAACAACATCAATCAATGATTTCCTGTCTTAAATAAATCTTTGGTCTCTCAGGCATGTTGTCTAAATGATTTACAGAAGTTTAAACTTCACATACTCTGTTGCCAGAAAGGTCAATTAACTAAATCCACCACTCTATAATGTAGCACAGAGAAGGAAGAATGGCAAGTGTCATGCAGATGGATCTCTGCTTCTATTTTTCCACTAACTTCTTATCACAATATTAATTGCTAGAATGTATAGAGCCAAAGTCAACCCTCTGTCTTTAAACTTGAAAAATAATTGTAGTCCTTCTCAGTCACCTTTAAAACGTACTATATTAAATAGTAATTTTACAGAAATATATCAGAGTACAGATTAGAATGCATCTACTATAATTTCCACATTCTGGGTCCTGGATACATGGACCATGATAGAGATAAGATAGAGGCATGTTTTAGTTAGAATTACTATTGCTGTGTTGAAACTCCATGACCAAAGTAACTTGAAAAGGAAGGGGTATATCTGAATCACACTTCCATATCACTGTTCATTAAAGAATGTTAGGACAGGAACCCATGCAGGTTAGGAACCTAGAGGCAGCAAATGATGTGGCAAGCCATGGAGGAATATGGGTTACTGGCTTGCTCCTCAAGGCTTGCACAACCGGTTTTCTTATAGAATCCAGGACCACCAGCCTAGGGATGGCACTACCCACAGTGGGCTGGCCCTTCCCCCATCAAGTACTAATTTAAAAGTGACCTAGAGCAGGAACTTATGGAAATGTTTTCTCAATTGGACTTCCCTCCTTTCAGATAAATCTAGCTTGTGTCTAGTTAACATAAAACTAGCCAGCACAGACAGACAATAAATATAGCGTGTGTGTGTATGTGTGTGTGTGTGAGAGAGAGAGAGAGGGGGGGGAGGGAGAGAGAGAGTGGTGTGTGGGAGAAGAAAGGGAAAGAGGAAAGAAAAGACATCCTTTCTTTTTTGGAAGTGAGCTAGTGAGTAGAAAAACAAAAAGATGGAATCTAAAAAACCCTGCACACTTCATGAATTCTAATTAATTCTAGGTCTCTTACATAGCACACTCCTTTTCTGAGGTCACCTTGGGGCTTTCATTGTTCTGCTCTATTTACATACAAAGTGTATCCTGGTTGGAAGAATGTATGTTCACATGCTGTGAGGTTGCATGTTGAGGTGGTGATATGGCAGTGGTTCTTCCAGCATGTCTTCCTGCTGCCTTCTTTTATATGTTAATCTTGTCGCTTCCTTCTCTTCCCTTCCTACCAGAATAGCATAGTCAGAATCTATTAATGGAGCCTCCATAATACCACAGTGTCCCACACACTAACCAAGAGATAAGAATAGGGTAAATTAAATTTCTACCTTAGGAGCAGGAAGAGTTAAATCTGACCCACATATTCTAAGTAAATATAATGAGAAAGAAGAAAGTAAGTTTCCATAATATTCTTTACTTGAATAAATGTTAGAGCAGGAAATAAAATACCCTTAAATAATGAATTCAATGTAATAGTACTGAAATTAACAGTTTAAACAAAGGAGATGACACTGAAAACTGATAAATTTCCATACTAAACAAAATATTGTAATAAGTTGCTGGTTCTGTTTTTTAACAATTAAACCCAACTATCCTATACAAGAGGGAAAAAAGGTTAAAGGTAAACTAGAATAAACCTTCAGGTGTCTGTTCCAAGGGGCAGGTACCTAGGTGTCTCTGGCCTGCGCAATAGTCCAGCCTCTGCGCTGGTTCTTTCTCCATCCACAAGAGTTCCTGCTTAGTCAGAATCTGTAGCCTCCTCCTCTCCTCTCTGCATGCAGGATCTGCCTGGCCATGCTCCGGGATCCCTTCTCTCATTGATGTTCCATTAAAAACACAATAGCCTGGCCAGAGTCTCTGGTCCATTGCTGGATTATGGACCCAGAATGGTTCCTCCCAGCCTTCAACAATGTCCATATCAGTGGGGTATCGGTGGTGTTTCAAACTGCTTAGCTGGAGGCAAGACCTGCACAAACTGCCTTCACCTGGGATGTCTATAATCCTTCCACAACAAGTAATATTTCTTCTTATTAATACCATAATATATTTTTAAATTATCATATTTGACTTTTGGTCACTTACAGGTAGATATTGACTGAAAGTAGACAGGCACCCTGTATATTTTTACATTGTTTTTAGTATCAGTAGCTTGAACTGAAGCTGCCAACACTGAATAAGATTTAAGTATCTTTTTTTTTTTTTTTTTTTTTTTTTTTGGTTTTTCGAGACAGGGTTTCTCTGTGTAGCCTTGGCCATCCTGGACTCACTTTGTAGACCAGGCTGGCCTCGAACTCATAGCGATCCGCCTGCCTCTGCCTCCCGAGTGCTGGGATTAAAGGCATGCACCATTTAAAAAACAAGACATAAAAACATTGCAAGACACATTAAATGTTTGAAGGTTACAAGGAATGTAGAAAGCAGTACATAAAGTTGCCTGCTGTGTGATACTCAATTGCCAAGTCTTGCACAATATCTTACGCATGACAGTCAGTAGAAAATTTGACAAGTGAACCAATGAAAACAGATCATTATCCCTGAATGTTGGTGCAGGCACCTGGACATAACAGTAACAATTCTAGTAATATCATTCTCTTCAAAGAATAATTTAAATATGGAAGGGCAAAATGAATGCCAATTTAATATAGTATGAATTTTAAAAAAAGAAAAAGAAATCAAACTCTACTGTTTTGCTATTTGAGATCTGCGAACATTTAAATTTCAGCTCTCCTGTTTTTTGCCATACATTGGACAAATCGATAGGAGTATACATGTTTTTCGGCATTTCTTTTCTCTGTATTTTAGGCATATGGTTCACCTGTATATTTGTATGTGTACCAGATAGGACTGATACCTGAGGATTACAGAAGGTGTGAAAAACTCTGGAAGCACTTTAGAGATGACGACGAAGTATAAATAAAATGGCTATAAACAAAGAGACACAAAATGTGGAAAAGATGTCTTATGCAGAGTATTTGTCTTATTTTCACACAAGAGAAGGTCATTAAAACTACATCTGGAAGGATCCAAGATGGCGGCGAGCAGTGTGGACCGTGTTTGGAAGCTCCAGTGAAGAATTCAGGGAATTGCACAGATTTCTGAGCCAGGAACACCAAGGTCACCACACCACGGCAGCAGAAGTGCTCCACGGTTAGGAGGGACCAGGGTGCAGAGGACCTGCCTGCCCCTGCACACGGGAGGAGCGTGGACTTTCTCAGATCAGAGCAGCAGCAGCAGAGACAACAGTGTCACCAGCAGCACCAGTGCACCAGCAGCACCAGCGGCACATGCGGCGGTGGCTGAGGTTTGCAGCTCTGAGCCTTCCAGTAGAGGCAATTGGTGTGGTGGATGGTGGGAGTTGCTGTGGGAGAGGGGAGTCTGGACAGGATTTGTGTCATGTGGTGCCTTGAGACCCAAACTGGACTCGGCAGACAATTCAGCCCCAGAGTCCTGGGTTTGCTCAGTGAGCTGTGCCGCTGAGACACTGGCTCAGCTCAGCAAACAATTCTGCCCAAGGCTCAGCTTCCCTGCTGTGACACAGGCTGAGCCGAGTGCTCACTTCCACCCTAGGCACCAGCTCAGTGCAGCCGCAGTTTTCCTGCTGTGACACAAGCTGGGCGGAGCGCTCAGTTCCACCCTAGGCGCTTGCTCAGCACAGTTGCAGTTCTGCTGTGACGAAGGCTGGGTGGAGTGCTCACTTCCACCCTAGGTGCTTGCTCAGTGCAGTCGCAGTTCTCCTGCTGTGGCAGACGGTTCAGGCTCTGAGAATCTAGCTGAGCTCAAAGCGTGGTTCGGGCCCAGTATCCCTGGCTGGACTTGGCAGGGGACCCAAATGGCTGTGGATACCTTGGCCTTATCCAATGCTCATTCAGAGACCCAGAACAATTGCTGGACCCACAGCAAAGGGGAGCTGAGGATCACTGGCTGTGAGAGCCCAAAACGACAGGGCTAACCTCCTGCCATCCACACCAGTGAAGTATCAGGGCTTCCAGCCTACGGAAATCGTGAGAAAACAAATGAATCTATCATCAGACTCCCTCCATCCAACTCTGGAAGCTACACAACAAAAACAAAGATGGCAAGATGACTAAAGAACAGCGTAAAAGCATATGCAAAAAAAACACAAAACAACATGGCGTCTCCAGTTACCAGCTATCCCAAAGAAAACAACCCAGAGAACTCAAATACAACAGAAACACAAGAAAATGACCTCAAATCCTTGGTAATGAGGATGATAATTGAGGAAACAAATAAAATTAGAAATCAGATGCAGGAAGACTCAGCCAAGCAGGTGCGAGACATAAAAGAAGCACATAGAGTGGAACTGGAAAATTTTCTGGAAAATGTAAACAACCAGATGAAAGAAATAAATAAAATGGTTCAAGATCTGAAGACCTATAAAGCAACAATGGAAGAAGCACAAAAAATCACATGAAAGAAATAAAAAAATCTGTTCAAGATATGAAGATGAAAAAGGATTCAATGATAAACACACAGACAGAAGAAAAACGAGAATGTGAGATCTCAGAGAAGAAGGCGAATGACACAGTGCTGAGCTTTTCTAACAGACTCCAAGAAGTGGAAGAACGAATCTCAAGTCTAGAAGATACAATCACAGATCTTGAAGCAACCATTAAAGAAAATGCCAAATCTGGAAAACTCCTGACACAAAACATCCAAGAAATTAAGGACACCATGAAAAGAAGAAATCTGAGGATAATAGGCATTGAAGAAAGAGAAGATATCAGACCCCAAGGCGCAGAAACTATTCTCAACAAAATCATGGAAGAAAATTTCCCCAATCTAAATAAAGAGATGTCTTTAAACATACAAGAGGCATACAGAACACCAAATAGAATTGACCAGAAAAGAAAAACTGCCCGTCACATAATAATCAAAACGCAAAACATACAGAACAAAGAAAAAAATAAAAGCTGCAAGGGAAAAGGGCCAAATACCATTTAATGGCAAACCTATCAGAATTACACCCGACTTCTCAACAGAGACCATCAAAGCCAGAAGGGCCTGGACAGAGATCCTGCAAATCCTAAGAGACCACAGGTGTCAGGAGAGACTACTTTACCCTGCAAAACTATCAATAACCAATGATGGAGAAAACAAAATATTTCATGACAAAACCAAATTCAAACAGTACCTATCCACAAATTCAGCTTTACAGAAGGTACTAGGAGGAAAACTCCATCCCAAAGGGTCAAACTACAACCAAAACTACTCAGGAAATTGATAACTATACCATGGCAAAAACACAACTACACAAGCACTCGACTGGAACCAACATCAAAATCAAGACTCTCAACAGTAACTGGTCATTAATATCTCTCAACATCAATGGTCTCAATTCTCCAATAAAAAGACACAGACTAACTGAATGGGTGCATAAACAGGATCCAACATTCTTCTGCATTCAAGAAACACATCTCACCCATAATAATAGGCATTACCTCAGGATAAAGGTTGGAAAAAAATATTCCAAGCAAATGGTCACAAGAAGCAAGCAGGCATAGCCATTTTAATATCGAACAAAATAGACTTCCAACCAAAATTAATCAAAAGGGATGAGGACGGACACTTGATACTCATCAAAGGTAAAGTCAACCAAGATGACATCACAATCATGAACATTTATGCTCCCAATACAAGGGCACCCACATTTGTAAAAGATCTGCTAAAAAGGTTTAAATCACACATCGATCCCCACACAATAATAGTGGGAGACTTCAAAACCCCACTCTCACTGAAGGACAAGTCATTGAAACAGAAACTAAGCCGAGAAATAACAGCATTAACCAATGCCATGGGTCAAATGGATCTAACAGATATCTATAGAACCTTTCACCCAAACAAGAAAGAATATACCTTCTTCTCTGCACCCCATGGAACCTTCTCCAAAATTGATCACTTCGTAGTTCACAAAGAAAGCCTCAACAGATACAAGAGGATTGAAATAATACCTTGTATTCTATCAGATCATCATGGGCTTAGGCTGCAATTCAACAACAACAGAAATAACAAAAAGCCTACACGTATGTGGAAACTAAACAACTCTCTGCTAAATGACACCTGGGTCAGGGAAGAAATAAAGAAATCAAAAAGTTTGTGAAATTCATTGAAAATGAAGGAACAACATACCCAAACTTGTGGGATACATTGAAAGCAGTGCTAAGAAGAAAATTCATAGCACTAAGTGCCTTTAAAAAGAAATTGGAAGCATCTCACATAAGCACCTTAACGACACAACTGGAAGCCCTAGAAAAACAAGAAGCAGTAACACCCAAAAGGAGTAGACGTCTGGAAATAATCAAACTCAGGGGTGAAATTAACAAATTAGAAACTATGAAAATAGTCCAAAGAATCAACAAAACCAAAAGCTGGTTCTTTCAGAAAGTCAACAAGATAGACAGACCATTAGCCAAACTAACTAAAAGGCAGAGAGACAGTTTTGAAATCAACAAAATCAGAAATGAAAAGGGAGACATAACAACAGATACTGAAGAAATACAAAGAATCATAAGATCCTAACTTGAAAGCATATATGCCACAAAATTTGAAAATCTAAGGGAAATGGACGATTTTCTTGATCAATTTCACTTGCCAAATTTGAGGGAAGAACAGATAAACAAGCTAAATAGTCCCATTTACCCTACAGATATTGAAGCAATCATTGATAGTCTCCCAACCAAAAAAAGCCCAGGGCCAGATGGTTTCAGCGCAGAATTCTACCAGACTTTCAAGGGCAAGCTAATACCGATACTCTTCAAGCTACTCCAAAAGACAGAAAGGGATGGAACATTACCAAACTCATTCTATGAGGCCATAGTCTCATTGATACCTAAACCTCACAAAAACTCAACAAAGAAAGAGAATTTCAGACCAATTTCTCTTATGAACATCGATGCAAAAATACTAAATAAAATACTTGCAAAACGAATACAAGAGCACATCAGAGATACCATTCATCTTGACCAAGTAGGCTTCATTCCAGGCATGCAGGGATGGTTTAATATACAGAAATCCATCAATGTAATCCATCATATAAACAAATTAAAAATAAAATACCACATGATCATTTCTTTAGATGCAGAGAAAGCATTTGACACAATCCAACAACCATTCATGTTTAAAGTTTTAGAGAGATCGGGAATACAAGGCACTTTCCTCAACATAATAAAGGCTATATAAAGGAAGCCAATAGCCAGAATCAAAGTAAATGGTGAGATACTCAAGGAAATTCCTCTATAATCAGGAACAAGGCAATGCTGCACACTCTCTCCATATCTCTTCAATATAGTACTCGAAGTTCTAGCCAGAGCAATAAGAAAACAAAAGGAGATCAAGGGTATTCAAATGGGAAAGGAGGAAGTCAAATTATCCCTATTTGCAGATGATATGATAGTCTACATAAGTGACCCTCAAAATTCCACCAGAGAACTCCTACAGCTGATAAACACCTTCAGCAAATTGGCTGGATACAAAATTAACTCCAAAAAGTCTGTAGCCTTCCTATAAACAAATGACAAGCTTGCAGAGGAAGAAATTAGGAAAACTACACCTATCACATTAGCCACAAGCGATATAAAGTACTTAGGAGTTACTCTCACTAAGCAAGTGAGAGACTTGTTTGAAAAAAATTGCAAAACTCTAAAGAAAGAGATTGAAGATGACATGAGAAGATGGAATGATCTTCCTTGCTCATGGATCGGGAGAATTAACATAGTAAATATGGCCATCCTACCAAAAGCAATCTACAGATTCAATGCAATCCCTATCAAAATACCTACACAATTTTTTAGACATTGAAAGTTCAATTCTGAACTTCATATTGAAAAACAAAAAAACTAGAATAGCTAAAACAATCTTGTACAGTAAAAGGTGCTCTGGAGGAGTCTCCATACCTGATCTCAAACTGTACTATAAAGTAATAGTAATTAAAACAGCATGGTACTGACACAGTAACAAGCTGGTTGATCAGTGGAATCGAATCGAAGACCCAGATATGAATCCACACACATATGGTCACTTGATTTTCAACAAAGAAGCCAAATCCATTCGATGGAAAAAAGATAGCATCTTCAACAAATGGTGTTGGTCTAACTGGATGTCTATGTGTAAAAAAATGCAACTAGACCCGTATTGGTCACCTTGTACAAAACTCAAATCCAAGTGGATTAAAGACCTCAACATAAAACCAGAGACACTAAGTCACTTAGAAAAAAAAAAAGTGGGGAAGAGCCTGGAACATATTGGCACAGGAGACAACTTCCTGAATAGAACACTAACAGCCCAGACATTAATGTCAACAACTAATAAATGGGACCTCATGAGGCTGAGAAGCTCCTGTAAGGCAGGAGATACTGTCAAGAGAACAAAGCAACAGCCTATAGACTGGGAAAATATCTTCACCAACCCTACATCTGAGAAAGGTCTAATATCCAAAATATGTAAAGAACTCAAGAAATTAAACACCACCAAACCAAATAACCCAATTGAGAAATGGGGCTTGGAACTAAACAGAGAATTCTCAACAGAGGAATATCAAATGGCTGAGAAATTCTTAAAGAAATGCTCAACCTCCTTAACCATCAGGGAAATGCAAATCAAAACAACTCTAAGATTCCATCTTACACACATCAGAATGGCTAAGATCAAAAATTCAAGTGACACCACATGCTGGTGAGGATGTGGGGAGAGAGGAACACTCCTTCTTTGCTGTTGGGAATGCAAACTAGTACAGCCACTTTGGAAATCTATCTGGTGTTATCTCAGAAAAATGGGAATAGGGCTTCCTCAAGACCCAGCTATTCCACTCCTTGGAATATACCCAGAAGATGCTCCAGCATACAACAAGAAAATTTGCTCAACCTTATTCATAGCAGCCTTATTCATAATAGCCAAATCATGGAAACAGCCTAAGTGTCCATCAGTAGAAGAATGGATAAAGAATCTGTGGTACATATACACTATGGAATACTATTTAGCTATTAAGAACAAGGAATTCCCAAAATTTGTGGATAAATGGATTGAGCTAGAAATGATCATAATGAGTGAGTTAACCCATAAACAGAAAGACTCAAATGTTATATACTCACTTATATCTGCATATTAGCCCAAGGGGCATGTCCCACGAAAGCCTTCACTTACTGTGTAACTGAGACAGAGGGGAGGACATTCTATTGGGACTCTAGATGAGAGAAGCATGGGAGAATGGCAAAGTAGAAGGATCCAGAGGGTCCTAGAAACCTACAAATAGAATATTGTGATAGGCAGATTTGGGCCCAGGGGTCCCACCCAAACTAAGGTACCAGCCAAGGACAATACAGGCGGTAAACCTTAAACCCCTACCCAGATCTAGACAATGGACAGAACATTCTCCACAGTAGAGTAGAGAGTGGGAGATGACTTTCTCACATACTCTGGTGCCTCACCTTTGACCATGTCCCCTGGAGTGGGAGACCTGGTGGCACTCAGAGGAAGGACAGCAGGCTACCAAGAAGAGACTTGATACCCTATGAACATATACAGAGGGAGGTAATCCCCCTCAGGAACAGTCATAGGGGAGGGGAATAAGGGCAAAATGGGAGGGAGGGAAGAATTGGAGGATACAAGGGATGGGATAACCATTGTGATGTAACAAGAATAAATTATTAAAGGAAAAAATAATCTAAAAATTAAAAATAAAATAACATAAAACTACATCTGATCTGTAATGATGGCATATGATGCTGTGATTTTAAGTACTTAGTGGATTTTTAAATTTCAACCTATACAAATCTATTGTGTAGCAAATTTGAAAACACTCTTTTAAAGTGGTACTGAATACTTGTAACTATGATAATCACTAAAACACTTAATATCAAGTAACTATCAATTAATGTTAGTGCTAGAGAGATGGCTCAGATGTTAATATCACTGTCTTCTCTCTCCACTAATGTTTCACAATTCTTCTGTGGATGCCTGAAGTACACAGTTCTCCTGGTGGAAGTCCGAGTGCCGTTGACTCCAGACTGAAATGGATGAAATGCGGAGTCCTGGTTCTACCTTCCTCAAGAACAGCTGGAGAGTGACCAGAATAAAATCTATGTGACGAGACTTCTGATCCTGGCACTGACACGGAAAAGAGGTTTTCCCACTGTGTTACAGTTATTACTTTTTAACGATTTTGCTGGTACTAGAGAGCAGTGTGTTCTTGGGAGGTGGTACCACAGGGTTACAGCCTTTTGGTTACCTTAATGTCAGATGGTGTGGGCCAATGTCCCTGCCTGATCCGGTGATCCCTAGAATGCAGGGTTAGGTCATATTGTTGGAGCTCTGAGCTCCAAGAGGTCGAAGCTGACCTGAAGGAACTGGGCAACTGCCTTGTGTTGGCCTGATAAACTCCTCGAGCAATGACTGAGATGGTTCTACTATGGCTGGCAAGCTCAGAAGTCTAGCGGTGACTCCTTCAAGAAGGAAGGGAACCCTTCTTTCCCCAGTAAATGGACAAGTTTCAGATGACTTTTGATGAAAGAGATGGTCTTGGCCAGTTTATTTCATGTGAATCAGGGGACTTACAAACCTTGGGCAGTCGGGAAGGGCTTTGAGGATAAATGCGTTTGATTGGCTGGGGCTAGAATGCTGGCAATGCTCAATTTGCATGAGGAAGGATAACAGGTGGCAGTTTCCTTGACTGATCACCTGTAACTACTTGAGGCCTGTGTTACATGCTCCTGAGGTAGGAATGGGAAAGAACGAGACAGCTTTTTGCCAGGCCTGTGTTCTCAGGACAAAATTTGAACCTCAAGTTTGAGATTACCCACATTTGAACATGCTACAATCTCTAGTCCCATGCCAGTTCCTCGGGAGGCTCTATCTAAGAGTCCAACACATTCAGACTCAGGCTTGATACTTAGCACTCACGTGATAATCCAGAACCATCACTAGCTCTAGGTCCATGAAATCTAATACAGTCTCTGTTCTCTTTGGACACTGCACATACAGTAAGTACACAGACATACATGTAGGCCAAACCTCCATATACATAAAATAAGTACTTAAACATTAAAATCTGGTTTGAAATTTAAAAAGAATTTGCTGGGATTTAATAAATAAAATCCATACACAAAGAAGACATGATGTATATACCAGGATTAAATTACTGGGCATGGTGGTGCATTCCTTTAATCCCAGCACTTGGAAGGCAGAGACAGCTATAGCTGTGAGTTTGAAACCAGCCTTGTCTATAAAGCAAGTCCAGGACAGTCAAGGCTAACACAGGGAAACCCTGTCTTAAAAAACATAACAAAACAAATAAGAAATATTTCCAAATCTAATTGTGTGAACTTTAACAAAATTACTCTTATTAAATGATTTTATTAGTGTTTTATCACAGTATGCTTTTAAATTACTTCATATAACTATGTCTTAAGATAATGATATAATATGTAAGTGACAGGATTAGCTCTTTTAGTATAGAGACATATTTTTCACTGAATTGTGTTATTCAGCCTGTCATTGTGCCCTACAGTTTCTTAAAGGAACCATTTAAGGATAGATTTTCATTGTTTTCCAAGCAGAAGTATAGCAGATGTTTGTGTTACATGGTGAATGAACACCAGTAAGCACATATAAAAACTAAATATACACAATTTAAGAAATAATTAATTTTGTCCTCTATAATATAAAAAATAGTAAATCTAATATCTAATCAAATGGATGCATATAATGTTTTTTAAAACTGAATCATATTATCAGGCATTGAAATAAGCTAAAATGGACTCTAATGTGACAAGGAACTTGTGTATGATTTCTTAAACTCATTAGCTTTTGAGAATCAGTGGTGTTCTTAAATGTTTTTCTGTAAGTTTTCTTCTGTTATTCAATATTTATTTGTTTGTGACTTTACATGATTTTGTATGTGACTTTGTATGCCACTTTGTATGTTACTTTAACATATTTCTTATTGAGTATGAAATAAGAACATGCTTGTGGTCATTGGCAATTGGAACCAGTGATACTGTCTTAAAGTTTCCACACTGTGGTACTAATCATATTTCTGATGTTCTTTTTGTTTTATGAGGCAACAGAATAGTTTAAATTGCTAGCATTGATAGTAGGCCAGTGCTTCACTGGAGAAGGTACAATCACTAGGCTTGATATCGGCATTTCAAAGAGATAGAAAACTTGTAAGTTATATTATCTTGAGCATGTAATTCAAATTATCAGTGATTCATAATGTCAAAAATAAATGATGGACTATCACAACTATTTAATTCAGAAATTGTGCATACTATATTGTGTATGAGCAAGAAATGTTCTTTTTAAATTTTTTTTATTAATTTATTCTTGTTACATCTCAATGGTTATCCCATCCCTTGTATCCTCCCATTCTTCCCTCCCTCTCATTTTCTTCTTATTCCCCTCCCATATGACTGTTCCTGAGGGGGATTTCCTCCCCCTGTATATGCTCATAGGGTATCAAGTCTCTTTTTGGTAACCTGCTATCCTTCCCCTGAGTGTCACCAGGTCTCCCCTTCCAGGGGACGTGGTCAAATATGATGCACCAGAGTTCATGTGAAAGTACTATCCCACTCCCCACTCAACTGTGGAGAATGTTCTGCCCACTGGTTAGATCTGGGTAGGGGTTTAAAGTTTACTCCTGTACTGTTGTTGGCTGGTGCCTTAGTTTGAGCAGGACCCCTGGGCCCAAATCTGCCTATCATAATGTTCTACTTGTAGGTTTCTAGAACCCTCTGGATCCTTCTACTTTGCTATTCTCCTATGCAAGCAATGTTCTAAAGGGAATACTGCAGAGGATCATGTGAAGTCTGACTGAGTTGTTCTACTAAGGGTACCATAGTAGACACATGGGCATTAGTATTGATAGAATGGATCAATGTCAGAAGGAAATATACAAATTTAAGAGAAACTATATTAATTACCATCTTTTGAAAACATGGGCTTTAAAGTTTTGTAAAGGGTTACTTCTACAAATAATGGAAAGTGTTGTGAATATTTTGAATATGGCTACTTTGCTTTTATTAAATTTGTCTCCTATCTCAGCACACACAGAGGCAAAGCACTCATTCTTTCCAAGTGTTCAAGAAAGGGCTGTACTACATAGCTGCCCAGGAAGGTCACTGCACTCATTAATTTACTTGAGATCTTCAAAACAGCCACTGATTTAGTGAAAAGTTCCACAGTGTAGAAATGCCTTATTTAAAATAAATGAATTCAGGAGACTTGAGTCTGATGATTTAAAGGGAGAGCCATGAGACAAATAGAACTGAGCTTTAAGGATGCTTCATTCCATTTCCCTTGTTGAATATTATCCAGATTTATTTTCACACCGTCATTGTGATAAAATAATCCATGAGAATAAAGTATTACACTGGGTTTCAAATTGTTTAAAGATGAAGTTGGTGCTATTAAATTTCTTGAATTCTTATTCAATATTTTAAAATAAAAAGGATCCACTAGGGTGTCAGACCTTAGATTTATGTATGTAGTATTATCGGAAGGTCTTCAGAGACTCTCTTACAGTTCTCTGTGACTAATATATCTTTAGGCAAGGAGGCTCTGTCACCAATAGCTACATATATTCATCTTCTCACAGAAAATAGACCTGGTGAAATTCCTAAATTTGTATTTTTCTTATTTTCTTCATGAAGTTATATATTATAAATAGAAATTTCTCCTCTTTGAGTAAAGGAATGAACAATGCTTTTCAGACATGAACATCTAAAGATTTTAAATATTATTGAAAATACCTTATCATTACATATAAATTGTATTTTTATAATTATTTCAAAGAAAATTACTTCAAAAGGAAAATATATTCCATCTCATAAACTTCATGAATGTTCAATACTCTGTGCAGACATTTTTTCTTTTTATACTCTGATTTTCCAGATTTAGTCATACATCTAAGAAGTTAAATAAAATAAAGGTCAATGAGTTAGATTTCTAAAAATCCTTTTTTGATGAATAGATAACAAAATAGAGTTGTTATCCTTTGAAAAATTTGCTATCATCTCTCCTGGCTTTAAAAAGCAAATCTCTGCTATCAATTGTAACTTTCAAAAGTCTATTCATTCGGCTTTACCAGTTTACAAAAGTGTACTTCACAGAAACTTAGGCAGTAGAAGGTCTCAATTTTATCCAAGGCTAATGGTTTCTACTAAATTCATAGATAATACAATTCAAAGACACAGGTCTACAAGTATGTACAGTTTTTCCCTCCTGTCACATATACAGAGGAATCTGACTTAATGGTGCTTATTCATATCTGAAAAAATAAAAGATAAGAGAAAATAAAACCTATGATAAATAGATGTGATATTCTAGGGCTTAAGAGGTGCACCTGAAAAAACATTTATGCTTATCTAACAGAATATCCCTGATATAGTATTTTTCAAATTGCTTATCATTAGCAATAAAATATATTATTTCAACTTGGGAAGATGTGGGAGGGTATAAGAGAAGAAAGATTTTGGAGAGGAATGTAACAAAAATAAAAGACATCACTAAAGGCCATATGTGAAGTGATATCTTTCAACCCCACAATACAACAGAGAGATTGAAAGCAGTCACCTCACAAGTCTGTATAATGTTGATCATAAAATCAGGTGATTACTAAAGTTATGGCACATTCTTTTAATTTCACCACTTTGGAGGCAGAGGCAGGCAGATCTTTTTTAGTTCAAAGACAGCCCTGTCTGCTCTATAGAGTAAAATCCAGGACAGCGATGACTACACACATAAATCTGAGGAATGAGAGAGAGAGAGAGAGAGAGAGAGAGAGAGAGAGAGAGAGAGAGAGAGAGAGAGAAGAAGGGGTAGGAGAGGAAGGCAGAAGCAGATGAAGAAGCAGAAGCAGAAGCAATAAGAAAAGAAGAAGAAGAAGAAAGAAAGAAAGAAAGAAGAAGAAAAAGACAAAAAAAATCAGAGACTTAGTCATGGGATAACTACATGGAACTTGTCAAGTCCAAGGATCTATAAACAATACAGAATTAGAGGATAAAAAGAATAGAACTAGAGGATAAAATCTTATTCCTGAAGAAGCCATGTGCTTCAGTTACAGCATTTAAAGGCAACAATCAGGAACTAGGATGAAAAAGTCCTCTGCAATTTTTTTTTAATTGCCTGAAAGTGCCACCAAGGCTGCTCAGAAAGAGAAAACATCTATCAGCTTAGTGATACTTTACAGACCACTAAAACTATATGCTGAGAACGATGTCTATACCTAAGAAATTTGGAACCATTATTATATGGGTAAACAACTACTGTCCAATTGGATTGAAGATCAGTGTCAAAAGAAGGGACCTATATTGTGAGGATCATAGGCCAAAGGGGAAACTTAATTGTTTAAACAGACATTACATCTAGCTGTCTTCTATATGTTTATACTAATAGCAATAGAAAAAAAGATACTTTCAGGGTTCACTGGAGAAGGCAAACTGCATTGAACAGTAATGAATGAAGAGATGCATTGCACCCAGAGATGTTGCCAGTAAGTGATGGTGGACATCTTAGTCATAAATGAGACATTGATATTACCCATTCTAAAAGTCTGAGAATATTATTGAAGACAGGCTAGGAAATATGTAAAACCCGGAAGATAGGGTAATGAGCATTGAAATACCATCCTCTAGACTTAACACAACCATTTTTATCAAGAACTCACAAAAATGTTGGTTGTCTTCACCAAGTATGTGCCATAAGACTGACCCTACAAATAATTAGTCATAGAGGGGTAATGAGTTCATGGGTTGACACTCTTTAGTACTGAACTGTTGCTATGAATTGACTCTTGGAGAAGATGTATTCTGTGTTCAGTTCAGTACTTACTGTTAAGTCCACCAGAAAAAAATGGACAGCTCTAGTTTCATGGTCACACAGATAAATCTGATTGAACTCAATGGATCTCATATCAAAATAACTTAACATGAATGTGAATAGTTCTACCTTGAACTTTGGCAAATCTTGAGAATACTGTTACATTCTGTGAGTTTGTGTTTCAACTCTGTTATATTTTGAAAAGGTTTCTTCAGAATCTTTAACTACTTTGACTTCTAATTCTGGGTATGTCACTGAACCTTGAGGAATAATGTATATTTAGACATGCCATTTATAACTACGTGTTCTGAACCTTCTTACTATCTTAACATTGTCCAGTTGTAGGTCTTTATGTTAATTCCCATTTACATGAAGATGTAAATGTTTTGCTCAAAGGATGGTTTGCCATATTTGAAGCCATCTTCATAAGGAGGTTCATCATCATCATCATCTTTGAGGGAGGTTGGGTGTTGCTATGCATTAACCTTATTGTCAAAGATTCTTTAAAATAAAAACTTCTTTAAATAACATATTCTATAGGTTGCTGAGGTTTCTGAAGATTTTATTTAACTTAATTTATCTACAGAATAATATTTATTTGTTAAACCTAGGATGTATAATTTTGTGATAAAAATATGTTTCTTTAGTAATAAGGTTTTGTCATATGGTTCTGGAGGGTTAGAGAGAACATGGTAATATGGTAGTAGCCTTCAAAGTATAAAGGAATCTTTTTGAATTTTGGCTTTTTGAGACAGGGTTTCTCTGTATAATAGCAATGGATGTTCTGGACTCCCTTTGTAGACCAGGCCTCGAACCTACAGAGACCTGCCTACTTCTGCCTCCTAAGTGCTGAAATTAAAGCCACATACCCCCACTCCTGGGGTGATGTCCCATTATCTGATGACACAGAAAGAACATGGAGAAAGATTAATGGCACAAAGTCCCACCCTTAACCAGTTAGATATTTGTAATTGGGAGAAGTAAAGGAATTAAGTTTTCTTCAATAGGATGACATTGAGTATATTTAACCACACTACAGGGCTAAACACATGCTCAGGAATAGTTGGTTTAATGTTGGTTTTTCTTTCCTTTTGTTTTGTTGCATTTCTGTTTTTGTATTGTTTTCCCTTTTTTAAAGAGAAAAAAAGAACATGGAGTTGCTTGAGAGGTGGAAAGGATAGGAAGGGGGGAAGGGAAGAATGTTATCAAAATATATTTTATTTATAATTTTTAAAAACAATATAAATATGAGAAAGGTCCATGTGATATGGGGATTAGGCAAGGGTAAAGACAGAAGGACAAGGATTAGTATGCATTGGATACATGTTTGAAACTGTCAAGGAACAAAGAACAAATTTAAAGATTAAAAAATGGTCAATGACTTTAAATTATGTATGTTGAAGACAGAACGGCATGAAACAAGGGTAAATAGTATTTCTAGAAAGACTAGTTTTATCTTAGAGTGCTGGACATCCTAGAATGACAAAGTATTACGCAAAATAATTCTTTTATTTGCTACTATTAAAATTTATCTATGAGTTGTTTAATGTCGTTGTCTGCCTAATATCTCCATTTGAAATAACCTGCTCATTCATAATGGTATTGCTCATATCATAGCTATTAAGGTAGACAAATATTTCATTTCCAAAAAGGCTATGACTAGCTAAGCTCTTGTGATAAAGAGATGTCCAGTAGAATTCATCCAAGTTTTTCTTTTTGCCTAGGTAAATAAGTGTGTATCTTTATTTCAACATGGACAGTACTCTTTTATTAATCCCAATCCAAACTGCTTGAAAACTCTATTTGATTAATGGATCCACCAAATATAGAAAATGTTTAGATAGTTTGTCAAATGGTATAAAATTGTGAATAACGTACTGTATTGTAATATAAATGAAATTTTAAATTAAGTATGGTTAGTATTAAATCATTCACATACTTAGAAATATTTTTTATTAGCCAAATACAGTGCAATCATGTGTGGTCTGAATCTCCGTGGCTATTATAGTAAACTTGTTACTTAGATAAGAGACAGGGGCACAGAAAAATAATACAATTTCTTTATAATTTTATGTCTATTTAGTACGAATTGACTATTTCAAACAAGATTTTTCAGATAGTGTTACATGAGTAAAGATTTCTAAGAAAATTCATTACTTTTTTTTCATTGTATTTGTTTCTTGGATTAAAGCTTATTTTACTTTACCATTATACCTAGCATATGCATTATAGAATTAAAACAAAGACTAAAATCAGGTTTTTACCAACCTTTATCTCATATGACTATTGTAAAATACTACTTTTTAAAAACCCCTTCAATTTTGGCATCAATAACTACAATTTTGGGATGGCTACTTCGGTTATTTGAGTGAAAGAGTAAAATTTTGTTCCAAGAAAATGTGTACAAAAGTAAAAAAAAAAAAAAAGAAAGAAAAGAAAAGAAAAGAAAACTAAAAACTTACTAAAGGAAGCATAAATGAACTTAATGAAATTTTATAAGGAAGTGATTTTGAACAATAAAGGAATTAGTTCAGTCTAGGCTAAGTGCACACTGCTAATGTTCTTGCTTACCAGGGTCTAACTGTGTAACCCATGCAGATCTTGAACTCTCAGTGGTGCCCCTGCCTCAGCCTCTTGAGTGTTATGATTATAGATAAGACCCACCATCCTCTGCTCAAATGACATCTCATTGAAAATATCTGTATGTTTTAACAAAATTTTTACGAAATGTGATATGTAAACAATAGCTTAAGTAACCAGCTTTTGTAATTTACACAAGGCAGAATTTATCTACTTTTTAAAGCACAGTTGTATACTTTTCTGTCTTATTTGGTCACAGTCCCTAAGTAATTTAGAGTAAAACTCTCCAATTTTTTAATGAAGGAAATGGTAGTGTATATTTTAATAACATATTAATGTTTTGTCCAACTTTGTATTAAAAGAGAATTACTTAACAATATATATATTTTTTAAAATAAGAGCTTCCACAATACCTCTGTGATGTTGTCAGGGTAACTTCATTTAAAAATTAGCATTGATTTTTGTTTCTATCAAGTGAAACTAAGCCTAAGAAAGTCAAAGCCATCTTCATTGTTCTACAATACCAACACGATGTCTGGGACTGTCACCTTTTTTTGTATCTTCCTTCTAATATTGTTCCTAACAAAATTTAAATTAAACTAATAGGTGTACAAATACGTACCATGTGCTTCAAAATAAAACTTAAATAGCACTAATCTTCATTTGGTTAATAAGCTGTCATTAATAATTTCAGAGAGCATACTGCCTACTACGCTGTGATATGGTAGCATAACCTAGGCAACTGGCTGAAAATGACATTTATTTGGTTTAACGTTTCAGAGGGATTAGATCTATCATGGCTGGTAGGCATGATAGAAAATTAACAGGTGTGATGGCAGAAGCTGAGACATCCTATCTTGAAGTGGAAGTACTAACTGGTGATATGGAATGATAAGTAGGACATGAATATATGATCACAAAGCCTATCTTCAAGGATGTACTTCCTATATCAAGGCTGGAACATCTACACTTTCCCCAGCAGCATCACCAACTGATAACCAACTGTTAAAATACCTAAGACTTTTGAGAGCCTTTCTCATTCATGCTACGACAGACAGTAAAACTTAGCTGTCTATATAATGTGTTTTAAATAATCTTCAAGTTTACTGAAAGTGAACGCTAAACTGTATCAATATGCTTTATTTTGTATACATGTAGAAGAGAAAACAAATGTATCAATACTTGTGCAGAGTCTTAAGATTAGCCTGCTGAACTAATTCTTGAGATAGAAAGAACAGAGTATAAGTAAAGAATGTTAACAATGACCAAACTGCTGGTTACCCGTTGGCACAGAAGTTATTGAAGGTAATCACAACAACCGTAAGTAAATCATAAGCTGACTAAACATATTTTTAAAAATCCATGCTTTGAATGATTTGTAAATTTTGCTATTTTTGTTTTAAGGCAGCATCTTTTAAACCGTAGACTGTTCTTGATTTTTTTTTCTAGGTGAGAATGCCATAGTATTGCTCTTTTTTCTTCCCCTACCTCTGTCATGCTAAGATTATATGCTTGTGCTATTAAGCCCAATGAATTGTGGTGGTGCTGTTTTTTTAAGCTCTAAGTAAGACATGTATGAGAAATAGAGTTTCTTAGAGTACCTGCTAATTTACTTCCAAGGCTTGGTACATAAATTATATGCTATTTCAAGTTTGTCCTGACTAATAAGCTTGATAAATTTTAACTCTTGTTTGAAAATCTTCAGCAATAGTATCAATGTTGGTATTTTTATCATGTAGCACTGATTAAGTACTAAGATAAAAGGTTTTATCAAAATTACTACTAATTGTCTTCAAGTGAGTCAGATGAGCTTCAGTTAGGTGGACAGAATGTTGGAAAATTAGCAAAATTTTGCTGATGCTCAAAACAAAGTACATGAACCTAGTACACAACAATCACGAGGTGATGCAATTGGAGCTAAGAGGCAAGCTACTTGTTATTATGGAGGAGGACAATGTAGCATTATCTTCTGGAAACACAGAGAGGTACTACAGGTTAGGTGCTAGGGAGTAAGACACCATCAGAAGTACGTCATGTAACTCACTACTCTCTGGACACAGAGAGAATAGAAGATTAATTTTCATGCACAAAGCTGTCAGTTCTGAAACTTGGGTTGGACCTAATCAGAATATGAACAAAAGAATGTTGTAAGAGAAAAAAATATCTTAAAATTCAGTTACCTCATTAGAACAAGTATGTACTGGCAGGACAGTTTTACGTGGTTTGAGATATTCATAGGTCGATTGCCCAAATGTACCTTTTGTGACCACAAAACAGCAAGAATGATAAAATGTATCATTATCCCAGTCCACAAAATAATGACACAAATATCTGCTTATACCCTTCTTATTATGATCAATTTTGATCAAACATTTGTGTAGAAGTTACTGCAATGATATTTCTGTAATTGAATAGTAACTGTCTCAATAAAAACAGGATCAAATAATTTTGAGCAATTAAATATATACTAAGAAACATACACAGAGACTTACCTGGAGTGATGTAATTAATTTTATATGATAAAGTTGGCGTAAAGAGAACATGATTCTTAGTGACACAAACTTTTGCTTACTTTTCTGGTATGTGTTCATACCCTAGATTTAAGCCATGACTTTAAAACCAGTAAAATTCTATGGTAAAGTCGTACATTCTATGTTTTACTGTTAGAATCATTTACTTATTAGTTTCTCTGGATTTTGCTAATTAATCTATCACTTTTTATTAATTATTCAAGAAAAGTTTCCCTAATACTAATCAAAAATTGATTCACATTAAACCTTTTAATCATGGAATACATTAACACAGGTGAAAAATATAAATTCCCTACTAATATTTAGAACTCTTTTATTCTGTATTTGAGGAACTTTCCTATAAACAAGAGATTTTAATTTATTAATGTTCATCTACTAAATATGATTCAGTTGAGTATGCTATTGAATATTGCTTTATAATCTTTTAACCTTGGATTTAGAAGAAATGTCCATCATATGCAAAATGGTAACAAAAAGTAATGTGCCAACTTTGTGTAATAACTTTCCCTGACTGATATCTTCTCTTCATATCCATTTGCCTCATTGGATATCAATATCACTGAGTGTATTGACAGGCTTTCTGCAGTATTTTTGAGTTGCTTGTATATCAAGAAAGAAAATTCTCACAATGTCCGACAAGAAGCTGCATACACAAGTAGGCTGACATTAATCTTGTGCAATCTATAAACATCTCAGAGAAACTGTTTTCATGTATTTGCCTTTGTTAACTGAAGCACCCATATGAGAGAGGGAAATTGATGCCCCTGCCAAAATATATATATTCTGTAATGTTAGAATGAAAACATGGATATTGATATTAAAGTATTCTATTTGGCCCTCTGCAAGTTGAATAGTTACATGGGATATATTTTTAAATTTTTTTATTATTAATTTATTCTTGTTACATCTCAATGGTTATCCCATCCCTTGTATCCTCCCATTCTTCCCTCCCTCCTCTTTTCCCCTTATTCCCCTCCCCTATGACTGTTCCTGAGGGGGATTTCCTCCCCCTGTATATGCTCATAGGGTATCAAGTCTCTTCTTGGTAACCTGCTATCCTTCCTCTGAGTGCCACCAGGTCTCCTCCTCCAGGGACATGGTCAAATATGAGGCACCAGAGTATGTGTGAAAGTCATACCCCACTCTCCTCTCAACTGTGGAGAATGTTCTGTCCATTGGCTAGATCTGGGTAGGGGTTTGTAGTTTATGGCCTGTATTGTCCTTGGCTGGTGCCATAGTTTGAGCGGCACCTCTGGGCCCAAATCTGCCTATCATAATGTTTTTCTAGTAGGTTTCTAGGAACCTCTGGATCCTTGTACTTTGCTATTCTCCCATGCTTCTCTCATCTAGAGTCTACATGGGATATTTTATTACAAGCTGTGTATCATACAATAACACCAAGACTTCCAGTGAAAATAAATTAGACATTGAGATGAATGGATTTTCATGATTAAGTCATTGAATTAATCAGATATTTTTAATTCTATAAAAATTATGTGTTAAACATTTTATCCAATTAATTTATATACTTGATATCTTCTATATTAGCAACTCCCATCTACTGAATATGTTTTCTTTTTTCTCCTGTATTAAGTTGTAGGATGAAATATTCTCTTTTGCAATGAAGTTTCCAATTCAATTCCAGATTGCTTTTATATGTCCTGTATCAAAAGTAAGTGGAAAATGAGCCTTTACTGGAAAACTGCTCAAAAGCTGTAAAAGTCACACACACATGCACGCGCGCACACACACACACACACACACACACACACACACACACACACACACTTTTGAACAATAAATAAGGTTTTAGATAATAAGTGACTACTGAAAACATCAACCCCAATGGGGCAAGACTAGATTATATATTGAAATATTCCATCCCTACTTGCTGGACTGTTTTGGGAAGATTAGGAGATGCAGACTTATTTCTGGATGTGTGTGCCACTGGAGGTGTGCTGTGGGCCTTTAAGAGAATGCACCAGGTCAAGTCTTGCTTTTTCTCTACCTCCAACCTACAGATACGATGTGAGCTCTCAGTTACTGATCCTAAATTATGCCTGCCTTTCCACTTGCTACTTTGCTTTCTGCCATGATAAATATTGACTCAACCTCTGAAATGCTTCAATTAAATGCTTCACTTTATAAGTTGCTTTAGTTGTGGTGTCTCTTCACAACAGTAAAAAACAGCTGACACAAATGTCGTGAAGTGTTGCCTTCTGTATATTGCCTGATCAGTACAATTATGAACACACAGCAGACTAATGTCATGAAACATGGATGTGCATAAAAGTCATGAAAGTGAGAAGGGGACAGGTTGAGATGAATAAAATATGATAAAAGAGGCTAAAGAGTGTTGATAATAGCCTTAACACAGTACATTCATCCACTATATCATAAAAAATAAAAAAAAACATGAAATGTGCTATGGAAGTTAAAAGACAAACTAGAAATAAAATGTGCCAAGTTAAGAATACTTATACATGGTCGGTCTGCATTTGAATTCAGTGGTTTGTGCAAACTCTAATCTCCCTCAGAAAGTTGAAAGAGAGGACTAAAAAGTCCATAAAGTCAATTTGAGAAAAAAAAATCTCTTCTTACTGGAACCTATTTATTTATTGTATTTTATTTTGCTCTCTCCGCCTGTAAGGACTCTAGAACCACTTGTGAGGCAACAAAGTCATACCATGCAGCAGATCTTATGAGAAAGCTTTATTGGAGGAAAAGAGATATTCAGAAGAAAGAGGGTATGGAGAAAGGCACTTGCTTTTGTAAGAGGTCATTGCAGATGCACATAGAGAGGATATACTACTCCTGACACCAATGGAAATGTGTCACATCTTGGCAGCCAGTGATGATAAACCCTGCTATTGCTAGATTACAGAAAGTGGCTTACAGATGGGGGTTTTCAACACGAATGACCAAAGAATGACTATATATGTATCACAAAAGACATACAATGGAATTGGCAACTTTTTGCAATTTTCCAAAAGGACAAACAGCCTTAATTATTGAAAAAACTAATTTTTTTATGTAACAAAAATGAAGGATTATCCATGGAACATTAGCACATCAATGAAATGATTCTTACTAGTTTTGAGTAGCTAATACATGTTCTCAAACATAGAAATATGGTGGAAGCAATTTGATTTCACATGTTGAAATCTTGTGTTGAATTTTTGAAGTTTGATTCATAAAAATATCTCTCAAATTATTTTTGTGTAAGTGTACATAACAATATAACATTACTAACATGATTGGTTTAAATTGTTTTAATAACAAGGAATATGTAAAATTAATCTAACTAAATGCAAGCATTTGTGAATGAAAATTACTCTGTATCTTGCAACTTCCTCCATCAGCCCCCTTAGTTCTAAACTATAAGAATACATACAATGGCTTAAATATGACTGACATACACTGATATTTATATTAAATACCTGCTTGTGCAATTTTTTTTTGTTTTTTGTTTTTTTTTTTGAGACAAGATTTCTCTGTGCAGCCTTGGCTGTCCTCAAATCACTTTGTAGACCAGGCTGGCCTTGAACTCATAGTGATCTTCCTGCCTTGCTTCCAGAGTGCTGGGATTAAAGGCATGCACCACCATGCTCGGCAGATACCCACCTGTTCAAATTTTAACTAAAATGTTTTCAATTACTTAAGTAATTTGTCCTGTCAACTAAGTCACAAATGATCACAAAGTGGTCACAAAATGATCGGTAGTAACAACTGGTGAGTACTACTTGGGTCATAAATTAAGAACCAATGTTTACTTTTTGTGTTAATTTCTATGAGGTTTAATTATGCAAATATTTTGGTATCACATTAAGTGAAAATACACAATCTGTTGAATTGTGAAGTAATTACATAATTCAGGAATATTTAAAAGCTGTAATATGTGTATATTAAAATGTAAAATATTATATAACCCTTCATTTCAATGATTACTATAAGCTACATTTTCCTTCTTTCTTTCTCCTTACAGGTACATTAATAACTAAGGTGTTTCCTTCATTGCAAGTCTTTCCACGTCCTCATTCTCTTAGGATTGTGCAGTTTGGTGAGGAAGGGGAGCTTTGTGCCGTCAGCCTTTCTCACAGGATAAGTGATCATGTCTAGATTTACATCTTAGCAGTGGAAAGGCTAATTGTTGTGTGGTGTATCAAAGCTTTTGACTTCTGTTTCTGATAGATAAGTGGCCTTGAATAACAACAACAAAACCTATCTAAACCTTCTCACCTGTTCTGTATGAAGAACAAATGACATTTAATTGGAAATCGCTGCATGAGCATGGGGCTGCTGGTTGCAGAGATTATGATATGATTTAGCATACTGGAGAGGCTGAGTCAGAGTCCTGCCAATCAGATCAACAATGGCAACTGACAGGAATGTATTCAAAATTTATGTGCTTAACCTTCTTTCCTTTTTCAAAATCAGGCATTATGCTCTATATTGCTATTAACGTGTATACATGAAAAATTAAAATTTCTAATTAAAACAACCAATATCATATGATTTTTATAGTGTTTACATTCTAATGACTTTTTATAAAAACAACCATCATCTTAATTTTTGAGAATAAAATCCTCCTTAGATAAGTTTTTACTTTCTTGAGAGTTCCATTGAAAATTGATATTTTTGTCTTATTTTAGAATGTGACCTTATTCCCAAAGGAGGATACAAATGCTTCTCAAAACCATAGCATTTTTTTTTTGTATATTTCAGAAAAGATGCTGCCAAGCACTGGCTGTCAAGAATTGTGATTTAGACCTGTTTTGATCCAGTGAGGTCAACAGTAATACTGGAAAGAGATTAGAGATTCTCAACTCCTTCTTGGTATCATTTGTTTAATGAGCACCTTGTTTTCTTTGAAACTATGTAAGGATTTATTTTGGTTAGCATTGCTCTAAATTTGATTGAACATATTTGATTTCTAGAGAAAAAGAAAAATTCCCACAAGATATATGGCATAACAAATTCAGAATAAGTAAGGAAAAGCTTATGAAACTATAAGAAATGGGAGAATGTTTTTAATTTTTATATATCATGAACCATTAATATTAAATTAAAAACAAAATATGGTGGCTCACAAATATAATTTGAGCACTTATAAACTGTGGAACTTAAATTACCAAATGTTTCAGTTTGTTCTATATTATGAATTAAGACACACACATACACACACACACTTGCATGCACACATAGTAAAGACAGTTAATTAGAACAGGAAACATGAACTAGATACAAAAATGGGTCAAAATGCTAACATTATATTGTAAAATAAACTACTTCAAGAGATGATGAAAAGCAAATTGTAACATGAGCTTGATATTTATTTTCCAATATGTTTTAAAAAAACCACTGGACAAAATGCTCACATTTGTAGCTATGTTCAGCTCACATAGAAAAATTATATATGCATATTTATTTACAAAACTCATTGAGAAGTTTTATCAAGTATGTTATAGAACTTTTTGCATATTTCTTTTAAAAAAAGGCAATTGAAATCCATTTGTCCTGTTTTAATGAAAAAAATCATGCTTTCACTCATGTCAGCTTAATTGAAAAGATTTAGTATTTTTTTTTATAAAAGTCATAAAATCAATGTAGTATGAACGTTCTTAACTGTTAGAGCTAATGACAAAGTCAGTATTACTACATTTTTCATCACAGACATAGTGATTGTATTAGAGTCATTAATATGGCAATGGGCATTGATGGTTGTCTCAAAATCAGAAATTTAAAAACATCACCACTTTCTCCTGATGGTCCTAAAGTTTCAAGGGAAAATGCATAAAATATCAAATGCTTCTAGGAAAGAGGTGAAAAGATTAAAAAAGCATTTATTACAAATTTCACATCACAATAGACATAGCATCTGACCATTTATACTTTACCTCCCTTGAGGTTGTGGCCCATTTATAAAGACATTTTAAAACTATTTTTTGGCTTTGAAACTATTTCTAGCTTACATGTAAAAGTTGTTGTTAGAATAACAATCAGATCCTAAAGAGCAGATTGTGTGGAACTGTAGATCCTATCTATTCAAAGTTTTGTTACTTATAATCCTTTCAAGCATAAAATAAATTTATGCTTTAGAGTTCATTCATATATATGGCATGCAAACAAAGCCTAGAACATACTTATGTTCTACAAGAAAGTGAGTTTTCAATTTGCATGTTAAAATTTAATCTTAATAGTGATTATCAATTGGATATAAATATTAAGGTATATTGAATATGACCTAGCAGAAAAGTTTAAATTACCAAGATTATCTGATTTTTCCCAGTTAAATCTTTATTTAAACTATGGAAAAATAAACAGATTTTTATAAAGGCTGGCAAGTCATTTAGGTCATTTTGGGGGAAACAAAACTTGAACCCTTTACTGATTAAGTTTCAGTTTTCCTGTCTTGTGTTATCATATATTTAGTTTATTATATATGACAATAAACCTCAAAATACTATGAATATGCAATAGAATAACAGCGTTAGATGCTGGTATCTGAAATTTAAAGAATGGTATTTATACTTTGTTACTCACTGTTGCCAGACCTAATCACTACTGCTATGATTTTTAACTAGTATTATATTATTTCCTATGTTCTTCCTCTTTAAAGAGCAATTAAAATAAAAAACTATTAGAATATGGATCACATTTTTCAGGGCACTCAATTCTGGAGAAAACTAATTTTTCCTTCTTTGTAGCCAATAAACGCCTTTTGCGTTTCCTTCCGTAACTGGGAAAATGTTATATCTCCTTGATCATTGTGTATATAGGTCTTGTTTAGACTACTTAAGCATATAACATTTGAGCAATACTAAATACACCCAGCCAGATTATACATACATACATACTGTGTGTGTGTGTGTGTGTGTGTGTGTGTGTGTGTGAGTCCATGATAATTTTAAAAGATGTGATCATCAATATGAGAGGCAGTGAAGGAGACACAGAAGTCGTGGGGTGGTAAGAGGATGTAGTTAAGATGGTATAGAGTGCTCATCTTCGAAATTTCCATGAATTTCTGATTTTGGGTTCTGGCCTCCAATTCATGGAGCGACTTCACTTCCCTCAGTGAAAGGCTTTAATGTGCAAGTGTAAGATAAAATAAAATTATTTTTTCTTCTCAGGCTAGTTTTTTTTTTGTCATTTTTCTGCATAAATATAATCTCTAAGACAGAATAAGAAGCAACATTGCTTCTTCATCTGCTGAATACAACTGAATAAAATAGAATAAGCAAACAAGATTCAAAGCAATATCTTACTCTATCCCATAAACCTTGAGTAGTAATTTTCCAAACTTTAAGTTGAAGGAAGCAAAAAATATCTTTAAGGATTAAATCTTTAAAGATTTAAATATATTCTAATTGATATAGTCTCAGGACTACAGTGCTATCTATGTCTTATATGTGATATTTAGTTGATAGAGAAAATTTATTGGATTTAATATATATTAATGATTAATACCATAAGTCCAAATGTTATGCTTGGTTAGTATTATTGCACTCTACACTTTTTTCTGTGTTCTATTACTTGTTTGAATCTTAGAGAGAAGCCAATAAACATCAAGAGTATGGGTTTAATTATATAGATCTTGAAATCTTGAAGTCTAATGGAAATCTTCTTTATTAAATGTTTTAACACATACATTTATACTATTACACATATATACAATAAACAACCAACAGCAAGAAGAATCAAGAAACAATCATAAATTATATATATATATGTTACATTAATAGTGTTTTGGCTATTTGTATTTGGTAACCTTGAAGAACACAGCCTTTCTATCTTGGTGCAAGTGAAATTCTGAATATAAATCGATATCTATCATATCTCATCATTATCAACTTCAAACACCTATCTAGACCTAAAACCATATTGATCCCTAAACAATTAAGCTTAATTGTAAAACTAAACTTTCTGGTCTTTAGTAAAAAGAAAATCCCTCTCAAATTCAATATTGGTATAAATATAGAGTATAAAGTCATCAGTTGACATAAATTTATAATAAATTAATCCTATTCAGCATGAATCTCATGTCAGACACCATACTATCTACTTGAAACATAAAAAATAGACACAAAAAATGAAAATTAAGGAAGATCAATCAGTTCAACAGGAAATTTAGTTGTTATTGCTGTAATAACTTGACCTCTCTATACTAAGTAAATATAATCTGGAGGTGCAACTCACTCCTGAGAAGCATTGCATTTATGTTTAGAAGAATATTTCATATCATTTTCATTGACTAAGTCAGAATGGCTGAATCCAAGCGTATCTCAGAATTTGATACCCACTTTGTCATAAGACTATGAATTAAACAGTATAGCATGACATCTGTTACAGCTGAACTGCAGAGTCCTTCCTTTTTATATAGGTTGAGAAAATAGCATTCTTTTAGTATATAATTTTATGTGCTTTTAGCCAAAAATTAAAATTCAGTAGCACACACACATTACTTAACTTGAGACGGACAGTAGGAAGAATCATTTTCATTATCCTCTAAGTCTCCATAAATCAAGCAGTAGAGGTATTACGGTGCCTCACACTCCATTATTTTCTGTAGTTTGAATAATCCCCCTATCAGATTTATAAAAGCACCGATGTGCTCTGTCTTGTATCATAATCCTTCTCATCACACAGAACATGTGCTGCTGCTTAGCTTTTCCTCTCATCTGCTGGGATGATCATCATTACTGCTAAGAGTTTCATTGCTCACTCCTCTCTCCTCACAATAATGCAGCTTCAGGATAGCAGCAATTGTCATTCAGCAGGGACCCCCTGGTAATGTAATGAACAAAAGGTGGCTGCTGTCACTTAGCTGCTCCTTCAGGAATTGTGTTTATTCTCTCTGAAAACTACAAAGACTTCCAATTTCTGGGAACAATTTTCTGTCTGGTTCAATCCACTCACTAAGGACTTCCCTTCATCTTTAAAAGGGAAATATCATATTTTAAGCTGTTTTCAGTCCAATTCCGAAAGGTGAGGCAGGGTTATGTTGTATTGTTGTTAGAGTTTCAAAATGCTCTTCGCGCACTGCCTGAACATGTGGATTTCTAAAAAGGATACAAAATATAACATTACCTTAGATCCTGCTAGCTACAGAGCCTCGGGAGTATCTCGCAGGGTTGATTTCATATGCTCTGTTAAAATACACAGCCATTCAGCTTGTTAATGTATAAAATAACTATAATGCTATCATGTTACTTACGTTTCAATATTTGTTTCATTATTGAATTATAATGCCTTATAAACCAGTTTTTAAAAATGTAAACAATGTGTTATGGATATACATTTAAAAGGTGCACTATAATTTTCCTATATCAAATGCATGCATATGCACACACATGTGTGCACATGCACACACACACACACACACACACACACACACACACACACACACACACACACCACCATCACCACCACCACACCACCATCATCAAGATATACCTCAATATCTTATTTTTTCAAGTTGGTAGATACACCTAATGTAGTGTCTGACTTGAAAAAGTGCTGGCATAAATGATGAACATACTTTTCTGCAAAATATCTTTGATGGTAAATCTCAGTTGTTGTTGACATGACAGGGCTTAGAATCACCTAAGGAACAGACATAATTGACATGTCTACGAGGGCGTTTCCAGAGAGGATTAACTGAGCGTCAAAGACCCATGCTAAATGCAGGTGGCTAGTGTCCCAGAGTGAATTTAAAAAAAAAAATGAAAGAAAAGCTGAGAATCACCATTCATCTTTTCCAGTTCCTGTCCCTAGACACTGTTTGGCCATGTACTTTAAGGTCCTGTCATTATACCTTTCCTGCCATGGTGGATCATAAGCTAGAATCACAAACTAAAATTAAGCCTCCCTGAGGATAATTTTGTCAGGCATTTTGTCCCACCAACAAGAAACTAGTACAACCTGCAACGCACGTATGGCTACTTTGATAGTATTTTTTAAGGGGCTTCCTTAAAATACATTTTAAATTATTTATTTATTTTCACATATACATTTATATTACTACACATATTTAAAACAGTCTTCATACAGCAAGAAGAACCACAGGACAATCAGGACTCACACTCATGTTACATCCACAATGTTTTGGCTGTTTGATTTTGGCAGTCTTGAGGAAAATGTTTTCTTATCTCAGTGAGTCAAAAATTCTGAATGTAACTCAGTATCTATCATATCTCATCTCCATCAACTGAAAACATCTATCTAGACTCGAAAACATCCTTTATTATACAAAGTTGGAAAAAAAAAAGGAATTAAAGAATATATTACACTGACTAGATTCTGACCAAAATCAAACAAATTGAAGTAAAACAGATGCACATTAAATGATGATGTAGACTTAAAATATTCAATCTTAAGGGTGTATTTCGATTATGTTTTGTAGACACCATAACATTAGATAGATTTTTTTTCTTTTCTAATGAGAAACATGGATAACAATGGATAAATCAAATGATTCAATTTATTTGCTTGTAAGTCAATTTTAATGCAATCAATTTTTTAGCATATTATTATGTGTCATTACTTTTTTATTTTCTACTCATCTATAATTTTCTAAATTCTTTTAATTAAGTATATTCTCTAGAATCTAATTTGATATCTACTTGTAACTTATCATGGCATACATTTCTAATTCTGTTTGTAGTTTTTCTAAGCTTATCAAGATGCCCTTTTAATTATTAAACATTTCATTAAATTAATACTGTTGCCAATTTTCATTTTAAAACTTATCCTTCATACTAGTGATTTCTCACCTCCTTTTCACACTTACCAAAATTACTTTACACCTCATATTTTCAGTTCTCACATTGTGATGTCTTATCAATATGATTGAATTTAGAAATGTGTAAGAGACTATAAAACCCCAAATATGGACTGTGTGAGAAACCATTTAAAAATTATCCTCAACACACTGCCAAATGAATCAATACTTTGATGGATACAAGGTATGGTACCATTGTTAAAGAAAGAAGAAAGCTAGGAGGTAGTTATTAGTGGGAAGAAACAGTTACCTGAGATTATAGTGTGGAAATCAATGTTGGGTATTTTTTTTTTCTGTATTATGTCACTCCAACACTCACCCTATATCATGATGTGTAAGACAATGAGGTTAAAAGAAATCATCAGCTAAACTAAATATGAAACAAAATATGTCTTTCCTGTACTAGTTATTTCATTACCATGGCAAAAAGTAGCTATCATCTGCCCTGAAAAAATTTCTACAGGATTCAAAGTTAAAATTGAAAAAAAGCTTAATTCCATCTGTTTTTGATATTTCATGGTACTTTGTGAGATGACATTTAATTTCAGGAATGATATTGTTCTCGATGTTTTTTTTTTTGGGGGGAAATAGTGTTTTATCTTCATTTATAACTTTACAGTAATAAGAAATATATAAATATATTCATCAAACTCTATATGTATAAATACATACATAATTAAATACATAAATAAGTGAAGACACAGAAAGAGAAATGTACTCCTAGAAAAAGAGGTTCAGTAAATTATTTACATTCTAAAGCTTTATAAACAGAATAGATCAGCTTTATATAGTCAAGTACATGTTTAAAGGTCACTACCAACTCAACTTTTGTCATAAAATGTAACTAAATTCTATACTTAAAAAGCCCCATAGATTACTATTTTCACTGTTTCAAGAATCTTCTAAAAGACCTGTTAAGTTTTATTTTATTTAAACTGTCCTTAATCAGAATTATTTATTTATTTATTTATTATAATTTATTCATATTGCATGCCGATTTTCATCCCCTTGCGTGTATGCTTGCACCTTCACATTTCCTCCTTCCCTCCTTCGCTCTTCTCCCATACAACTCTGACAGAGGTTCCCTCCTTCCCCACCTTTGACCATAGCCCCTCAGGCCTGCATTCCCTTACTTTTGTGACCACAGGGCCTGCCTCAAATAAGGAAGTGATCAAATCGCTGGCACTAGACTTCATGTCAGAGTAAGTCCCAGCTTCCCTCACAACCTTCGAGAATGAGCTGTTCATTGGCTTTATTTTAACAAGGGTTCTTCGTTATCTACCTGCATTGTCATGATTTTTTATTTTTATTTTATAGTTTTTTGAGACAGGGTTTCTATGTGTAGCTTTGGCAGACCTAGACTCCCTTTATACACCAAACAGGCCTCCAATGCACAGCAATACGCCTGCCTCTGCATCCTGAGTGCTGGGATTTAAGCCGTGCTCCACCATGCCCAGCTTGAACGTTCTTTCTTATAATGGGAAACCCAAATAGCTGAGAAGCATTTACAGAAGTATTTTTAAAAATCTCGGTCTTCCAGAAAATGCAAATCAAAGTACAATGATAATTCATCTTACCTCAGTAAGTGACCAGGGCCATTAAAACAAATGACCGCTCAAGCTAGAGAGTATAAGGAGTAAAGGAAAACTCCTCCATTGTAGGTGGGAATGCAAACTTTGTGGATACACTATGGAAATCGATATGGTTGTTCCTCTGAACACTGGAAATAGATGTGCCTTAAGGTTGATTGTATTGCTGCTCTATTCATCACAGCTTAAAAACTAAAAAAAGGTTGGAACACTTAGACAGGTATGGAAGAATGGGGGCATGGAAGGACCCAGAGGGTTCAGGAAACCCACAAGGAGACTATTAAGGTGGTTGGTGGTGGCGAGGTGTGGGGTTGCACAAATTGTTGCATCAACCAAGGAAAATGCATGTAGTAATCCTAGACCTACTGTTCTGATCTAGCCAATGGACAGCACATTCTCTACAGTTATCTGGGGAGCAGGGACTGCCTCTGACTTGAATTCTGGTGCCCACAATTTGATCACTTCCTCCTAGTGGGAAGAGGCAGAATCACACAGATGAAAGGGATGAAGGCTATGCTGATGAGACTTGATATGCTGTCATCATATGGTAGAGAGGAAATCCCCTTCTGTTAGCAGTCAAGGGGAGAGGAATAGAGCAGAGGAGGAAAGGAGGGTCCAAGTGGGAAGATAAGTGGAAGGGAATAACAATCACGATGAATTTTGAATAAATTATAATAAATAAAAACTGTTCAAAAAATCTGTACTATCAAAAAAAAAAACACAACAAACAAACAAATAACAAAAACCAAGAGACAAGAGCTGGCCCGGATCCTGAGAAGAGTAATCTACATGCTGTCATAGATAATGTATATTAGTACAGCCATTATGAAAGGTTCCTCAAAAAAAAAAATAAAAAGTAAAAGCTACTAGATAATCCAACAATCATACTATTTAGTGTACTGGGGACACTTTGTGCTCCTATAACTGCTGTAGCAATAATCACAACAGCCAAGATAAGAATCAAACTAAATATCCATCAACTAATAATCAGATATGATAGATATTGATTTACATTCATGATTTTAGACTCACCAGGATAAGAAAGATGTTTTATTCAAGGTTGCCAAGTACAAATAGCCAAAAGATTATGATAATTAATATTAATATAATTCCTGATTTTTCTGTGGTTCTTCTTGCTATATTTACTTTATTGTATTTATGTGTAATAATATAAGTATATATGTACAAAATTTTTTTACAATGATAGGGAGAGAAGAGGCCGGGGTCATAACAGAGGTTTCCAGGAAGGAAAGAAAGATATGAAATAAATGTTTTCTTACCTAAGAACATTCCTAGAAGATCCTTGAGCAGTGTGCCAGAAAATGAACTAAAGACTAAAATTCATGGGTTTAATGGCAGCTTTTCTTAAGGTCATGTGTCTGTGAACATCTCCCTAAGGGCAGAATGTACTGGGCTGCTGCCAAGGAAAAGTCAGTGATCCTAGACTAGTTTTTGCACAATCGGTCACAGTGATCATGAAAGAGTTCCAAGTACTAATATGTGATAAGTCAAATTGTTTTGTTGACCAAACCTTTCCTCATCTTCTCCTTTCCACAATTTTTACATCCAGGCCGCCCTCTACATGAGAATACCACTTATCTCTCCATGCCATAGACAGTGGAGCAGAACCACAAAAAAGCATCACAGTACAGGGGTTCTGACGCCAACACAGGAGTGCTTCGGGAGGACTTTTGTGCTACAGAAAGACAGGGAAGCCTAACAGCAACCCTGAGACCGTCTTTTAGGGTAGATTCAGACAGTCAGTGTTTTATGTATTCTCTGGCTGCTTTCTTGTTTGTTTGGTTTTGTTGAGAAAGAGTCTTACCAGGTAGCCCAATTTGGGGCCAACTCCAGATTTAATTCTCTCTACTTCTTTAGTGTGGAAATTGCATGTGTATTGCCCACACTAGTTGCATTCTGCAGGCATAGTAATAGTCTCTAAATTTAAATACATAAGTGTCTTATGCTTCATAAATAAAATATGAAGACTATATATATTCATATATATGAAATGTGGTACCTACGCACAGTAGAACACAATTTGGCCATCAAATAAACTATACAACTTGTGATAATATGTGAAGAACTGGAGATCATAATGCAGGTAATAAGACAAGCACCACCTATGGACAAGCAGAATCCAATAGTGCTGCTCTCACAAGAGCTGAGGGTAGAATTGTAATGACAGAGCTTGGGAGGGTATGAAAATGGGCTTCAGTGAGGATTAAGTTATACTTAGAAAGAAGGGAGTTAGAAGTCCGGGTCCTGTATTGTGCAACTGAGTAACTACAGATAACAGTAATGCATCTCTTGAAGCACAGAGTAAAGACTATTAAGAATTTCCATTACTGGTGCCTTAGTTTGAACGGGACCCCTGGGCCCAAATCTGCCTATCATATTATTCTACCTGTAGGTTTCTAGGACCCTCTGGATCCTTCTACTTTGCTATTCTCCCATGCTTCTCTCATCTAGAGTCCCAATAGGATGTCCTCCCCCTCTGCACCAGCCAAGGACAATACAGGCAGTAAACTTTAAACCCCTACCCAGATCTAGCCAATGGACAGAACATTCTCCATAGTTGAGTAGAGAGTGGGGTCTGACTTTCACACATACTCTGGTGCCTCACCTTTGACCATGTCCCCTGGAGGGGGAGACCTGGTGGCACTCAGAGGAAGGATAGCAGGTTACCAAGAAGAGACTTGATACCCTATGAGCATATACAGGGGGAGGTAATCCCCCTCAGGAACAGTCATAGGGAAGGGAAATAAGGGGAAAATGGGAGGGAGAGAAGAATGGGAGGATACAAGGGATGGGATAACCATTGAGATGTAACAAGAATAAATTAATAAAAAATTTAAAAAAAGAATTTTCATTACTGGTAACAAAAAGATAGCTGAAGAGATAAATTTTTTCTCTGAATGAAATATTACCCATTAAATAATTAATATATGTGATAATAATTTCATATATTCTATAAATACAAAATTATGTTTTATATCAATAAAAAATAAAAATTTAGCAGAGTTTACATGAAAAAAAGAAAAAAGCTTGGATGCCAATTAATAGATAAACAGATAAAAATGGGGTACCTTACACATTGGAACATGACTCAGCCATTAAAAATGAAATTATAAAATTCACAGATAAATGGATGGAACACCTCCCCAAACAAATTCATCCTTGGCGAGGTAACTCAGACCAAGAGAGATAAATGTGGCTTTTATTATCTCATATTTACATATTTTCTTTTAAGTCTTTCATAAACAGGTTATAAGCTGTAAAACACAGAGGTTAGGTATAGAGTGAGGGACAAAGAGGGAGGGAGGGATATCACTAGAAAGGAGAAAGAATAGATAGGTGAGAGAGAGAGAGAGACAATGACAGAGACAGAGAGACAGAGAGACAGAGAGAGACAGAGAGACAGAGACACAGACACACAAACATACACACAGAGGCAGAGACACAGACATAGACACACAAACACACACACAGAGGCAGAGACACAGACACAGACACAGACTTACACACACACACACACACACACAGAGAGAGAGAGAGAGAGAGAGAGAGAGAGAGAGAGAGAGATATCAATGGATACACCAAATCCCCAACTAGACATCTCTTACGACTAAATTAATGCTCCTGTAATTGGTTACATCTGGTCAAGTTGATGACCAAATGAACCCCGGCAAATGTGCAAACAACCTGTTAACTGCCATGCCTATGGTTTGTTCTCTACAAACTAATGTTAAGTCCTTTTTGCTGAAAATAACATCTATATAATTCTATGAACATGGACAAGTCAATCTAGTGCCTACACTGGGCCTTCAGCACTACTATCTAGTGTTAATGGTATTGGAAAATACACTTTACCAAAGAAGAAAGGTAAAGACCAACTCTGCTACAAACCCTTTGATCTACTGTTATGACATTTCTACAAGTTTCACTGGTGTAATAGTGACTCAACCTTTGCTGGAGTAATGAAAGATAAGGCTCTGATTTTATTTAAGGTCCACTCCATGAGACAGAGCTCATCTCCATACTGTTGTTGGCCAAGAACATGATACTAAAAAGGACAGGGATGTAGGGGAAAACCAAATACTACTCCTCTGCTAAATAACATGGAAATATAATGACCCATTTGGAATTTTGTTATACTCATAGATCAGTGTCTTGCTCAGCCATCACCAGAAGAGCTTTGTTCTTTTGTTGATAGGAACAAATACAGAAATTAACAGCTGATCAATGTGAGAGAGTGAGAGACATTGGAACACTCAGTGCTAAATGGGATATCTCCAACATATCTGTTACCCAAGGGCTCATGGAACCCTAGAGAAAAAAGATAGAAAGATTGAAAGAGTCTGAGGTGATGGAGGACACCATGAAAACAAGGCCTGCTAAATACACCAGGAATGATGAACATAGGAGCTCACCGAGACTATGGTAAAATGCACATGACCTGCACAAGTCTAAGTCTGATGGTGTCCTAGTACCAAGAAGGGATTTAGACACAAGTTCCAATCCCTAACACAGAACTAGTCTCCAGTTGATAACTACTCACGGACGAAAAATAGTTTCCCTTAACAATGTCTCACTTAGTATACCAAGCACTCTTAAGTATAAGTCTCTTGTCGAACAGTACATGGCCTATACCAAACAATGCAAAGATATTTTTACAGGTACACTTTTTCTTACTTTATAGGCTTTTTTGTATATATGATGGTTTCTGATTTTGTGTTTTTATAGGAATCTTCTATGTGTGAATATGTATATACATCTTTCTTATACTTTTTGGGGGCTCCTTTCTTTTGTTTATTTATTTGTTGTATTCTCCTTGTGTTTATCATTATCTTTATTAATTATTAATATTATGTTATTTTTTGTGCCTGTTTATTTTCTGATGAGAAAGAAACCTTGTGAATTTGATGAGTAGAGGAAGTCAGAATGATCTTGGAGAAGTTGGGAAGAGGAACAATGAGAATATATTTTGTGAAAAATCCATTTTAATAAAGAAATGATATAAACAAATAAATGGATAAAAGTAAAATAAAAAGAAGAGAAAGTAGTAAAGGAACAAAAGATAAAGTGGAATGGGAAGAAGAAGAAAAAGGAGAAGAGGGAGAAGAAGAAAAAACAGGGGAAGAGAAGAAGAAGAAGAAAGAGGAAGAAGGAAGAGGAAGGAGAAGAAGAAGAGGAGGAAGAAGAAGAAGAAGAAGAGGAAGAAGAAGAAGAAGAAAGAGAAAGAAGAAGAAGAAGAAGAAGAAGAAGAAGAAGAGAAGAAGAAAAAGAAGAAGAAGAAGAAGAGGAGGAGGAAGAAGAAGCAAAGAAGCAGACTGAGGAAACCTTAAGAAGGGAACCAGTATAAAATGTTCCTCCAAGGGTTTCTGCTTGAGAGAGAAGTTCCTGACTGCTCTTAATGGAGTATGACATGACAGTTATAAACTTAAACAAGCCACTTCCTTTCCCAAAACAAAACAAAAACAATGACAGAAAGGAAACATGTTTTTAATTTACTTATAAAAATAATATTGTTTAAAATATTCCTTCTTCATTACTACAAAGGAAAACATCCAAAATACTTATTTTAAACATTAATGTAAATACAAATATCTGTTAACATAAACACCTTCAAGATGAATTATTTTCCTTAAAATTCACTAACTTGAAGCTAAATTGACTATTCTCTAAATACATAAGAGCTGAGATTAATCTTCTTTCATATCATTCACTCTTCCATAAAAATGATTGCAAATCCAATACTGAATATGTCACTTCTTGAAAGATGTACCTGAACATCTACTCATGGAACTAGTCTATAATAAAAATCAGTCAGAGAGCTAAAATATGAAGAAGAGAATAAATGATTAAGTGTGATTTTGTTTGTAACCCCCACTAAGGCAAGGGATAGTATTTTAGTGGCTAATTGATCATCAGGGTAGACTTTAAAAAACTGTCAGTGCTGTGCTTTTCTAAACATATTTTTTTAGAATTGGTCCTTTGCAAATATTTCTGTTTAGTATGCTAAATTACTAGAATTTAATATTTCTGTTACATTATAATAAAGACATAAGCATTATTTCACTTGGTAAATTAAGCATTTTATGTGTTTATTTTCTAGTAAAATAGAAAGCTATTTATAAGCACTATTATTCTCAAAATAAAACCTGATTGCCTTTCAGATGTCTTTTCTTAATTAAAATAGAGGTGCATCACGTTTCCTTTCTCTTCCTTCCCTACAGTCTCTCCTAGCTGTCCTTTCTTGAAAACCTCCTACTGTACAATTCTGAAGTTGAGAAACAGAGGCACACATGCACGTTCTCGCGCTCGCTCTCCCCCCCCACAACCTACTGCTGTTGTTTTTGTTGTCTCTTGCAAAGAATCATGTTACAAGAACTTCAAAGTCAGTAGCTTTGCATTTATCCATATGTCCTAACAGTTTCTTAGTTTACAATGAGTGCCCCCTTTTTATGTTTGTAGACTCTAGTTGTTTAAGTTATGTATATTTAAGAATATCAGGAAATCCCTCTAAAATTGGGGACCAGACAAGGCTGACCACTTTCCCCATATCTCTTCAATATAGTTCTTGAAGTTCTAGCCAGAGCAATAAGACATCAAAAGGAGATCAAAGGGAACAAAATGGGAAAGGAAGAAGTAAAATTATCCCTATTTGCTGACGATATGATAGTGTATATAAGTGACCCCCAAAATTCCACCAGAGAACTCCTACAGCTGATAAACACCTTCAGCAAATTGGCAGGATACAAAATAAACTCAAAAACGTTAGTAGCTTACCTATATACAAATGACAAACAGGCAGAGGAAGAAATTAGGAAAATTACTCCCTTCATGATAGCCACAAGCAATATAAAATATCTGGGAATAACCCTAACCAAGCAAGTGAAGGACTCATTTAAAAAAAAAACTTTAAACTTCTGAAGAAAGAGATTGAAAATGACATCAGAAAATGACAGGATCTACCTTGTTCGTGGATCGGGAGAATCAACATAGTAAAAATGGCCATCTTACCAAAAGCAATTTACATATTCAATGCAATCCCTATCAGAATACCTACAAAATATTTTGAAGATATTGAAAGAACAATTCTCAACTTCATATGGAGAAACAAAAAGCCCAGAATAGCAAAAACAGTCCTATACAATAAAAAATCCTCTGGAGGAATCTCCATACTTGATCTCAGGTTGTACTATAGAGCAACAGTAATTAAAACAGCATGGTACTGGCACAGCAATAGGCTAGTGGATCAATGGAATCAAACTGAAGACCCAGAGATGAATCCACACACATTTGGTCACTTGATTTTTGACAAAGAAGTCAAATCCATTCAATGGAAAAACGACAGCATCTTCAACAAATGGTGCTGGTCTAACTGGATGTCTACATGTAGAAAAATGCAATTAGACCCCTATTTGTCACCATGCACAAAAGTCAAGTCCAGGTGGATTAAAGACCTCAACATAAAACCAGAGAAATTAACCCAGTTAGAGGAAAAAGTGGGGAAGAGTCCGGAACAAATAGGCACAGGAGACAACTTCCTGAACAGAACACCAACAGACCAGGCCTTAACATCAACAATTAATAAATGGGACCTCATGAGACTGAGAAGCTTCTGTAAGGCAGGTGACACTGTCAAAAGAATAAAGAGACAGCCTACAGACTGGGAAAAGATTTTCACCAACCCTTCATCTGACAAAGGTCTAATATCCAAAATATATAAAGAACTCAAGAAATTAAACACCACCAAATCAAATAATCCAATAGAGAAATGGGGCTCAGAACTAAACAGAGAATTCTCAACAGAGGAATATCAAATGGCTGAGAAACACTTAAAGAAATGCTCGACCTCCTTAGTCATCAGAGAAATGCAAATCAAAATGACACAGAGATTCCATCGTACACCCATCAGAATGGCTAAGATCAAAAACTCAACTGACACAACATGTTGGCGAGGGTGTGGAGAAAGAGGAACACTCCTTCATTGCTTGTGGGAATGCAAACCAGTACAACCACTTTGGAAAGATATCTGGCACTTTCTCAGAAAAATGGGAATAGGGATTACTCAAGACCCAGCTATTCCACTCCTTGGAATATACCCAGAAGATGCACTACCACACAACAGGGACATACGCTCAGCCATGTTCATAGCTGCCTTATTCATAATAGCCAGAACGTGGAAACATCCTACATGTCCCACCGTAAAAGAATGGATAAAGAAACTGTGGTACATCTACACTATGGAATACTACTCAGCTATTAAAAACAAGGAATTTCCAAAATTTGTGGACAAATGGATTGAACTAGAAATTTTCATAATGAGTGAGTTCACACAGAAGCAAAAAGAGCTAAATAATATATACTCACTTACATCGAGACACTAGTCCAAGGTGTACGTCCCCATGAAAAACTGTACCTACCAGGATAGTGGCTAAGAGGGGAGGACATCCTGTTGAGACTTTAGGTGTGAGAAGCCTGGGAGAATGAGGAAATAGAAGGATCCAGTGGGTCCCGGAAAACTACAGGCAAGTCTGGGCCCTGGGGTCCTCCGCAAACTATGGCAACAGCCAAGGAAAATATAGGCAGTAAACCTTGAACCTCTACCCAGACTAGCCAATGGACAGGACATTCTCCACTGTTGAGTGGAGAAGGAGATCTGACTTTCACACAAACTCTGGTGCCCCATATTTGAACATGTCCCTTGGATAGAGATGCCTGGTGGCACTCAGAGGAAAGATAATAGGTCACCAAGGAGAGACTTGATACCCTATGAGCATATATAGGGGTAGGAGGTCCCCCTCAGACACAGACATAGGGGAGGGGAGTAGGGGGGAAGTGGGAGGAAGGGAGGAATGGGAGGATACAAGGGATGGGCTAACAACTGAGATGTAATATGAATAAATTAATAAAAAAATAATATCAACATTTACAGTTTCCTTCCTTATAAATATTTGTGTTTTAAAGTTCATCATATATATCACTGTTAAAATTAAATCTGAATGAATTGGAATTTTTGTTTTATCTGTAGAAGGCATTGTCCTCATCACTGGCTCTGAGATAGGTAATTTATATTACTTCCAGAACATTTCATCCTAACACCACCTGGGAAGAGAAATTTTCTGGAGGATTGGCTTTCATTTCATTCTAAATGTCTGATTGATGAAATTAAGCATGTAAACATTTAAGAAGCTGAATTAAGAGGTTCGTGAATAGAATAAACATTCTTTTCTTAAGTCCCTTTAGATTTGCTGCAAGATGAAGCATAAAATCTAAAATAAACATGTATAATTGCTGGATTTGGGGCTTAAAATTGGACCATATTGCAAGTATTGATATACATATTTATTATCTAAATTTAGAATTAGAAGAAAATATAGAGTTCACATGGTTATATAAACCAAAGTTTTTTATTTTACTTTGATGCACTGAGGCTGTGGTAAAATTTCTGTCCAAGTTGATAAAGACACGTAATAACAATTTTATTATCATTTAGCACTCAGGTGTTTCTGAGAGTAGAACAATGGGAGTTCCCACAAAACATATTAATTAAACTTCATAGAGATATCCCTTTTCAACCAAAGGCAGCAAGTGGTGGATTTGCATGACAAAGACTATTGAACAATTTATGAATACTTCACGGTTAGGGAATTTTTTTTGTTTGAAATGAAGAAGACAAAACTTTAAGATTGATAAAGTAATTGTTACAAAAGTATTTGAGTGAAATAAACCCATGTGGGAACTGGGGCATTTCATTAAAATCTAGGAATACAAGTGCTCAATGCAACTTTGTATTCAATAAGTGTAAAATCAATCTCAAATTCATTTATGTTGTACATTCAAGACTATAATCTATGTGAAGAAATTTTTTGAACTGTATCGGGTATGTGACTAGATATTTTGTTTTATGTGCTAGTTCAGACATTTCAGCACCAGTTCTTGGTATAGCCTTCTCTCTATTGGTATGCCTTTGTATTTTGTGAATGATTAATTGGCAGCATTTATGAAGATGTATCCAAAGCTTTCTATTTTTTCCATTTATATAAGTATAACTTTGTACAATACCAAGTTGTCATGATTAGTGTTATCTTATGAAAATCTTGATGTTAGTTATTGGATTTTTTTTCACTTTCTTCTGAAACCACTGTGCATCATACAAACTTTAAGAACCTTTTATTAATAAATAAAAGATAACTTTCTGTTGAAAATATGACTAGAGTTATATTTAATTTATGAATAAGCTAGAAACAACTGATATATTAGCATTATTAACAATTACATAAATGAAAATCAAATATCTACTTTTCAGGGTTTTTTTAATTAAATTACCATTTTACTGCATCATAAAATCCAAAGAAAATATTACTGTGATGTTGATTTTCTCCGAAGCATCCTGTTTACATCACTGCTTGCCGATTGACATGTCATTCTCTGTAAATTTATGCTTTCAACAATTGTGCACTTCTAAAAACCTCTGTTAAATTTCTGAGAATTTATAGCAAATGTTTAAGTTGATTAGATAGATGGCTCTTATGTAAATTTTCATTTACATAATTAGTAAAATCTTCAAGTGTTCCAGTGTGGGCATCAAAATGCTCAAGAAGAAAGCAAAGACAACATTAAAGAGTTATGATAGTTCACCTATCAAGTATGTTTGGACAAAATGTCTAGAGTGTTCATTTTGGCATTATGTTTATAAAATCTTTGGAAATATCTTTTTCAGAGATCTGAGAAGAGTAGGTCTTCATAATATCAAGCTAACTGGAGTTATAATTGTTAGAAATTTGAGATGTATATCAATGAGAAAGTTCATAAAGATTCCTTGGAAACAAATACCATTTGGAATACAGGTTATATTTGAACTTTAAGGAGTCCCTCTTTCCTTTGTCTGAAATTAAAATATCTCTCCTACCCATCTGTCTAAACTAGGGTTTCTATTGCTGCAAGTTGAGTAAATGTCAATCATAAGCTCCGGCTGTAAGGTGTTTTCTAAATTGGTTATCAGTGGAGGGCTCAGCCCACTGTGGGTGGTCTCATCCCTGGGCTGATGGTCCTGGATTTTATAAGAAGATAGGCTGAAAAAGCCATGAGGAACAAGCCAGTAAGAGCACACGATACTCATGGATAGGCATTTCTTTGAATGTAGGAAAATATTATCAATATTATCAATTAAGTCCCCTTCTGTGGAACATGGATCCAGATATCACCAGGGCCTTAAATCTCAGTGCAAACCACTTATATCAGCCTAGTCCTCACCACCTTTGTATTTCCTGTTCCACCTTGCTCCACAATACATGCAACACTCTATTTTTCTATCTTTCCTATTGCTTCATCTTGTACTTATTCATTATAGTATTGCCCAGTGCTCAGGACATGGCAGTGGTCAACATGGGTCCCCAGTGCTCCTTCTACATTGTCATTTGGTTTTGTGCCACAATTGCAATACTTTGTTCATTAAAATAATGCTTTAAAGATAGCTCTTTTAAATTCATGGTGTACCACGGTTATATTGTAATATTTATCTATGCCTAATGGCTGCAATTTCTCTTCAAAGTATCTCTGAGAGGTGTGTGTGTGTGTGTGTGTGTGTTCTGGGTGTTTGTTTCTGTGCATGTGTTGGATAGCCAGAATGTACTTTATAAAAAGAACAGTGAAACAGTGATACATTGAGACCTTAGCCACTGTGAAATTTTTCTAATAGTATGATTGTATAACATTCTGCTATTTAGCTGTGACTCTGATCTCTGATTCCAACTGTGTTTCTTGCCTGTCATTGTAAACCTGAATCAATGCATAATGTATTACAGAAAACCCTGTTAGGTTAAAATCAAATGGAATTGGCTAATTTTTTACCCCTCATTTTCAATACTAGAGTGGGCTGGAACTGTTTATTTCCCATATTCTATATATTTTACCTTGTTTTTTAAAAAAAAATTAATTAGGGTCTCCTAAAACAGTGTCTGCCAAGGACAGGGCTACGATAAGAACAGAATATTTCCATTCATTTCAAAATGACAATCTTACCTTTCTCCTTCTGTAAATGGACAGGAATTTTCTCCAGTATTCATAACAGGAGCTTCATGGGTTCATGGAAGGGCAAATCATGATGATGCAGACCCTGTAAGAATTGGTCCTCCTGGAGTGTTAGGAAAAGAACCCACTCTACTCCAAGACCAGTTAACCAAGAATTATAATATAGGAATAAAAAATGTACATCTATTCCTCCATAGGGTCCTATTGCACTGTTATGCTTTCTTAATTCTCTTGTGTCTTGACAATACCAGGCCGCACACCCTGTATTTTTAAGACCTAAGGAAAAATACATGATTTCTGTACAATTTCTACTTGTGGGTAAATCCAAAGCTCCTTATATGCCAAGTCCAAACCAGGAAGAAGAAGGCATATACTTAAAAATCAATTAAAATTCAAGAGGAAATCATATCTGGATTTCCAATATTCTAATTAGTCAATTTAGCACTTCTCCTCATGCCAGACAGCTTAATCACTGAAGTACACATAAGTATTTATTTTGCACAGTTCCCCTTGTTGAGGTTAAATTTAGTACTAAATCTTTAATATAAACACCACTATTAACAAAATAGAAGCTCATATGCAAGTCACAGATCTCTTGGATAGTTTACATGTACTAAGTGAAATTCTCAAATTATGATTCATTAATAGGATATATATAAAAGCAGGAGTTATATGTGTATATGTGAACAGTTTTAAACAAAAGTATTTAAATTTGTAAACAAATGTCTATACAGCAATGCCACAGGAAATGCTTGTGAGGCCCCTGGAATATATATTTTCAATCTGGAAGACATGCCCTAAACTAATATTTTAAGAATATTCAGCTAATCTCCAATCTTCTTGCATATATCTGGGTGCAGTAATATTAATAATCCCACTACTACTACACCTAAATATCATTACTTGAAAACTCTAGATAAGTTTTAATATTTAACATATATTATATTTTTCTTTAATTATTGGAGGACTATTAAAATGCAACAATTAAAATCTGAGAACAGTTCTTCAGAATTTCATAGCATGAGATGTAATATTTTATACAGTTTGTACTCCACTGGGGAAAAGTCTTCTGAAACCAAACTGCTTTCCACAGAATATTTCCTTTTGCAACAAGATAATAAATTCCTCGAGTTTCTACAAACCATCTTTGTCATTATTTTCTGTAGATTTTGATGGCATCCCAGGAGACAAAGATTGCTACTAGGAAGGATTCAGTACTGAAACACATTTTACAACATGACACAAAATTTAGCTCAAGGAAAATGTGTGTGTGTGTGTGTGTGTGTGTATGTGTGTGTGTGTGTGTGAGTGTGTGTGTGTGTGTGTGTGTGATGAGTAGTTGCATATAATCACAATAAAAGCAGTATGTATATCTACATGTTAGAAACACATATTTTAAAATTTTTTGCAGTTTTCTTCAAATTGCCTAGTATTCATTAAAATTTCAATTTGATAATAGAATGTATTACTGAGATTGGACCACAGTATATAAAGGTGTAGTGATTTTTAAAAGTATCATCTATATGTCTCTCACATTTTGGCAGGTAAAACTTACAGTTGACTGAAAACAATAAGTCTTGGAAGATGTGGCAGGAATTCACTAGAATTTCTGGCTAGATCGATGATGATAACTGATAGGTTGAGGCAAACATCACTTGAGTGACTACTGTCATTTGTGAAGCATAAGGTATAGGTTACAGATGCTGACTTAGAAATTATTTAAAAACTAAGATTTCTGAAAGAGGAAATTTTGAATAGGAAGATCTGCATGTCAACTAGTCCAAATCTTCTACCACTAGGAATCAAGTGTGCTGGCAAATGATACAGATTATCAGAAATATGGGAAAATTACTCAACAAGGAAATACCTGTGTAGATTATTTCACAGTATATATGAAAAGTGGAAATAAGTATTTTCATTATCAAAGTTTGGTTCTTTCAAACATAGACTGAATTAACTTTAGAAAACTGCTTATTGTTTTAAAGGGATGTTTTGACAATTATTTTGATACCATAACTTTTCTTCTTGATCTCATGGGATCTTATATTTTAAGCCATCATAACTTTACTAATTCTAGTTATTTTGTTTTATTACAGTTTGCCATGATGAAAAAGGCCTTATAATTTTTGAGAGCCAGTCTCATGTTTACAAAAATGTTGCTGCATTCATTCTAGTGTTGGGAAATGGTGTGTATATATCCAAAGCTACATGCGTGCTAGTGGAAATCAATAAATGGATAAACACTTTAGACTACAATAAAATTTAATTTTTTTATTTTTTTATTTTTTTGCACATATAGAGTTAATGCACATGAGTGATTATGTGTCCATGTGTTCCTGCAGAGGTTATAGCATGGTATCTTAATTACTTTTCTATTATTGTATAGGTACAATTTATAAAATAAATCACTTAATTGTGACTTTGTCTATAGTTTCAGACTGTTAGTGCATAACCATCATGCAGATAACATAGACATATTGAGGCTATACCTTAGAGACTGCATATGATACGCACTAGGGGTTCACAGAGAAATAAGACTGCGTCTGATATGGGCTTTTGAGGTCTCAAAGTTCACTCAGAGTGACAACTATCCCCTACAAGTCCACACCTTCTAATTTTTCCTAAATGGTCCACCACCAACCTTAAACCAACATTCAAATGTATTAGTCTATAAGGGCTCTTTCAAACCACCACAAATGTTTTGATGTGTTCTTCTTTTTTTTTTTTTTTTCTTTCCACAATATTGTTATAAGCACTGTCTTTGACTAATTGGAACCTTCCACATTGACTAGCTAACTGACCAATGATCTCTAAAGGCTCCTCTCTGCAAGGGTCAATGTCAGAATTACCTGCAGGAACAGCCATGCCTGGTAGGTTTTACAAGGTTGTATGCGAACAAAAGAATCATTCTTATCCATTGAGCTATTTCCAGCTCTTTGGCATTTTAAATTTAAGATTTATAGGTATATAGACATTCAGGTATTAAGGAAACACAAAGGTGATAAATATTCACCATCCAGTTGCTGATTACACTGTGGAGGAAAAAAATGTTTTCAAGTAATTATGTATAGCTTTGTCCTGCTTGCTGTGAAAGAAGGATAGATAAATTGATGGAAAAATTTATGAAGTCATTAAAATAAGAATAGAGTTGTGATCTTTCACAGGCTAGGATGATTCCATTTTTAAAAAATGATTGTAGTATTAGAAATAGAAACCCTGTGAGAAAAAAAAATAGAAGCCCTGCATGAGAAAGATATGAGAACTTCTCATAATAGATGCCTGTAAATTAACAAAAAAGACTGCCCCCTAGATATTCAGCCTGCTGACACTTTCAAACTGAGTGTGACATTTCCAGAGGCACAGCTGGGAGCATATACCCAGACATGATCTATCTGGGGTGGACTTTCCTTGGGAGACTGATATCTCAGTTCTCTGATTGTCATAAATAGCAGCAAAAAAAAAATGCTGTACATCAGTTGGCAGGAGCTCTAATCCCTGATATTGTCAGGCATAATTGGGGTAAGAGTTAAATCAGAATGTAGGACTTAATTATTATTATTTTTTGCTTTCTTTTGGTTCATATTTATACCTGCATATGACTATTCTGATTAAAAGCATATCACCAAGTGTATTGTAAAAATATTTAGTTCAGTGAAAAGTTGTGCTTTTATTCTCATCACATCTTGCCTGCTAAAACTAGCACGCCTGGTTCTATCCCAGAATCCTCTTTGCCTGCCAAATGTCCCACTGATTTCCTTATGTAGCCATAGTCCATAGGTTTTTGTTGACAGGTATTGAATCCGTAGAATACACAAGAGATTCCTTCTACAATACCCCCCTTTTAGCCCAATATAAGGCTCTTTTTGTTAAAAAAAAAAAAAACCTAACATACATTCATAGTTATGAAACAGTTACGAAAACTAAGAGGTAAGATTTAGATTCACAATGTCCAGTCCATATGCGTTTGTCTACTTAGAAGAAAGTATTTTATTATCTGTCTTATCTTGATGAGTTTAAAATTCTGTTCCTAAACCCTTTTCTATCATTTTTGTATTACCAATCTAAAAACATCTTCTTATACCTAAAAAATCTAAATATTAAGCAACTAAGCTTAATTGTACGACTCTAACTACTTAGCATTCAACCACATCAGATAATTGAGAAGGAAAATATATTATCTGAGTATGTAGGAAGTGCTAGAAAGCTGCTTCCAATACTAACAATTGATGTACAACTGGCTACCTGGACATTCAATCCTGTTTCCTCTATTATGTTGGAACAGCAATCTTCAGCCGTCTGGCCCAGTATAACTGACAGACATGTTTGTGAAGCAGAAACTTTGAAGTACTTCCATACCCTGTTTTGTTGTCTCTTTTCTATTGGTGTTTGGTGCTTTTGTTTTGTAAACCTATAAACTCTTACAAGTAATATGCATGGGATGTACAAGTATCACAATTAAATTAAATTAATTATAACTTTTTAATTAAATATGACTTTTGATCTTTGAGCAGAAAAGAGACCTGTCTTTCTTTAAGCCATTCTGGATTGTACACTGAACTGTAATATCATTTTTTATCTATCCCATTTGAAGCAACAGAATAAGTCCTGAAGAATTTGTAGCGAACTGCACTCCTTGTATACTCAGGAAATTAATTTTCTTCCTTCTCAAGTTTCTGATGTGGTTGAAGACCAGATAGCTTAGTTTTACAATTCAGCTTAGTTGTTAGGGATTAAGATGTTTCTAGGTCTAGATAGATTTTTAAGTTGATAAATATGAGATTGGCCAGCACCACATAAAGAATAAACCCTCCCACCTCATGGTCTATAACTACTCCTTCTACTCCTCTCTCCCTCCTTTCTCTCTTACCCTTCTCTATCGTTTACCTCCCTCTCTCTCTATCCCTTCTCTCTCTCTCTTTTACCCCTCTTACTCCTCCTCTCTCTTCCCACTCTTCCTGTATCTGTCTCTCTCTTGGCTATCCCTCACCCCTTGTCCTTCTCCCCACATGCTCATTTAATAAACTGCTCTACAACATAATATCTGGGATTCTCTGGGATGACAGTGCACAGCTTTCCTCTGAATGGGCTGGTTAACCAAGTCCCCTGGACTGTGGACATATTCCCCCAGATGTTCTACTTTGATTCTGAACAAGGCCAATAACGGCCCATCCCACTGGGCCCCTGGTGGCTCCCTGGTGGCTCCCTGGTGGCTCCCTGCCCCTCTGGCTGTGTTCTGCCAGACTCAAGCACTGACCAGCTGACTGTGTTCTGCCAGCCTCAGGCACTGTCCCTCTAGCCATGTTCCAGCTCTATGCACTCTACTGCACCTTCTCTTCCTGCCCACCATACCAGTCCCTATGCTTTTGGGATGGAGGAGATGTTTGCTCTCCAAGCCAGGCATGTGACTATCCACATGTTACTTTGTTAGGGGCAACCACATGACTACTAGCTTCCTGCTGCTGCCTTGGTCCCTCCTGCTTCCCATTGCAGCTATGCAGGAGATTCAGTGGACACATGCAGGCACTGCCCTTATTCCCTAAGCCTCACCTTCCCAAGGGTGGGCTAGGGAAGGCTAGTGGTGGGGCCAAGCCCCTTCACACAGTAACAAGCTCCTGGCCTCCATCTGAGAATTCTCAGTGTTGTTAACTTGGTTAATTATGGACTAAGAAAGTGAAATATGCCTGTCCCTTGGGTTTCTCTAAATCTGTTTTCCATCTCTTAAAAATAAAAATTTTCTGATTTCTTTTCTACTGTCAAAAAATCATACAATTGTTTATTGGGTATACAGTTGTTTATTGGCTGTGTTCTTACCATGATCTAAAATGTTTTATTGCTACTTTATGCTTTTGCTAATTCCTGGATAATTAAATAAATGCTGTTTCTCCTGTCATCAGCTAACCTGGATTCAACTACAGACTTTGTGACTAATGTATTTGATATGGTTTTCTAAGTTATTCTATAATGTTCCACTGTATTAACATGCATTAGTTTACAATGTTAAAATTTAAATCTCTGTCTCAAACCACGTTTAGCCTAAAATTCTAAATGTAATGTTATTCATAATACAAAACTGTTCTACTCCTTTCAGACTGTATTTGTGTTTTTAACATTCCAATTTAATAGAGATAAAACATAACTCTTATTCTTTAAGTATTTAGATAAACTATGAACAAAGTTGTCAATTTAATATATTCTTATGATAGACAACACCATGGTCTCACTTTTATCTTAACTAAAAGGCTGAGGGTGTTTCCTGAGCCCCCATATAAGAACTGGTAAAATCCTTAAAACCTGAGAGGAGCCTTCCCAACTGGCTCAGTAACAGAAAACTATACTCTAGGCTTTAACCACTGACCCTGAAGAAAAGTGGAGGTCTACAAAGCCCTTGCCAGGGTCCAGCTTGAGTCAGCTCTGCCAGCAACTGTTTCAGATGTAGCCAAAAGGAGACATTGGTCTCACAGGTGGAAAGTGCAAATGAGACACTGGTCCCACAGCCTAGCCTGTTGGCAAATTTGGCCTATGGATGTAAGAGTGCTCACACACAGGCTTGTTCTCTGTGCCAGACCACTGGAGGTGCAAGCAGCACAAGAGCATTAGACATTTCTAGCCTTCAAACTCCTTGGTAGAGAACAGATGGCTCTTAAATTCAAAAGCCTCTTCAGAATCAGGGTAACGCTATAGGTCTATAATAAACTCATACTCAGGTTAGATAGTTACATGGTCAGCTTCTATCATGGAGATTTCAGGTACCTTCTGAGCCCTCTTCATATACAGGAGACCAAACTTCTAACTGTCAGGTCTAGATACAGTCTACCTGGTTGCCATAATTTTAGCTAAAGGACAGTGACTACTTAAAACAATTTCACCTATGTCATAAAGCTTCCAAAAGTTGTTTTATGAATGTTAAAAGGTGTAAAAAGGTGTTTTAAGGTTGATACACACAAGTTAAAGTATTAAAAGGTCTACGATGTGTTCCAAGAAGGTGTTTTAAGGATGATACATACAAGTCATAAATGTTAGAAGCCCTAAGAAGGTGTTTTAGGAATGCAAGAAAGGCTATGAAAATATTTCAGGTTAGTAAATGCAGGTTCTGAATGTTATAAGGACTAAGAATGTGTTTTAAGTTGGTAAATGTGAGATAAGAAGGTCTAACAGGATGCTTCATTTCTTCCTGTTGCTATGCTATTGTTATATTAGCTCTACAGTGTTGACACCGATCAAGGGGGCTCTAGTTTATTAATCTAACTATAGAAAACATTCCACTATAAGTTTCTATAATAGTTCAAGCTCAAGCTTTTAAATTTCCTTCAGTTTATCTTTTTCGTAAAATGTCTCTCATTGTACTATTCATGCTTTAAAACAAAGTTCTTTTTCCAGTCAGTTCCCTACTATGCCACATGTCTACTGAATTTTCCTGTAATGTATACATGTCCAATAATGTGTATTTCACTGCAGATTTCAAACAGTGATTGATGCTAAAGTGTTTAAATTTATCTATGTCCAAACCTTTTTCTTTGCTCTGCCAAAATTCTGATGCACTGCCTTAAACTTTTTCTTTTTTTCTCTCCCAAGAGTTTCAAATATACACCTAATTTTCTCCCTAACCTACTAACTTTGTCTTCAGTCCACATAAATATTCCAGTATCCTGCCAGACCTCCTATATCTGAGACATCGTCAAAGCAGCTATGCACAAGTGCTCCCATCCAACTTCAGAAGTCATGCCAGCTGGACCTGCATTGTTCTTCCTATCTAGAACTGCATTGCCCTTCTCAGCTGCAGATGTTCTCAGAATATGGACAGCAAATGCAACAGCCTGTTCTTCTGGAACCTGGCCAAATTTTCAACCTTTTATCCCCCTATTACTGGTCAACTGTCAGGAGGAAATAGTTAAGATGATTACTTCACCACTTATCCATTTGCAAAAGGCTGAAATGGTGCGCTCCAATCCTGGGACACACAGCTCCAGGTTCTCCCAGCACTTCTTGGCCCGAACTGGTGCAGGACATAGCTGACACAACCTGCTCTCTACCTTGAACATTCAGGACAGAACTTTCCTTCCACTCACTATAAAATCTGGATGTTTTGTTACTATTGCTTTTCTTTTTCTCTTTTTCGCTTACATGGCCACCTACATTTATATATTTAAACTTACCTTATATAAAAACAATCCAATGTTCCTCATTTTTTAGAGAGAGAGGAAGTACAGAGAGACCACAAGGACCGTTCATTCTTTTACATGGCCCTGGGCAGGGCCACATCCCTGTGTCAGTTAAAAAATGACATCACAAGTAGGTGGAATGAAGCAGAATGCTAAGAGTCCCCTTCTGTCACAGGCCAAGGGGAAGGGAATAGGGTGAAAGAGGGAGGGCATGGAGGGGGAACTGAAAGATACAAGTGATGAGATAACAATTTAGATGTAATTTGAATTAATTGTTTAAATAAAAAAGAAAGAAGGACTCTGGGCTCGGCCCAAGCTGTGTGTTCATAAAGCTTGGGTAGGCTTCTCCTCTCATCCCCTCATCTGAGGAAATAAAACCAAATTTCACAAAATTTTCTAACTCGGAACCATTATCCAATTTCCCTAGTAAATAAACACTTAAATATTTAATATCTATGTCTATAGACCTGAAAGCTTCTAGTCTTTGTACAATCTAACCTAGGCCTAAAATGCTTTCATACTCTGAGATTTACTGATGAATAGCATCCCCCTTTCTAGCTCTTTTGAACTCTGGTGGCTGGTTCAACTCCAATGTTCTGGCTCATACTCCTCTCCTTGTTGACTGGTTCAATCTGGCTTCTCTCAGCTTCTCACTACATTGCTTTGCTTGGCCTCTAACTCTAGCAATCTATTCTAATCTTTCTGGCTTCTCATTTTATGATTGACTGTGTTTTCACCTGTGTCTAGCTTGTTTTGTCTTCAGCACCTCTTTGTAAAACTCTCCCAGTAAAACTGCCTCTGAATTCCAGGAACTTACCTGCCAGGAACTAAATTCCACTATACTTTGTCTCCATTCCTTGACTCACATTTCCTGAATTCATAGATGTGCATGCTTCTGACTCCTAGGTGCTGGGATTAAAGGTGTGTACCATTGTACCTGATCCTAAGCTTTTCTTACCTGAATTTTGTTCTATACCACTGGCCTTGAACTCAGAGATCTGCTTACTTCTGTCTCCCGGGATTAAAGGCATGTCTTATTCCAAATGGATCACACATACCTAGAAGGTCTTTGATTTGATCTCTTCTTTCCAGAGCAGCCATGTTGCTGGATTAAAATTCTATAGACATATAATAAGTAATTTATCCAATTATAATAATATGAAAATATATCAATTAAAACAAGATGGAAAATATTATGTAGATTTAGTTTTTTCATGAAGGTAATTTGTTGCATTTTATAAATGCCCCTATCCAATGTTCTGAGAAAATAAAATGATTGTTCTTTGTGACTATTAATGCATAAAATCAGGCAAAACAATGTCTGAAAATTATACATTTTAACTATATAAGTTTTCTTGAATTGAGGATAAAATAAAATGTTATAAGTCATATGAAAAAATATGGAAGTAACAGTGTAGATATTTTTTTCTTCTGTGGGCATTATCTTTCTTGATTTCTATAGCAAGTCAAGCAAATGACATTATATACTGTCAAAGCTAAATTTAGTTCAGGAAAAGAGTTTGAAAGAAAGAAAATTTAATACAAGAAAATTTCATTTCTCCTTTCCATTCATCATATTGTCACATTGTGGGCAAAAGTTTTATAATAACCTTAACACATTTTAAAAAATAATTTTCTGTGTAGACACACACACACACACACATACACACAGAGTAAAATATACATATTATAAAACCTTTTAATATGTTCACCAGCAGAAAAGAATATATGGGAAAGAATATTCACTTAAAGAATTACATTGAGAATTTTAGATGCACCAAGATATAAAAGATGTTTTCTTCAAGGCTGCCAAATAAAAATAGCCAAAACACTAAGAATGGAACATTTATATAATTACAGATTTTGTGATGGTTCTTTTTGCTGTAGGTAGTTTATTATACATACATACATACATACATACATATATATGTGTGTGTGTGTATGTAATAATATAAATGTATATGTAAACTATTTTATAAAAAGATATTATAAAAAAGAAGCATTTTATGTTGCAAAAAATGTCAACTTCTATTTTAAGTCCCATGATTAGTTTAGAAAGAGGCATTTTTTAAAGTAAGAACTTCAAAGCAATAAAAGAACAATTCCAGTGAGATCTGAGAGTTAAAAGATCCACTCACATTTTCATCTGTCCCTTCATGGTCCTTCTGTGTGGTTGACCTCATAAATGTGACCTCAAAGATCTATGAATCACTTACTTAGGAATCTTTTTTTTTTAAGTTTTTTGGAGTTAATTATCTGAATAATTATTTTGAAGGTGTTTTTATTATTTGTCATTCACTTTACATCCTGGGCATAGCCCCCACTCTCTTCTCAGTCCAATCCCACCCTCCCTCTTTGTTTCTTCTATCCTTCCCCCACTACTCCTCAGATAAGGAGAGCATATCAAGTAGCACTAGGACTGAGGGCAAGCCTCAGCTGCTAAAAACTAGGGCACAATTTAAAAATATTTAGGATGCTTAATCTTCTTCTTTTCTATTATTTACATACTACAAACTTAACTACATAACGGAACATTAATCATATGAGTAATAGAATTTAATAAATTATTGATTCAGTGTCTCACAATTTCATATTATTTTAGTGGGTCTTTATGTAGAGGCCATAAAGAAGAACTCTACTGAAGTTCATCAAATCTAAATATTTGGTTGCAACCATGGACTGAAGTGTCGGCTTATTTTCTTTTTTCTTTCTTCTTTCTTTCCCCCTTTTCTTCCTTCCTTCCTTCTTGTCTTCCTTCCTTCCTCCCTTTCTTCCTTTCTTTTTGATCTTTTCTCAAGGCCCTGTGTGCTTCCAGGTTCTAATTTATCTCCATGGTTGGCTTTCCCCATTTTTATACTTATAATGGGACTTTGACTCTTTATAAAACTTTGATATCTTTCTCACAGCATATGTTATAAAAAGGTGCATATAATAACTTGGTTTACAAATGTTCATTATGGGGGCTGGAAGGATGGCTCAAAGGTTAAGAGCATTGACTGCTCTTCCAGAGATCCAGAGTTCAATTCCCAGCAACCGCATGGTGGCTCACAGCCATTTATAATGTGATCTAATGCCCTCTTCTGTCCTGCATGTATATGTGCAGGCAGAGCACTGTATACATAATAATAAATAAACCTTTAAAATGTTCATTATGATTATACAGGACACCCTTAGCTTTAGTGTAAAGCTAAATAAATGCCACCCTGGTTTAAAAACTCCAACCACTCACTATGCAATAACCAGTGAATACTATCATGTTATTATATCTCATCATATGGTAGTTGTATGAATTTATGTGAAGATAGCATTACAAAATCTTCCTATTATGATATAACTTGGAAATAAGATAAATGATTATATTAGAAACTTACATTACTAAGCAAATTATTCTGGAATAATATTGAGAGTATGGATTCTGTCATGTCAAAGACCTGAAGAACTCAAGAAAGCTATTCCTTACAGGAGACCTTGATGAGTCAACAAACAACACACAGTGGTACACACATGAATGGACAGATGAACTTGGAAAAGGCAGTGAAAGATTTTCTCTGACTACCCAAAGTGATGAATCTATACATTTGAAACTGACTACAATATCAAGCATAGCATGGAATCTGACTAAGCACAGTAAACTAAAATAGAATATTTTTATTTAAGCACATCTATAATAAAAATCAAGTATGTGTCTGTTTCTTGAAAAATTAATTTCCTCATGTGAGTATTAGTGTGTAAAATTGTTTCAGCATTAGTACAAAAAGGCTACATTAATAGGAAATTACTTATATTGTCAACTTGTATGTTCAGTGTGCTCTGAAGCCACTCTAGCCCTCCCTCTTCTTTATATTCACAAGTATTTTGGGAATTGTATTTCCTTCTCAATTTAAAATTATAAAGTCACAGACTTAAAAAATAGACTAATAGTTTGAGTGTGACCCCTGGGCCCAAATCTGCCTATCATAATGTTCTACTTGTAGGTTTCTAAGACCCTCTGGATCCTTCTACTTTGCCATTCTCCCATGCTTCTCTCATCTAGGGTACTAATAGAATGTCCTCCCCTCTGTCCCAGTTTCCTGGTAAGTGAAGACATTCATGGGACATGCCCCTTGGGCTACTATGCAGATATAAGTGAGTATATACCATTTGAGTCTTTCTGCTTCTGGGTTAACTCACTCATTATGATCATTTCTAGCTCAATCCATTTATCCACAAATTTCGGGAATTCCTTGTTTTTAAAAGCTGAGTAGTATTCCATAGTGTATATGTACCACAGTTTCTAAGGACAATACAGGCGGTAAACCTTAAATCCCTACCCAGATCTAGCCAATGGACAGAACATTCTCCACAGTAGAGTGGAGAGTGGGATATTACTTTCTCACGGACTCTGGTGCCTCACCTTTGACCATGTCCTCTGGAGGGGGAGACCTGGTGGCACTCAGAGGAAGGGCAGCAGGTTACCAAGAAAAGACTTGATACCCTGTGAGCATATACAGGGGGAGATAATCCCCCTCAGGAACAGTCATAGGGGAGGGGAATAAGGGGAAAATGGGAGGGAGGGAAGAATGGGAGGATACAAGGGATCGGATAACCATTGAGATGTAACAAGAATAAATTAATAAAGGAAAAAAATAAACTAATATACGTAACATTTTTGACATTTTGTGATATTAAACATCTCTCTCTCTCTCTCTCTCTCTCTCTCTCTCTCTCTCTCTCTCTCTGTGTGTGTGTGTGTGTGTGTGTGTGTGTGTGTGTGTATGCTTGTGTATATGAGTAATTACTTATAATTCCTCCCCCAAATAAGGATTGGAATCATGACAGAAGTGGATCGTTTGAAATGTCATGAACTTATTTTTTTAAGTTACCTGTGACAAACAGAAAAGATTGTGAGGTCAGTTACTAACTTGGCTTATGTAATAGAAAAAGTCAGATGTCTTACAGCTTTCAACACCTCAGGAGTATCAGAAAATGGATACTTTACAGAGAATTTATCTTCGTTTTGTTGAAGAGAGGAAACTGCAGGACAAGTTATTTATCCCATGCTGAGACACATCTTCAAAATCTCTTTGAAAGAGTTGCACAATCTAATTCACAGTGTACCATGTTTTCCACCAGCTTTGAAAGTACAGAGAAAACAGAGTGGAAAATCCACTCTTTTCAGTGTATCCAAGCTATATTTATCACTGTCTTTCCAAACTCCTTTTATTTTACTCCAGTTTACTTTTTAAAGACCGTACTTTACTTTCCAGTACCCAATAGTTTTATCATATTATTCTAAGGAAAATGCTTTGAAAGTGAGCGAGGCTTCTGTTGTGTGGATAGAGACACTCAAATCTATTGTTCTGCATTGTCTGTCTGTGTTTGTCAGAACACAGCACAGAAACTTCTTAACTATAGAACAGGTGATAGCTGTTAGACAATTATAATTTATAATTCATACTTATGTAGTATTCAATAGTGTCTCACTATGCCTATATACAGGAATTATTTCAAATACACTATTTTATAGATCTATAAAAGAATAAGTGAATCCAAATCTCTGAACTTAATGCAACTCAAAGCCTAATAATGAAGGTATAGACTACTAGCAATATCTACAGGAGACTCTAATAACAAAGAGATTTATTGGCGTCTATAAGAGGATTTTCTATCTCAGTTTGGCCTCCTGGATCAAAATCTCTATGAACAGGATTCAGCTTAAGGGTGAGTCTTGAAGAAAGAGGTTAGATCATTCAAGGAAACACTTACAGTAGTAAAGTCAGGAGGCAAATCTCTTAATTGTCAAAATCTCTTAAATACCAAAAGAAAGATTAAGGCTTGCGACACATAGGGGTCATACTTTTCACTAGTTTGAGATTAGTGAGCAAATATATAAGACTTAAGTGATCTGTTTAAAACTGCTCATTGCTATTTATGTCTAGAAATCTGTATGAAAATGTTTTAATATATGTCCTACCTTTAAAACTAGTTGTCTGTCATGAGCTAATGACTACTAAATGTGAATTAAATCTATACCCAATCTTTATTCTTTTTGCAATGTTGGGCTTAGTTATTTGAACATAAGCAACCATTTCAGAACTGTAAAATTTAGCAGCTCAATGAAACCATAGATCACGGGAATTAAAGGGAGAAATACGAATCCTGAGATCTAACCAGAACATGATGAAGAAAAAAATTGCAAGAAGATGAAAACAAAATAAGGTACACTCACAAATATCAGTCAGGTGTGACAATTAGGAACTAATTAATTATCTGACCAATGATATTTAAAAGTAATATATTGTTTTATGATTTCTAACTACTAAGCAATAATACATTCCAGGCTTTCCTACACTGCTATAATTATCTACTAAGCATATAAATAGATGTTTTTTCAATAGGCTATGATGATAGGAATATATTTGAGAATACCAAGATATTACACTTACGATGATGAAGAGAAAAATAATTTACATTTAAAATCTATTAAACCAGAATGCAGTATTGTCAGTGAGATGTTCAATAGCTCAAATTCCATGAAGATATGTCATAAGTGCCATGTTCATGATCCTTTTACAGGCAAACATGAATATAATAAATTTATTTCTTTTTTCTATTTTTATAAATACATTTCATATATATATTTCTATATTTGACTATAATACACTTGTTTTGAAGACATTTCAGAGTTTTGCTTTATTAAAATACATAAAACTCTGACATAATTGAAAGCATAGCATGTATGAGAATAATTCATAAACAATGTGTTCTTGTTTTATCTGGTTAGCCTTATTTATAATATTAATTATTTCTACGAAATCCCTGCAACTGAAATATTTACCTTCATTTTTTTTTGCCTAAAGCCAACTAGATGTCATTGTTCACACCTTCTCTATAATCTATACAGAGACAAAGCAAATAAAAGATTTGGACATTGCATCACTGTTATGATACAGTGCAAGTATATGTCTAATGTTCTTTATTCAGAACAGAAGATCAGGATACATTGTTTGCACTTCCACTGGAGACATGGAAGAACATTTGCACTTCCAAGACTAAAACTTTGCAAATCATTTTTTGAACTTATATATGTGGTTGCTATAATACTTTGTTTGTTCAAGTTTTGGAGGGTGAGTCTAGATCCTAAGAGAGTTTATTCCCATACCAAAAGTATCTCAAACACTGAGCTTCATTTTAAGACCAAAAGTTTACTTTTTTATTTTTTTTTTATTTAAAGTAAAATCTGGCTGATTTTTTTTTGTGTGTGTGTGGCCAACTTCACATATAATTGGTCTGTATTCTGCTGATAGGAATATTTTTTATCAGTGTTTGGTTCATATTATGGTGTCTATGCTATGTGTAAAAAGCTGCCTACATATCCTTTTCCAAAAGCTGTGTATTATTAACTACTCAATGATGTAGGGGCATGAATAGATAATTGTTCTCATTACCAATTCTCTGGGACAGCAATTAGAATGACATTCAGCAAATTGCAGTTTCCCAAGGGCTACCAGTTTGAGACTACACCCTTTTATGGAAGAACAAATGCTGGAGTATCTAAGGACTCATATATTTAATTTTCTGGGAGTGACTTTTGGCTTTTTTTTTATACTAAAATTCAGCTGGGACTGTGGCTCACTGCATGGAGCCTGTCCACATGTCTAAACCCTCCATACATTGTATAACGATTATATTGTGTATTATGTGGATTCAACAACTATAATTTATAAAACTTACAGCTTATAACTGAAGCAAGATATAGAAGGTGGGACATCTGGCAGGCAGAAGAATTCTGGGATAGATCTTGGCATGTGGGAATTTAGTCAGTGGAATTTGAAGAGGGTAGACACTTGGAACCTTAGCCAAAGTAATCAGCCATGAGGCAAAATGCTGATTTGTGTAAATGAGTTATTTTAAGCTATGATCAAAGAGCCTAGATATATGTTCTAGGAGATTTTTGTATTTTGAGTCTCTTTAATCATCACTCCTGGAGCTTGAGCACAGGAGGAAAAACCTCCTACTTAATGGTGCCCACCATGTTGCACTGTATATAGAATGGCTATTAATAATTCATATTGATTCATATTACTAGTAACATAGAAGTTACTCTTTAACCAGATACTTGTCCCTGTAACAACACATGGAGACTATTACATCTTTTTTTCTCCTTTATTAATTTATTCTTTTCACATCTCAATGGTTATCCCATTCCTTGTATCCTCCCATTCTTCTCTCCCTCCTCTTTTCCCCTTATTCCCCTCCCCTATGACTTTCCTGAGGGGGATTACCTCCCCCGTATATGCTCATAGGGTATCAAGTCTCTTCTTGGTAACCTGCTGTCCTTCCTCTGAGTGCCACCAGGTCTCCCCCTCCAGGGGACATGGTCAAAGGAGAGGCACCAGAGTATGTGAGAAAGTAATATTACATCTTTAATCCCAGCTCTCAGGTGTTGGGGACGATAGGCCATATGACCAATGTTCAGCTATCTTGTCCAAGTTTGCACCTTTAAGTCTCTGTCTTTTCCAGAGCTTACCTTTCACCAGAAACTAGCTGACCTTGTTGTGAGTCAGCAGCTAAAGACAGATAGGGATGGAATGACCCTGTTGTGAGTCAGCATCTAGAGATGGATAGTGATAGAGCAACCCTGTTGTGAGTCAACAGTTAGACTAAAGCTAGATGAAGACAAAGCAAGATACTCTACATAGCAGGACTTCATGACCCTGCCTGAAATTCCCTGTTTTGAGAAAAACCTGCAACTGCGTTGCTATAGCGATATGCTTCCTTGCCCTCTGAATTATAAAAGCTGCTGCCTGACTAATAAAGTTGAGAGCTTGATCAATCAGACTTGCTCTCCTTCCTTGTGTCTTGCATTTCTCAACAGGTGACCTCCCTCCCGAGTTTTAGTCGAAACCTGCAGGCCAGGGCACTCAGGAAGGTAGGAGCAGGCAAATCTCTTTAAGTCCACAGGTCAATTTTGTATACAATTTGAGTTGAGGACACCAAGGCTAAACAGAGAAACCTATTTTGAAAAATGAGATAAATATATAAATAAATAAATAGAAAAGATAAGAAAAAGAATAATGTCCTAATACTGTGAGCTCTCATCATACAACAGTTAAATGATTGTATCTCCGTTTACATTTCTCTGTCTGTGCAACTTTTCCAGGAACTTTTAGTTTAGAGTTTGTATGTTCCAATCCTTGGCAATTATTTAGGGATGTAGGTTGCTCTGTTGGTCCAGGATTGAACAAACGAGTTAAAAGTTCTAAAATTGTATAAGGAAACCTGAGTTTTTAGTAGTCATATATTGGTTTGGTTCACTTACTAAGAAAATTAAGTCATTCAGAGAACTCTTAAATTGAAGCCCTTTTTAAATGAAAAAAATGAGATGTTTTTTTAATATTATTTACTAAAGATGTTATAATACTACTACTACTATAGTACTGTGGTTGTTTTTATTGTCATTCATGTGTGCATGAGTGACTATTTGTAGTATAAGCATAGAAGAAGAGTGTGTGATCTGTTTATGTACTGGATCAGGCATCTATGAGAACATATGGAAGCCAGAGAACTATGTATCATGACTCTCTTTACCCGTCATATTTTCTTGAGTGAGCCACTCAATGCAAACAAAGTTTGGGGTTTGTTGAAAAGGCTGCCCGGCCAGCTTGCCAAGTCAATATTCCTGTATTTCTCTACTTTCAACATGGAGGTTACAGAAACTGGTACAGTATATCAGCTTTTTACAAGAGTATGGGAGATCAAACAGGACTTCATGGTAGTGAAGTGAAGGGTTCTTACTCAAAAAGCTGTGTTTAGAGGTCTACTAACTCTTATTAGTGTTGTAATTTATTATTTAAAATTTTAAAAACTTATTTTTATTTTATTCTCCTTATTTAAATTGCCCAAAATTATTAATTAGTCCAAAAATATCCTGGATTTTAAGTAAAACACATGTTTTTACCTTGATCTATGGAGATGTAAAAGGAAGATAAGGCTAATTTTCTCAAATTGAATTATTAGCTCAAAATATGTTTTGAAAATAATAGAGTTGTTTCATTACTTATAATTCTTTTTATAGTTTAGACACCAGAAGGAAATGATTTTTCAAAACAAAGTCTAAATAGGTATTGCTAAATTAATAAATGTGTTTTGAGAAATTAAGATATTTACTTACTTAAACCTAAAGTTAGTAAAATAATATTTTAACTAGATAATTTTGCATCATGAATCTCTACAAAAGCTAGGCTTATAAAGATCATTTTAAATGCATTTTACAAACTGTACGCCTTCATTAGATTCTTGGAATTAAGGTGTAATCACTCCTACATTAATAAATAATTCATGATCTAATTAAATGTTCTGTATGTATTCTACTGGCTTTCATTCAATATTCTTACTGGATATTAACCAAGAGTATGCTCTATAAATGAAATAACTTTAAATAGAAACATTAAAATTGATATTTTGCATAATGACAATCTGTAAAAATTTAGTTCTGTATACTTGCTAAAATATAAAAAATCAAAACTTGAGACCTACCATTTTTATTTCAACTTGAATATATACATTAAAAATAGCAATAAGGGCGATTCCCACTCAAACAACCACAACTAGCCAGTAGGAATGAAGCTTTCATGCCAGTAAGAGCTTGGTTTCTCCTTTTCCTAGGATTCAGGAGAGTCTGAAGCAGGCAAGATTGACTGATGGGCAACAGTTAACAACTACAGAAGAGATCCAAGATGGTGGACAGCATTGTGGACCATGTTTAGAAGCTCCAGTAAACAATTCAGAGAATTACATAGAATTCTGAATCAGGAACACCGAGGTCCCCACACCACTGCAGCAGGAGTACTCCATGATTCGAAGTGACAAGAGTGCAGAAGTCCTGCATGTCCCTGCACATGGGAGGAGTGCAGATTTTCTCAGATCAGAGCAGCAGCAGCAGAAGCGGCAGCAGCAGCAGTGGTGGTGGTAGCGGTGGTGGCAGTGGCTGAGGTTTGTCGCTTGAAGCCCTCTGGCGGAGGCAATTGGTGTGCTGGCTGGTGGGAGTTGCTGTGGGAGAGGAGACTCTGGGCAGGATTTGGGCCACATGGCACCCTGATACCAAAACTGTACTTGGCGGGCGGACAGTTCAGTCCCTGAGTCCCAAGCTCAGCTCAGTGCACAGTTCAACCCGAGACACTAGCTCAGCTCAGTGTGCAGTTCCGCTGCTGTGATGCAGGCTGAGCTTAATGGGCAGATTCTGCCCAGAGTCCTAGCTGAACTTGCCGGTCAGATTGGGTCCAGAGACTCTAGCTGAACTTAGCACACATCGCAGCCCTGAGACTCTGGCTGGACTCTCCACACAGTTTAGGCTCGGAGTCCCTGGCTGAGCTCAGTGCATAATTCCATCCCTGAGACTCTGGCAGAGATTGGCGTGCAGTTTGGGGCCAGAGTCCCTAACTGCGCTTGGCGGGCAGGTTGAGTCCAGGGACTGTAGCTGAGCTTTTTGCTCAGACCCGGCCCTGAGACTCTGGTTGGACCCTGTGTGCAGCTTGGGTCCAGAATTCCTGGCTGAGCTTGGCAGAAGGTTCAGGCCCTGAGACTATAACTTACCACGACATGCACTTTGGTCCCAAAGAACCTAGCTGAGCTTGGTGTGCAGTCCCAGTCCTGAAACTCTGGCTGGACTCTGCCTGAATTTTGGGCCCAGAGTCCCTAGCTGAGCTCGGCAGAAGGTTCGGGTCCTGAGAATATTGCTGATCTTGGCGCGTGGTTTGGGCCCAGTGTCCCTGGCTGGTCTTGGCAGGGGACCCAGAAGGCTGTGGACACTTTGACCTGACCCAATGCACATTCGGAGACACAGAACGATTTCAAGACCCACAGTACAGGGGAGCTGAGGATCACTGGCTGTGAGAGTCCAAAATGACAGGGCTAGCCTCCTGCCATCCACACCAGTGAAGCATCAGAGCTTCCGGCCTAGGGTAATCGTGAGAAAACAGGTGAATCTATCATCAGACTCCCTCCACCCAACTCTGGAAGCTACCTAACAAAACCAGAGATGGCAAGATGTCTAAAAGACATCATAAAAGCATACGCAAAAAAACTCAAAACAATATGGCATCTCCAGATCCCAGCTATCCCAAAGAAAACAACCCAGAGAACTCAAACACAATGGAAATATAAGAAAATGACCTCAAATCCTTAGTAATGAGGATGATAATGGAGGAAACAAATAAAATTTATAAAAATAGCAATAAAATTGAAAAATGAGCAAATGAAGTAAAGTATTTTAAAAATTACCATTTATATTTCTAAAGATATTGAATAGAAACTTTTCCCTCTCTCTTTGTCTCTCTCCTTCTTTCTCGCTTTCTTTCTCCAATCTTTGTGGTGTGTATCTATTTGTAAGTGTGGGTGCATGTGTGACAAATTACTCTGAAGCTAGAAGACAAATTACTGGGACATTTGTTTTCTTTCCACCTTATAAAGCCAATGAACCAAACTCAGAATTTTAGGCACAGTAGTAAGCATTTTTACACACTGAATGATCTCTCTATCTTTGATTTAACTAATGGTAATACTTGGAATAAGAGATTCTTTGGGGTCCCACACACCACACTAGCCAGAATCAGGTAGGCTAACTGTAGATCTTCATCTTTCCCAGCTTAGTAGACTGTCTGATTTTTCCTCCCTTTTCTCTCTGTTCCCATCTCCAGTGAATCATTCAAATCTTCTCCCCCTACACTTCTTCCTCATATCTCTTTGTTGTAGCCTCTAATGTCATCAGGAATAACTTGGAAATCTGCAAGCGAAGCCTGCCAGAGAAATAAGTAGTCCAGAAAAGCACAGAGGTGCTTCAGACCTTCACTGCCCTTCTTTTCCTCCAAATCCAGTTTCTTAGTTTTATCCCAAGTATCTGGGTAGCCTACTTCATATAGGTTTTCTTCCATATTTACACCATTCCAAGATGAATCAGACCTGGTGGAAAACTCTGCTTTTTCTTCCTCCTGTGGAACTCCTCAGCCATTTCCTTCTAGCCTCTCCCAATTTTAAAGTATCAGCTCACTATACTTAGGAACACATTCTAATATGACACCCCAATGGACATACTTTTTTGCATCCCAGAAGCATACCTACCAGGTAACACACAGATATCACAAACACCTAGGAACTAGAAAGGACAGCAGAAGCCAAGGAACTCCCATCCAACAAAGGCAAGATAAGATGCAAATAACTAAAATTATGATTTCCCAAACCTAGATACCTTGATGCCATATGAGCTCAAAAACATATTTGATATCATCCAAGACAATATGTCTACACTTAACAACCTTACTACAGTAATCTCAGAGAAATAAAACACATTTGATATATAAGAAAAATAGCACAACATAGACTTTGAATATGACAGAGGCTCTTAAAGAGCAAAAGAATAAATCCATTAAATAAATCTATGAAAACATAAACAAGCCATAGAAAGGAATGAGTAGAAATGTTTGGTACTGGAGCTACTGTAGCCAAACCCAGACTATGCTACTGCACACCTAATTTCCACCATCATGCACTAGCAGGCAACCCTCAAGGACCAGCAGATTGTGATTCTTCTTAAGGAAGAACAGCACCCCCCCTCCAGCAAAGTTATGGCTGTTTGAAATGGTACTGTTGTCAGGGCATCTTCCATCAGTATCTTAACAAAAGGTTAGCAGCCTTTCCCTTACAACACCAAGAACTGTCTTTGGCAAAGACTGCAATGTGACTGCAAACTTTAAGCTGGTCATCATCACAGAGGAAGCCCGTCAACAAGAGGGCCAGAACTGACTCAATCTTTTCAGGTGAAATGTGATCATCTTCAAGTTCATCATTCTCAATGTTGTGAGGTACAGTCCAAACTGTAAGCTGCTCATATTTTCCAATGAAGTGGATATCTTGATCTATGTGGCTTGGAAAATAAGTGATTTTCCTCAAAACTGAGTTACTGGAAATGCTTATAATCTGGATTCCACTCAGTTCTGTTACCTGATGTGAGAAAGCCTGGCAATTCAACGCTGAGCTGTCATGGGAGGGGTGCATAGAAACTCCTTTGTTCCCATGTGGAGCAGTGTGAATGTTGGTAGCATTCCCCTAGAAGTATCTGAACCTAGAAGCGGGTACTGATGCAAACAAGGAACTGTGGCAGGAGGTCTACAAGCAGAGCATTAAAGTGCCTATGAGGTGACCAAACTGAAGGGTTATGTGTTTTGGAACCCTGGCCTCTCTGGCAGACTTGGCTGAGAGCATAATGAAGAATCTTAGATGGGTGCATCCCATCTCCACCATAATTAAGGGTCTCTATGGGATCAAAGACAAAATCTTCCACAATGTCTCTTGTGTCCTGAGACATAATAGAATCTTAGATATTGTGAAGGCAACTTTGCCTCCTGAAGAGGAGATCTTCCTGAAGAAGAGTGCGTATATGCTCTGGGGGATCCAGAAAGAGCTGCAGTTGAAGGTCTCCCCATGTTCTAGTACTTCACAGTCCAGGTTGCAGCAGGGTTTCTATGGAGACCAAACACTGTCTCCTTCTCATCTGCACTGTGGTTAGTGCAGTTGTAATAAGGTGGTCTGGGACTAATTTCAATTCCCACATCTCTACCTTGATGTTGAGTCAAACTTCTGTAGTGGTTGCCTGTTTAGTGTGATAGTCCCACTTTTTCTGAGACACACTGCCAATTGTGTACAAGCTTCAAGTATCATGGAAGCCTGCTGTGGCACTTTGCTGTGGCACCTTCACCAAACATGTCTTGGACAGTGAGTTCCCAATTCTTCCTAACCTGGCTACAGTGTGTAAGTCCATTATGCATATCTTGTACATAATTGTTTTAAAGGATACTATTTTGTGTATTCTATGTGCCTGTAGTGTACATTGCAATATTATATTAAAAGTAAGATCTGCATATCAATGATACAATCAACTACCCAAGTGTCATGCCAACAAAAACTCCAAATAAATGTTGAACAGTGCAAAAAAGAATTTAAGACCCGAAAGTAGAAATAAAAATCAGTAAAGAAAACCCAACCTGAATGAAATCTCTAAGTGAAAAAAAATGTAGCAACTTGAACAGGAATCAGAGATTCACTTCTCACAAACAGAATACAAAAGATGGCATGAATAATCTAAAGAACTGAAGACAAGGTAAAAGAAATAAATACCTAAGTCACTGAAAATGTTAAATTAAAAAATAATTCAGGTGCAAATCATCTAGGAAACCTGGGTCACTATAAAAAACAATTCTAATAATAAATGGAAGAAGAATAATCCCAGGTTAAAGGCACAAAAATATTTTCAGTAAATTCAAATAACAAAATTTGCCTAATCTAAAGGAGATTCATATCAATGTATGAGAAGCATAAAGGAAACAAAATAGATTAGGCTAGAAATGAGTTTCTCCTTGGAACCTAACAATCAAATCAGTACACTTACAGAAGAAGTAATACTAAAAACTTCAAGGAATAAGAGCAAGTAACATATGATGGTAGATCTGAGACTCTAAAACTAGGGGAGCCTGGATAGATAGTCTATAAACTCTGAGAGATCACTGATGCCAGTCAATGCCAGTCAAACCTAAGAACAAAAAGAAGAAAAGACCAAATCTAAGATTGTTCAGTTAAAGCAAGCAAGCTGTATTTTAGGTATACCCAGGACAGGCCAGTTGGCTCTCTCACCCTAAGTTATAATTTGACAGAGCACTCATTGCTGGCTTCTTGATGTTCTTTCTATAAAACAGGTAAGTTGTTCATAGGAGAGAGCGTTGGCTGTTATAAATATTTTTAAAAAATACAATGAAACATATAGAAAATGGTTAAGTATATACATCGACTCAATGGAGTCACAACTTTCGTGTAGGTTGAAAAACATGTTTATCATTATATTTGTAAAAAAAAGAAATTTATTCTTCAGTCCAAATAAAAACTAACTTGCAAGAACTTAGCCCAAGACAATCAGGAGCTTATTTGTTAACAAAAAACAGAAACTTTAACCTGTACAGGAGAAACAGAAACTTATAAATATATTAAATGTAAACAAAGCCCTTAAGATGCAAGGTATTTTTCCGGTTTTTGTCTTCCACTAACTTGCAAAGTATATTGCTCACTGATAAAGCAAAAATTTCAGCCACAGGAGATGCAGAAAGAAAGACATCCCAAGGTAAAACAAAATTCGAGCAGTACCTATCTACAAATTCAGCATTCAAGCAGTGTTAATGTCAAATGGAATTTTCAACAAAATATACACCAAAGAAAATACAAAGAATAAATATCTGACATTAGAAAATCAAAAGAGGTGGGGAAATCACCACAACAACCTAATAAAGGAAGCAACAAACACTTACAGTTGACAACTCTCAACATTAATGATCGTGATTCTTCAATGAAAACACACAGACTAACACAATAGACAAAGACAGGATCTATGCATCCAAGAAACACATCTGAACATGAAGGTTTAAACATGAATTGCTATAAAACATGGAAAATATTGTTTGCAAAATGTCCATGAAAAGCATGATTAAGTACCCATTTTTCTATTTGACAAAATAGACTTCAAACGAAAACTAATCAGAAAAGATAAAGAAGAACACTATATACTCATGAAAAGAAAAATCCACCAGTATGACATTTTAACTTTTAACATATGCATCAAATAAAAAAGCCCTTTAGTTTATATAAAGAAACACCACTACTTCTTAAATTGCTTATTTACCCTGGCACCCTGTCCATGGGTGACTTCATTACCCAACTCTTGAAAATAAACAGGTCATCTACACAAAAACTAAATAGAGATATTCTGGAACAAACAAACAGAAGACATTAAACAAATGGACTTAAAGTATTTAGTGAATATTTTGCCAAAAGACAAAACAATATACCTTCTTATCACCTCATTGAACTTTCTCCACAACTGACCACAAATTCAGAAACAAAGAAAGTTAAGAAGTTTTCAAAGTTGGTTCTGTAAGCGTTAGACCAGCTTATAGTTCCCCTGATAGTAAATAAACAAAACCTTTCCTCACATTCTCTCTATAATTAGTCATCATTTGTGTTCTTGGTGACATTTACTTTGCTTAAGATGGAATATCAAAGTAGTTTTAATTTAATTTTACCTGACAGCTAATTAATTATTGTTTTTCCTCTTTTTCCTTCCTTTTTGTTGTCTGGGGTTTTCCTACTGACGTACAATGCATATTGATCAAATTCACTCCTATTTCTTCCTATATTCTCTCCGTATCTTCCTTAACTCCATGTGTGTTCTTCCACCTGCTGGAAGGATGTCCATGGGTGTAGGATCATCTATTGCTACACTGATTGTTTCTCAGGAACTACACCCTTTAAGGAAATTGACTGTCCTTCACTGAGAAGACATCAATTGTTCATATTGAAGCTTATAGCTTCTCAATAGGAAGTCAGAACATTAATCCTTCATCCCACTAGTGCTAGGAAATTTGTTATGTTGTTCTTATAGGGATTGTGTGTATGCAGTCCTAACCACTGTGAATCAATGTATTACTGGCCCTGTTACATTAAATAAATGTTTTTGAATATTTATTCAAAAGCTCGATCTTCTGCTCTTTTCATCTTTATATCTCTTCCACAGTTCTTGATAAGACAAGGTGACAAGATATGATACATTTTAGATTAGAACTTCACAGTCTGCTTTTCTCTGAAGAACAACTTGTTTACCTCTGTGCTAACTGACAGCAGGTACAAAAATTGTTTCTGATGTTGTTTCAGAAGTGCACAAATGCATTTTTATAGAAATTGGAAATTAGGATCTTTCCTATCTGCACAATCTCATAGCACTGGGAATTGCAAGCATATCATATGACACAAGTCCTGAGGTTGATATTCACACACTCATATTTGCAATGAAATAACATTACTGACTGAGCTAATTTTTTTAGTACCTATAATTGGCCATTCTAATTCACAATTTGAGATACTACATATTCCCATTTAACTTGTGAGGAGAATCATATTTGTGGCAAGTGTATCCATTTTGTATATGGCCTATACATATCTTACAACAGACATCTATGGACACTATGTCATCCATTGAGGTACCAAAGTGACCATATTTCAGTAATGCTTTGGCAGTGATCCAAATCTGTAACACAATGTAAACATTGTTTATTTCACTGATTCTCATGAAAGTTCATCACCTTATATAACAACAATGAGTTCTATAGTTCTATAAAAATTTTTGAGAGACTACAATCAATAAATTTCACAGCAATTTATTGTAAATTGTATTCATTATCATTAGCAATTACCACTACTCTATTTCTTTAACTATTTTACAAGTTAAACTTTGTAAGTTTGTATCTAATAGAAAACATTCTTGCAGTAAATTTTGGAAGGGGACAAGATGGCAACGCACAGTAGGGACCTTGTCTAGAGGCCTGAGCAGTAAAGGCTATAAAACAGACTGAAGGGAACAACCAGGAGGGGCTCCAAACACCCCCAGTGTTTCAGATGGAAAACTCTGAGTTCGGAAGGGACAAACTTCTGACACCCTGCATTCCGCTGAATACAGGAGCAAGCACAGACACCCTAGGGAACAAGAGTCCACAGCAGCAGCAGCAGCAGCAGCAGCACCAGAAGCAGCAGCAGCAACACCAGCACCAGCATCAGTACCAGCACCAGCAATGGGAGCACTGCAAAACACTTGATCGAAATGGCCACTATCCAAAACACAGTCTTGGGGACTTCTCAGACTAAACAAGTAGGGAAGATAGAAAGATGCAACCACATTCATACCCACACCCACCCCAACTTGTCTGGAATTCCCCTGAGGTCAGGAACCACAAGTTCTGAGCACACTGCACTCTTTTTAGACCTGAAGCAGGATAGGTCCCCATGGATGCTAGGTGACATAGAATGGACAAATAAAAAAAACAGGAATACAGTGTTTGCCAAGCCAGTATATGAAGCAGCTGCCTTCCAAACGTACTAACCCAATGAATGACAGCTTAGAAATCCAAAGCCCTCTCAGCAGATGCCTAAAGGAAACGGTTAGAAGACAAACATCAAAAGCCAGGGCATAATGTCTCCACCAGAAAGCCTAGACATCAACAGATACCCTAAGGCAGCTGAATCTCAGGAACATTACCTTAAAACTACACTTATAAAGTTATTTCAGAATTACAAAGAGAAAATGAATAGATCCTTCCAAGAATTTCAGGAAATTACAAACGAACTGTGGCCATAAAGCAGAAACAAGAAGCCACAATCAAACAGGTGAAGGAAATGAATAAAGCAATTCAAGATGTTAAAGGTGGGATTAGACATCATTAAAAAAATCTCAAATTGAGAAAACCCTAGAAATGGAACAATTAGAGAAGAAAGCAGGAATCCAACAGACAATCCAACTAATTCCAAAAAATAGAGGAGAAAATCTCAGGGGCTAAAGAAACAACAGAAGAAATTGATACATCTCTCAATGAAAATATTAAAACAGAAAAATTTGTGACACAAAGAATCCAAGAAATCAATGACACCATGAGAAGGTGTAACCCCAGGATTATAGGAGTAGATGAAAAGGAGAATGCAAAGTCCCAAGGACCAGAAAGTGTTTTCAAGAAAATTATAGAAGAAAAGTTCCCCAACCTAAAGACAGAGATACCATTAAATATATAAGAGGCCCACAGAACACCAAATAGGCTAGACCAGAAAAGAAATTCCTCTCATCACATAATAATCAAAACACTAAATCTGCAGAAGAAAGAAAAGATATTAAAAGTAGGAAGGGAAAAAGGCCAAGAAATATATAAAGGCAGACACATCAAATTACATCTGACTTCTCAACAGAGGCCATTAAAGCCAGAAGGGCCTTGGCAGACACTAAGAGACCTAAGATCCAAGCCAGACTACTATATCCAGCAAATCTTTCAATCAACATAGATGGAGAAAACAATATATTACGTGACAAAACCAAATTTAAACAATATCTAAACACCAACCCAGCTATACAGAAGATTGTAGAAGGAAAACTCTATCACAATGAGGTCAACCACACAGTGTATAGATAACCTTGCAACAGCAAAGCTAAAAACAGTCAAGGCCACATACAATCACAACCAACTCCACAATAAAAGGATCTAACAACTAATGGTAATTAATATCTCTCAATATCAATGGCCTCAACTCTGCAGTAAAAACGCACAGACTAACAAAATGGATGCCAAAATAAGAGCTATCATTTAGCTGCATTCAAGAAACACATCTCAGCAACAAAGATAGACATTAACTGAGAGTAAAGGGCTGAAAAAGATATTCCAAGCAAACTGACCCATGAAGCAAACTGGAGTAACCCTTCTAGTATTAGATAAAATACACTTTCAAATAAAATTGATCAAGAAAGATGGAGAAGGACACTTCATTCTCATCAAAGGAAAAATCTATCAAGAGGATATTACTATCCTGAATATGCTCCAAATGCTAGGCAACCCAGATTAGTAAAAGAATACTTTTAAAGTTTAAATAACACACGATCCCAATAGTAGTGGTCTCCCATCTACACCCCACTCTCAACAATGGACAGATTGTCAAGGCAGAAACTAAATAGAGAAACAATTAAGCTAGCAGAGATCATCAATCAAATGGACATAACATACATCCACAGAACTTTTCACCCAAACAGAAAAGAATATATCTTTTTCTCCATACCACATGGAACCTTCACCAAAATTGATCATATGATCGGTCACAAAACAAGCCTCCACAGATAAGAAATAATTGAAATAGTCCCCTGCATCTTAGCAGACCAACATGAGCTAAAGATGAACATCAACAACAATAGCATTAACAAAAAGTCTATAAACACATGGAAATTGAACAATGTTTTATTGTTCTGACATCTGGGTCAGGGATGAATAAATGGAGAAATTGAAGACTTCATAGTATCAAGTGAAAATGAAGTCACAACATATCCAAACCTTTGGAACATAATGAAAGCAGTGATAAGAGGAAAGTTCATAGCATTAGGTGTCTTTACAAAGTAATTGGAGACTTTACATACAAACAGCTTAATGGACATCCCAAAAACTAGAAAAAAAAAGACTCAGACACACCCAAGAGGAGTACAGGGCAGAAATAATCAAATTCAGGTCTAAAATAAATAAATTAGAAACAAAGAAAGCAATTCAAAGAATGAATAAAACCAAGAGCTAGGTTTTTTTTTGTTTTTTGTTTTTTGTTAGCCAAACTAACTAAAAGAAGAAGTGAGAATGACCAAACTACCAAAATCAGAAATGAAAAGGGAGACATAATGGATACCAAGGGAATCCAAAGAATCATTAGGTCTTACATCAAAAGACTGCTGCAAAATTTGAAAATCTAAGTGATATGGACAAATTCCTTCATAAATTCCACTTACCAAAGTTGAATCAAGATCAGGCAAACAAATTAAATATTCCTATATCCCCTAAGGAACTAGAAGCAATCATCAAAATCTCTGAACCAAAAAAAGCCCAGGGCCAGATGGGTTCATCCCAGAATTTTACTACACCTTCACAGAAGAACTAATACCAATACTCCTCAAATTATTCCACAAAATAGAAACAGAAGGATCACTTCCAAATTCATTCTATGAAGTCATAGTCACCTTATTACCTAAGCAATACAAAGATCCAACAAAGAAAGTGAATTTCAGACCAGTCTTCTTTATGAACATAGGTGCAACACTACTCAATAAAGTTCTGGCAAACTGAATTCAAAATCACATAAAAAATCTCATCTATCATAACCAAATAGGCTTCATACATGGCATGAAGGTGTGGGTTTAATATATTGAAATACATTATATGTAATAAGCCATATAAATAAACTGAAGGAAAAAGACACATGATCATATCTTCAGATGCTGAAAAATTGTTTGAAAAAATCCAACATTGTTTCATGTTAAAGTCTTAAAGATATCAGAGATACAAGGCACATACCTAAACATAGTAAAGGCAATATACATCAATGCTATAGCATGCATCAAGGTAAATGGAGAGAAACTTAAATCAATTCCACTGAAATCAGGGACACCACAAGGCTGCTCATTCTCTCCATTTTTTTTCTTGAAAGTACTAGCTAGATCAGTAAGACAGCTAAAGCAGATCAAGAGGACACAAGTAGGAAAGAAACAAGTTAAAGTTTCACTATTCAAAGATATATTATAGTATACATAAGTGACCTCAAAAATTCTATGAAGGAACTCCTACAGCTGATAAACAACTCCAGCAAAGTGACAGGATAAGAAGGAGGAGATAACAGTTCAGTGGTAAGTGAATAAATTATAATAAATAAATTGTACACTTAAAAATCTGGATGGAATAGATCTGACTTCTTTGTCAAAAATCAAGTGACCATATGTGTGTGGATTTATATCTGGGTCTTCGATTCGATTCCACTGATCAACCAGCCTATTGCTGTGCCAGTACCATGCTGTTTTAATTACTATTGCTTTATAGTACAGCTTGAAATCAGGTATGGAGATTCTTCTGGAAGATCTTTTATTGTACAAGATATTTTTAGCTATTCTGGAAGGATAGCAGGCTACCAAGAAGAGAATTGATACCATATGAGCATACATACAGGGAAGAGGTCCACTTCAGTCATAGTCATAGGGGAAGGGAATAAGGAGAAAATGGGAGGGAGAGAGGAATGGGAGGATACAAGGGATGGGATAACAATTGAGATGTAATATGAATAAATTAATAAAATATATTAAAAAAATAAAAATCTGGATGGAGGAGAGGCTGGCTCCTGAGACTGATACCCCAGTCAAGGACCGTACATGGTGAGTATGTAGACACTTACCTCAGTTGTAATACATAGGCAGCACAGTTTTCTGGTGGCTCCCACAATGTGGTGAGTAGAGACTACTTTTGTTATGGATTCAGGTTCCACAATGAGGATCACTCCTCCTCTGCTGAGTGTACAGGTAGTACAGATGAGACTTGATGAATTGTAATCCGATACTAGGGGAGGAGGGTCCTGCTTTCTGAGGGCTAGGGGAGGGAGGGAGAGGGGATGATGGAGAAAGGGAGATGCTCAGGAGGTGATAAGGGAGGGGACTAAAATCTGGATGTAAATTTTAACAAATTAAAACTGCAGAACAAGAAAGTAATTTCTATTTCCACTCCCACAACATGGGCAATAGCTCGGAGACAGGCTGAACCACGAAGGTCTATGCATATTCAATCGTTCTTACTGGTTACAGAATACATGTGATTTAGGACTAGATGCCATTATGCATGAATATTTACAGATGTCTTTCCTCTACTCATGCAAAGTGCAGAGAACTAGCCTTAATTTCTAGGTGCCACCTGCACACCTCATACACATATAATTTTGAACAGTTATAATGCTTGTAAGAAATTATCTATTTTTAGAACAAAAGAATTGGATTTTGACGTGGATCGGACCTGAAAGGATTCATTTCTCTCTGCATATCAGATGCTGACATTCTACATCCTTTCTTGCTCCAGCATCAAGTGCTTCAGCTGCTGTTCTCCATCAGAACAGGACAGCTCCCAAGGCAGCTTCGAAGAATGCTTCTGGTCCCATTGGTACAGCATTTCAGACTGTCACACACAGGACTTTTATTAAGCCTGGAAGTTCTCAACATTCAGAAACTGGACAAAAAGTGATATCCCTACCTTTTTAAATCATTTCCCACATTTTTATTTGGGCCATTACAAAGTTATTATTCATCTCAAATCAGCTGTAAGAAACCCCAAGAGAATGATATCCCTTTTCCCTTAACATGGGTGGTTTCTTTCTCGGGCTTTAGATATTTCTTTTCATTCGGTGTTGGTTATAAGTTACTACTGGTCTTATTCAGAAAGAAAACAAAATTTAGCTCAGGGATATCTTTCTTTTCCTTTATCTTTCTTTCTTATGTTTAGAGATAGGAGATGAAAAACAAGAAGGGGGATATAAAAATATATAGATATGCTAGGACAAAAAGTAAATTATCGAGTCGATATCTCAACCTTAGGTCTAAAGTGTGTTCACAAGGTTATTTTTAATTCACTAGTATAGAAATTTGTATATAGATGCAAAATAAGTTAATTTTGATACAGAATTTAAATTTAAGATTATTCTTCACACACATTATATATATATACATTATATATATACTGTATATATACATTATATATATACCGTAAATGAGGTATTATACCCAATTCTTTGAAAATCCTACCTCAGGCTATATAGGATAAGCAAGTTAGACAGACAGATTAATTGTCAACTGATCAACTCATGGTTACTTCAATTACTAGTCTATTTCTATCACAGAAATATACATCCTATATGTAACAGATAGATATGATTCTATAGACAGACAAGGTAAAATACTTAGATAAGGTCTTTGAAACCCTCCAAGTACTACACAATATGGCATTTAAATGTGTTTATATTGCTTTAATGATTCTTTGACAGTAAGACAGTTTGACTCCTGGAAGCACCTAGCCTATATCAGAGATGATGATGAGCATCAAAGAACCTCCATATGGAGGTGGCTTCAAATGTGGCAAACAAGCCACTGGGCAAAATGTCCTCATTTCAACCACTGACAGAATTTTGCCAAAAATTTTGGAAGCTTGTATGCAGGCAGGGTAAATAGCCAAACTCTGCAAAGACAGGAAAAGCATGTCCTCAATAGTTCTCGCACATAAATATATTGGTCAGATATACTGCGACAGAAGGCCAGAGATGGTGCTACAATATTTTAGGACAGTCTCTGTCATTTTATTTTATTTTTTAATATGGAAGCTACTAACCTGTACTTCACGTTTTCTGAGATGATTGATTTTGCTCCTTCTGAAGTCTATGATGTGGTTTCACAATTAGACTTTGTTGCCTGGGAGTTAGTATGTTGTAAGTTGATAGAGATGAGATATGAGAGATATTGAGTTACATTCAGAATTTCAGACTCACAAAGATATGAAAATATTGTCTTCAAGGTTGACAAATGCAAACAGCCAAATCATTATGAATGTAACATGATTCCTGAGTGTTCTGTGGTTCTTCTTGCTGAATGTAGTTTATTTTATATATGTGTAGTAATATAAATTTATATGTAGAAATAATTAATTTAAAAAAGAAAATACTCTTTCACTGTTGATAGTTTTAGATTTATTCCAATTTGCCAATATTCTCCAAAATGAAAAAAAATATTCCTGTGCTGTAACATAATTGGGTTTTCTTTTTATATATTTGTGTTCTGATGTTTTATATTAATTTTAATATATATTTGATCATTCTTCTGGTATTAGGACCTTTCTGTTTAAGTATCTTTCTTCTTTTAATATGAAACATTTTACATTTACAAAAGTTTGGCATGTGCTATTTCTAAAAACAATTCATTGAATTCAAAGCTGCTCTAGTTTTCTTTCTATTAATAATTTTAAATTTTCTGGCAAAAATAATCTTGATTTGAAATCCCAGCACTCGGAAGGCAGAGGCAGGCGGATCGCTGTGAGTTCGAGGCCAGCCTGGACTACAAGCTGAGTCTAGGACAGCCAAGGCTACACAGAGAAACCCTGTCTCAAAACAAAACAAAACAAAACAAAACAAAAAAAAAGAAAGAAATAATTTGATGTATACTACTTTATCCTTCATTGAAGGAAGTCAGGGCGGTAAATCAGGTCAATAATCTGAAGCAAAAACTATGGGTAAAGCTTGTTTGATGGGTCACTAAAACCTCATGATGGCCTCATATTTTAATACTACTTGGGACTACTTGCCCAGGGAATGATGGTGCCTACATGGGAACAAAATAGTCTATATCAATTAACAAGCATGATAGAATCCCCCAGAGAGGACCACAGGCCAATCTGACTTGAAAAAGCTGTCCACTGTGATACCCTTCGCAATTGATGCTAGCCTATGTCCAGTTCAAGTACACTTCATGATAACTAGGACACTCTGCTCTTTGTCAACCTAACAGACACATTACCTTAAGCTATAAACTTTCTTTCCATACTCAAAAGATATGTAAGTATAACATAAAACACAGTTTTTCCTTTTAAATGGTGCAGTCTTTAGAAGTATCTAACATATTATAAATCTGGTCTCTTTAAATGCACAAAATGATTTAACTATGGGCTTCTGCAAAATTTACAAAGAAGATAAATACTTCTTACTCAATAAGGGAAGTGTTAGAGTATATGAAATGAGCATTAATAATTAAATAAAACTAAATTCCTACAGTGTAAATCCAAATCTTGTAGCTCAATGTCCAGCCTCTGATATGCATTTACTTTGTCTGCTCCTAGGCTCCCCAAAGGCTGACAGCCATCCTTCCAAAGCTTTGCCATCTGCAGTACACATAGCTTGTCCAGTAGGCTTAGTTTATTTTTACTCCACATAGGCTATTAACTTTGACAGAGATCTCATGTTCCGGGCACCTTCAGGGTTTCTACTGCAAATTACAAATAACCTTCATATTTGACATCTTCTCCCCTCTGCATTGATTCCACCCCTTCCTCACAATTCTTTCATGATCCTTCCAAACCAGGACAACCTGGGAAACTCTGGCATGCCATTTGCCAAATTCCTCTGTTAGCCTATAAGCAGCCTACTTCCTTTGGAGCAGCTCTGTGTACAGACTGGGGCAATTTTCTGAGACCCTCAAGAAATACAGATTTCACCTCATTGGTCCTGAACTTTTGTTAGTTACAATGTAATCATTTAGCCTCAAGTTATCATCACTCCATTGCTCCAGTCTTTCAAACTCAAAGAACACCCCATTAAAGTCTGGCTACTAAATCATCTCTTCAACATATATTCTCAAAACCCTTCCCCAATCTATGAACATGGTAGTAAACGTCATTGCAGTACACAGGTGATTTTCATTCCAGCAACACCCCACTTCTAGCAAAAAATTTCTACTATATCTTCTTTCTTTGGTTATGATATAACCTATGACAAAAACACAACTTACAAGTTAAAACAATAAATTATCTGCATGGCTTGTATTTCCAGGTCATAGTCTATTATTGATGGAAGTCAACGCAGGAATTCAAGGCTGGAAACTGATGTATATACCATGCAGAGAATAATCAGATATATGGCTATTGTGGGTTCTCACCATTGCTTATTTGGAAAGCTTTTTTGGTGAAGCCATTCCTGAACTCTCTCATGTTCTTATAAGGAAGCCCAGAGTTATGCTCTAAATAACCTCAACTTATTGGATCACACAGGTGGTGTGTTTAGTTTTGCTATATTTTTAGTGTCCCATATGAGGCAAATAAATATTTGTCCACATTTCTCTGTGAGAAGTCAGTATTTTGTTATACTAGCACAGCTATAAAATTAATATAGTCTTTCAATATGTATTTTCAATATCTGTCAAGTTAGTGTTTCTTTTGGAACCATGCATTCATAACCATGGCATGTTTACTCTCCAAAATGTTTTTTTTTAGTAAAATTAAATATCTTCTTAAACTTTATCTCTGTTTCCATAATCATTAATTCTACATTGCAAAACATTATCTATATTTGTGTTCCACTGACTATTTGAAGCTCGTTTTGGAATTGCTGTAACTGTCACATTTAATATGTATAGTTGATCCAATGGTTTCTCAGTACTCATAATGAAGCTTTCTGTCATCTCAGAAATAGCTGAACATTAAAGTTTTTGTGTTTCTATTTTGAGTGTGCTGATAAATTCTGAAGTTGAACTTTTAGTTATATGCCCATTTCATATTTTATAAAACATATATGATTTTATCATTTTAGGTCTACTAAATGTGTCTTTCTTTTTAACAGTAATGTCTATATTGTTAAAAATCTCCTTTGTATGACTACCTGGCCATTATATATTTATTGTACAATATCTCATTTCTATATTTTTATTTTCACCCATGGTGTCTTTGTTTGAAAGCCTTTATTTTAATTTATTTTATTTTATTTTAACATCATGTAGTTGAGTCCTTTCTTTGTATTAATGCTGATTAAATCATTTTTATTATATATTAGTTATAGAAATGATACAGTTCCATATCATTCACTGCTATAAAATAGATCATCACAGCCATTATACTATAGAAACTTGGTCTTTTTAAATAAAAATAGATATTTTTGAGACATGTAAAATTTAACTCAATATTTGAAAGAAAATTTTGTTAAACAGATTCTACTTGCATAATTAGCTTTCATATCAACATTTTAAGTCACTAATGTGAATTTGTAATATTTTCTTTAACTTTATCATACAACTTTTTTAGAATAATTTAATCAACATCTACTAAGAAATAAACAGCAGCTTTCTTACCCCAAGGAGCTCTATTTCTTAAAAAACCTTTTATTTATTATTATTATTATCATCATCTATCATTATCGTTATTATCGTTATTATTATTATTATTATTATTATTATTATTATTATTATTATTATTATTATTATTAATCACATTAATTAACTGTAATCCCCTTACTCTTACCTTCCTCTCCCCACCCTTTCTCTCTTTTCGGCCCTGTCCTCCACCTCTGACAGGTGAAGTCCTCCTCCCCCACCATCTGACCACAGGTCTCATCAAGGTAGCCTGCATCCTCTTTCTGTGTTCCCATTGGCTGTCCATTGGCTACATCTAAACAGAGGGTCTAGATTCTCTGCTTTCCAAGTCTGTGTGTGGTGCATCAGTTTATGCAGGACACTGGGTCCATATGCGTTAGCCTTGATAGTCTCCTTGTGGAGCTCCTGACATCCCACCCCTACCACTGTCTTTACATCCTTCAACTCTTCCATACAACTCCCAACTCTTTTCCCAGAGACAGCTGCAAGTCCCAATTGGATTGAGTCTCACGAAGGACATCTATGTTGGCCTAATATCCACTTATAAATGAGTATGTATCATGTCGATCTTTCTAGGTCTGGGATACTTCACTCAGGATGATAATTAATAGTTCCATCCATTTTCCTGCTCCATTTCTAATATGCACCAACTTCTTATGTACATATATTTCTTGGTTATTTTAAAATATTAATTACTTTATCATATATTTTAAGGTAAAATATACAGATTTTTATATGTTACTATAATGAAAAGCATGACCTATTCTTCTGGACAATTTAGATCAATAGCCATTGGAGTTTTATGTATTTCATTATTAAATAATATGATTTATTTGATATCTTATTAAAATTTGTACGAAGCAAAAATTTTAAACACATATGAATGTGTTATTAAAATGTAGCAATAAACTAATTGTCCAGGTGCTTCATACAGTAGTCTGGTAGAAAAAAAGCATGCATTTTTCCACACACGCAGGAAAAAAATATGCAAAAGTAATGATGCTCAAATGAAATTTTGGTGAGTTGATTTAATTTTCCTACTTATTCAAGTAACTCACCAAATCCAGATGGGAAAGAAAATGCCAATGTATGCCAGATTAAACAAATAAAAATTTAGAAGCCAAATTGAATAATTGGTTTTTACTTCAGCCTCACCAGCTGTCTGGAATGTGATAGTTTCAGCCACCTGCCTCATTATAATCATAGCTATTCAAAACTTGTACCAATATGTTGATGAAAATGGGATTTTATAAAGACTATTTGCTTATATTATTTCTCAGGTGTCTCAGTGTAATCTAGCATTTAGTTGCTTATGGTTAGCAACATACAGAAATTTAAGTATAAAATATTATTGAAATATATATCATTAATTTTTCTAATTTAAAAGTAACACACCATTAGTATTCAATAAGAACCATGTGTCATGCATATAAAACTTAAAGAAAAGCTATGGAAGTTGTGATCTGTTATCTCAGTAGGTGCTGTCCATATTTACTTGTATCCTTTTCTTACAATATCCTATGTGTATATAAGCATATTTAGCATTTATTTTGTATATAACATTGTAAAGAATCTTATAAACTCATTAAAATTAGTTAGAAGATTAATATAGCCAGGCGTTGTCACTCACGCCTTTAATCCCAGCACTCAGGAGGCAGAGGCAGGCGGATCCCTGTGAGTTCAACGCCTGCCTTGTCTACAAAGTGAGTCCAAGATAGCCAAAGCTACACAGAGAAACCCTGTCTTGAAAAACAAAAACAAAAACAAATTAGTATAAATTTTATATATTTCATACTTTGAAAACTACGTACAGTCACAAATATTTATAAACATATTAGAAATTAATAAAATACATTTTTGTCTTTGTTAGTTACCTTTCATGGTGCCGTAATATTTAAATTATGAATCTGAATAATTTTCAATACTCAAAATATTAATTTTGTTAATAATTCTCATTAGCATTTTTAAGGCATCTGATCTCTTAGTCCAGCCAACATTATCAAGATGGATTTTATCGTGTACTCTACAATGGAAGTGTGTATTTGATGAAGAGTTTATTGATATGTGCACACTTGAAAAAGTCTGCTTAGCATATCATTCTAATACATAGGAAATCGTGCTGATTATGGAAAGGGAAAATAGCCACATTTAGTATTTTATCATAAACCTGTTGTCAGGATTAACATTTCACCGTGACCTCAGATCTGGCATTCCTAACAAACCTGCAAATGCTCTGTATCTTCACATTAATCGCGTTTCCAACACATGGACACTGATTTCACATTAAAATCACAGCACCAAATTCTGAACACTGAGAGTTTTGCTTTTACTAGCAAAACTGACTTTATTTACATTTTCCAGAGAATAAATGAAAGGAATTATTGAAGACATGGATGAAATGATGACTAACCATCATGCTAGTGCTGAATTAATAGTTTATTTTTGTCAGGCAGGAAAATAAATGTATTTCTGATACTCTTTGGTTAGAAGGCACAATGCCAGTGTCAGAAGTCTGGGATTGTTTTCCAGTGAGAAATGCAAATGGACAGGATAACATTGTTTTCAGTGTTTATCTTGTTATTGATGGGTGTTAGAATGTTTTTATTGATTTCAAATTGAAAAAAATATATACTTTACTCATATGTGCATTGAATATCATTTATTAAATTTACATTAACTATCAGGACCAAATTAATACATACATGAGTCATTGGGTTAATGAAAAGGTCCTATAGGATTAATTGTTTCTGCTAATTATAGTGTTAAATATGTTAAATTCCAATGTAGAATATTAGTATGCCAGATGTATATATTCTTATATATATTTATATCTTTAACCAGATTGTTTTAATAATGATATTCTTATACCTTTAAAAAGTCAAAGGTTTACTCATTTTATAAAATGTGGCCCTAAACCAAAGAACCAATTATCTATATCTATATATCTCATATATGTGTGTGTGTATGTGTTTGTGTGTATGTGTGTATTTTATATATGTATGTGTACATACATAATGTCAATGATTGGGGTGAATCAGGGAGAAGTTGGAGTGAGGAATCATTATCACTTTATATTGTATGAATTTTCAAATAAATATAAAAAAAGAAGGAAAAACCAAAGCTTCTATATTATAAAAAACAAAATATGGAGTTACAAATAGATTACTTTTTTCCCCTCTTTTCAAATTAAAGTGATAACATGTAGTTCTTGGTACATATCTTGGTTTAATTTTAACATGCGATAAGAAGACATTTAAGTCCAGATATATTTATTTTTAAAGTTATATTTTATTTATTTTATTTTTTACATTAAATAAAATAAATACATTTTAAATACAATCAAATAAAATTCTCTTTAATGTCTACCATTATTTTCACATATGAATTTAATCTAATCACTTTAGATTATTTGTGTGATTTTGAAACGATGAAATTTATATTTCACAATTTATACATAAAATAATGTGATATAAATATCTATTATAAAACTAAATTTTGGCATAAAATAACATTAATTTTAAGGAACGATAATGTTGACTTTTACTTTTCTCTCCCTAAACATTTCCATATACCCTTGTTGTTCTTTCAAATCAATGCTCTTTTTTGTTTTTCCATGCCAATACCCAGTTGTCATGTGTATATGCATATACATATATTTTTCCACAACCTTCTCATTTTGTACAATGCTACTTGTGTGCAATATTTTCAGGGTGAACCATTTGGTATTGTACAACTAATTGTTGTGCTCTTCCGAGTTTTTGGCATTCTGGACATTCCATAGTTGCTTGGCGTAGTGTCGAGAAGTCCCGGCGCTTCCCCATATGTTTTCACATCTCTGTGGCTGTGTTCCTTCAACTTCTGATTACATAATCATGATGATGAGACGTTAAGACTGCAGCTGCTAGTATTAAATATCAAATTTCTGTTTCGTTTTTTAAAAGTCAGTGTTGGAAGGTCACATTTTCTGTGGAGAAAAGGAAAGGGGAGAAGGGAAAAGATGGTGGGAGGTGGGAGCAGAAGAGAAGAGGGAATGGGCTGCATTAGGGTTGTAAAGTGAATAGTAAATACATTTAAAAAATCTTTATACCTCCTCATCTGTATCCTAAGTTTTGAAAGTTGTTTGGGGAAATATTTACTTGGACTTGGCTCAGAAACTTTCGATTTTGATTAGTTGTGGTTTTCTGTAGTGCTTTTCATGTATTGCAAATTGAAGTTTCTGTGATAAGATATATCTTAAGAAATTATTGGTGAATACTATAAATAGAATTAAAAATAAAATAGCCATAGTATTCTAATACAAATTTTATTTTAGAACTTACAGATTCACCATATTTTGTTATATAATATAGTCCAGTGAAGTAATGAAATTTGAGCTACAATACTTAACAAAAATAACTAGTTGTATTAAAATTTAGATAAAGATAAGTCTTAATTTTGTTTTATTTGAAAGTATGCGGTATAAATGAAATTGAATTTAGAAATGGAATGATGCTTCCTGATTAACATGAGTCAATTTTAATGGACTATATTAAAAGAGACTAAAGAGATGTTTGAAGTACTGAGCCCTCTGCCCCGAGTTCCAGGCCATAGTGGATCACTGAAGCACATTTTCTGTCAGAATAGGAGTTTTGAAAAGGCATATAAGATGAGAGTGAGGTCAAAGCCTAAGGTCTAGTTTCTTGTGAAAGAGATATGTTATCATATCAGCAAAGAAACAATCAGCAAAACAGACAAACAGAACCTTACGATGCTGGACTTGACAGTTTCAGGAGTATGGACACCAGACACAATGGACTGCACTTGATTTCTTCCACTAGATATCAGGGGAGATGTAAGGGGAAGACTTCTACCAGTGCCTCTGGAAGATACCAATCTATGGACACCTGTATCTCTGGCTTACTCAACCCTAAGACTATTCCATAAATTAGATCTTCAGATATGTGCGAATACATCAAAAATAAACTTTATGAATGCCAAAAGTCCCAGAATAAGAGTCTGAAGAAAGGGTACCTGATGGGCAGCTTGGCCTTCTTGTGAATTCCCTAGTAAAGAGAGTAGAGAGTGTCTGCAACAAGGACGTTCCTGCATATTCTTTGATCACTTTCCCCTGGCAGGGCTACTTTGCCAAGCACTGTGGTAGAGAATACGCTCAGTCCAGGGGCGACTTGACCTGTTGCGATAGGTAGATGCTTTTCTGAGAGGTAAAGGCGGGGTATTACAGGAAACGAAAGGGAGGGTGGAACCTGGTGGACAAGAGAGAGGAGGTTATGATTGGGATATAAAGTGAACAAACAAATTAATTTTTAAAAATTAGAAAAGAATAATAGAGAGTTGAAGAAAACTTCTAAAAGACATCCACATAAAATGAAAGACAATTCCGTATTTAAGAAGCCTTTTTAACTTAAATACAGTAAAATCAGAAGACAGACATATTTCAGAATTTCCTATACCGTAACACATTTTTATTTAAATTGGTAAAATGTGGAGATAATGAAAGCCTCTAAAATTCCTTTGAACTATTGATTTAAAACTACATCCATCCTCTGACATTAATATGTCTAAGGAAGGGCCAATTGATGTCTTTGGATACATGTCACAATATTTGCATTTGTGTTTGCTGAAATGCTTCCACTTTGTTTCCTTTTTTAATAGAAATATAGTAATATCTTACACATACTTGTTGACTATTGAAAACTTGTAAACATAGTTTCTCTCCAGGCATAACCATTTAAATCCACTGATGATGTCATAATCTATAAGTGGTATACGTAAGTATTACATACATTGCTGATCCCTAAGTTGGCTATGCTCTGCAGTCTGGTTAGAGGACATTTATAACCTGTATAAAGGAAAAATTTAGGACAATACATTTCAGTTTTACTTATAGTAAATTTAACTTACCATTCTCAGGTAATTCTGAACAAAACTACAGAAGACCATAATAAGGAGTTTTTATGTATTACCATGGTAAATCAGACATTGCTGAAGATTCTTCTATTAGTCTATACCATTTATCCATTATATTACTGTTTTACAGTGATAAACTAAATGCATAAAATGTGAAAAAAAAGTGAGAAGTTTTAGTGAGGGGACATTTCCCTTCAGTATCTCAAAATAAATCTACATTCTATAAACTTAGTGCCAAGTGATAAACATTTAATGAAAGGGCTTCATAGAATTTCATGATTCTATTTACTCTCCATTGTCTTTTAAATGTTGTATCATTATGTCAGGAGACATTGTTCTTCCTGAAGTTTTAATTAAGCAGAAACGATACTTTCAATGCTTGCTACTATGACTACTACACTATAAATAGATGCTTATTTGATGAATTTGGCTCTTCATTTTACAATAAACAGTTCTAAAAATAAAAAATACACTTGATGAGGTACAATTATTCTATTGTTACAACAAAGCTTGTGCAATAAATACTTTTAATGTAGGTATATCACATTTCAGAAGGTCAAGCAACAATGATTATATTTCCTAATTTTACAATGCATGAGATGGTTTTGGAAATGTTACTACATGTGACAAGGAAAGCCAGCAAAATATGTTTGTGTTAACACATGTTAAACTTTTTTTCTTTATAAATGGAAAAAGCAAGTGCTTGCTAAAGCAAGAAATGTAACATTTGTGTACATGGTTGAAAACTAATGTTAATGTTATTTTCCCCAATATGTCTGTTGTAAGTCAAACAGTGGTTTTTTAATGGATTATTTTATTAAAATATAACTGCATTTATTATGAATTTTTCAATGATTTATTTTACCTGAAAGGGTGCATGGAAAGGTCTTTGTGAGTACTTATAAAACAAGCTAAGTCAATTTTTATTCCTTTCCTGTATTTCAGTAAAAATAATGATTTAATGTTTATGAAAAACAGATTATTTCTTACTTAGTACTAAAGAACAATTTCAATTTATAATTTTGAGCCACAAAAATAGATTTAACACAGGGTGATAGTAGTGTATGTCTTAAATCTCAGCACTTGGGGGGATCTCTGTGAGTTTGAGGCCAGCCTGGTCTACAGAATGAGTTCCAGGACAGCCAAAGATTCTCATAGAAAGCCTGTCTGGTAAAATAAAACAAACAAACATATTCACCCAGAAAAATAAAAAACAAAGACCTAAAAAATAAAAATGAAACTCAATTTAACATTAAAAGTTAATAGTTTGATATGACTACTTTGGATATTTTATTTGTTGAAAAATTTGTAAGGAAATTGGCTAAGTTTGTTAATACTTTTTATGTAGTAGACAAAATTTGACCTTACAATTAGTAAAAGTATTTTCAGTAAATCACCGAAATTAGGATATTTATACATTTGTATGTTTCCAACAACATTGTTTCTATTGTTGCTACAAAGGTGAGCCAACAAATCCTTTTGAAGTGGCTATAACTATTTTTGTAGATGTAGCAATTAAGTATAGTTATTCATATATTACAAAGTTAATACTATTAGGTATTTACCTTGATATATATATATATATATATATATATATATATATATATATAAAGAGAGAGAGAGAGAGAGAGAGAGAGAGAGAGAGAGAGAGACAGAGACAGAGACAGAGACAGAGACAGAGACAGGGAGACAGACAGAGACAGAGACAGAGACAGAGACAGAGACAGAGAGAGAATATGTGTGTATAAATATATATGTGTATCTGGACATCTTAAATATCACATGTTTTTTTTTAACAAACTCAAAGTCACAACATATAGTAAGGGAAAACAATAATTGCCATTGTACCTAAGGATCTAAGATTAAAAGTATTAACTACATTTCGTGAGGAAGACCTACACACACTGAAACTACTTTTACCTTTACTGCAACTCATTTCTGAACATTAAATTGTTGTATGCATATCTTTGGGTACTATAGTAACCTGTGATGTTTTGTTAAGTATTATAATGATTTTGGTCTCAAAGTTAAATATTTTCATATTTACTGGGAGAAATTCTCTTTTTTGCAAAATAATATAATGGCTTGGAAGTGGATACAATTTTATTTGTTATTAATATTATAAATAATAAATAAATTCTAGGTGGGTTATTTTTTTAATGAATCAGTACTTTTGATAATTTCATATATATATACTGTATTTTTCTCATTTCATTCCTCTCATTCCTTCCATCATTTTCTGTATTCATGACCTCTTCTTTTCACTGCTGTTACACAAATACAAACACACATGGACATATGAGATAGATATACAAGCTACACATCCTTCTCAGTGTTGCTCATATGTTCATGTGTTTAGGGCTGACCACTTTGGAATAGATATCCTATCAGATGGCTCATCCCTGGTGAAATGTATTCTTCTATTGCAGGAGTCATTAATTGCATGTATCTCCTCAAATGGTAGTGAGGAAAGGCCATTTGAAAATTTCCACACTAACATTGACATCTTAAGTATTGTTGTCATGTCTTCTTCATAAACTATGATGTCTGGAAATATTGCATACATGTTTGTGGATGTAGCTATGTTAGCATGTCTCGGAGACATTCATATAAGATGGATTTATCCTGTATCTTAAAATTCTTATTTTCTCCCCTATTTTCTACTTTAAGATTCCATTCCACTACAGTGATAAGGGCCATCATAGATATTATGAATGACAACATATGATGGATGTAAAGAAATAGAGGAGAATGGGGGAGTTTTTCATACTTTTGGAAAGTATAAACCCATGCAGTCCCAGGGAAATACTGAATTAAATGTCATACTTGCAAATATTTTCTTTTATTTCAAAAGGGCAAACGCCTATATACCTAATTCCAAATACACAACTGTACATTGGGAAGAGCATTGAAGGGGTGTGGGGGAGGGACTTGGAGTTGGGTGGGGTGGGGGATTAGATCAGGCTATAAATAAATCAATCAATAAATAAGTAAATAATAAATTGGAATAATCCTTTCTATTTTCACATAATATATCCAGATAATGGTTCCTCCTACTTCTATCCCATTCCAATTTATATCCCCTTCTTCTCATTCTCCTGTCTTATTTCTGTAGCTAAGAAATCAAGTTCTATATGAAAAGCTATGGAAGGAATGGATAATCATATATTATTCATATTTTAGTGGAATTGCTTTGAGTTTTTCTCCATTTAACTTGATGTTGGATATTGGCTTGCTGAATAAGGCCTTTTTTTGTTTGAAGTATGCCCCTTGTATCCCCAATATCTCCAGAACATTTATTGTAAGGAGTGTTGGAATTTTTGAAAGTTTTTTCTATATCTGATGAGGTGACTGTGTGTTTTGTCTTTCAGTTTGTTCATACAATGGATTACATTTATCAATTTATATAGATTGAACCATGCCTGTATCTCTGTGATGAAACCTACTTTATCATGGTGGATGGTGTTTTGATGTTTTCTTATATTCATTTTGAAAGTGTTTATTGAGTATTTTTGCATCTACATTCATGAAGGAAATTTTTTCTCTAAATCTCTTTTTCGGATCTTTATGTGGTTTGAATATAAGGTTAACTGTAGTCTAATAAAATGAATTGGGAAATGTTTCTTCTGTTTCTATTTTGTGAAATAATTTGAAGAGTGTTAACATTAGCATTTCTTTGAAAATTTGGTAGAATTCTGAACTAGAACTGTCTGGCTTTGGGATTTTTTTTTTTTTTTTTTTTGCCTATAAGATACTTAATGACTGCTTCTATTTCACTAGTGGTAATAAGTATATTTATATGATCTTGATTTAACTTTGGTAAGTGACAAAAATTGAGAATATTATCTATTTCTCTTATAATTTTTCATATTGTATACTACAGATTTTTAAAGTATGTCTTTATAATTTGCTTTATTTTTTGGTATCAGTTTTAATGTCCCCTTTTGTTTCTTATTTTGTTATTTTGATATTCTTTTTCCACCTTTCATTAATTTGGATAAGTGTTTGCCAATTTATTGATTTTTTTCAGAAAAACATTTTTTTTGCATTTTTAAAGTTTCTTTATATTTTATTGATTTCAACTTGGAATTTGATTATTTCTTGATGTCTACTCCTTTGTGTTGAGGTTTTTTCTTTTTGTTTTCAAGTTTTCATGTGTTCTCCTGGGTTACTAGGACTACAACTCTTTACAACTCTTTGAGGTAGTGCTATGAACTTGCCTTTCGAAACTGCCTTTTTTGTCTCCCATGAGTTCAATTATGTTTCATTTGTGCTTTCATTCTTTTCTTTTGGGCAGATGGACTATGTAACCAGGAAAACCTTCCTAGATCTAAGTGATGTCTAGAGGAACCAAAACCATGAATATCTTAAAATTGAGAACAGGAGGAGAAAGGACCAATCCCTCCTTGCTCTATGCCTGCATGCCCAAGCATGTAAATTCTTGTGACCTCCACCTTTGCAATTTTTGAGGAAATCATGCAGCCCAACACTTGGGATTCCTCTCCATGCAAATAAAGCATCAACAGGAGTTCAGACCCAGTCAAAGCTGATCACTCCTCTCAAAACTCCTAGCTACTTTCCCAAGGTTTATATAGCCATCATCTCCCCCAACCCCAATAAAGAAGTGCTATGTAAGTAAAGGGCTATATTTCTAAAAAGTGCTGTATGAAAGAGACCTTTCTCCCTCTGGACTGGGATCCTGGAAGCTGGTCCAGCATCTGTATGCTTTGGTACCTATACCAAAGCGGGAAGAAGTGGGACCTGAGCACCAGACCTCCACATTTCTCTGTGGAGAGCCACAGATAGCAGCGCCCCCTGCTGCTTCCCCGGCGCAATGTGCCCCTTATGCGCATGTGCAGTGTGTCCCTTTTTGCGCACGCACAGTGACAAGCCCCCCCTTATGCGCATGCCTGAGGGCATAGCGTGAGGTGATGTGATCTGAACAAGGCATAGCGTGAGGTGGCATGATCCGAATGCACCAACCAAGAGCAACAACGTGGCAGTCTCTGATAGGACCAGGCACAGTATAAAGGTTCTGTGGGAGGTTTTCCCGGGGTAGTCAAGGTTCCTGAATAAACTGCTGCGAGAAGAGTTCCCGCAGGTGTTGGTGTCTTTCCTTCTGGACAGGGGCAGCATTGACATTTTGGTGGCCTGTACGGGGAATCTCAGAACTTGTAGCAGCCAGGGCAGCTAGCTGGTAAGTTCCCGGTCAGTGGGACATAATTGTTAAGTTCTCAGGCTTTGAGACAATAAAGTTCCGGGGCTCGGACAAAATGGGGAATTATATTTTAGGGAAAGTGAAAGAGGAATGGTTTGAAGGGGACAATTCTGCCCACGAGGACAAAGAATTAGAGGAGTTGGCTGAACAGCTAGATAGCATTATTATACCAAAAAGAAGGGGATCAAGATTACGCAGCCTTCAGCTCCTGAACTAGAGCCACCTAAGTCTCCAGGTGGAATAAGACCCCCGCCCCATATACCAGGGGGAGGTAGGTCTGCCTGTCCTGAGGTATGGAGGCAATTTAATTTGCAAAATGTCCCTCATTGTTACCCAGTTTTTCAGAATGCACAGGGAATCGTTATCACGACCCCTTGGATTTTAAAATTGTCCAAAGACTGGCTGAGTCTGTTTGTGCTTATGGCATGACCGCAGCCTTTGTTATGGCGCAGTTGGAGTCCCTAGTGAGATATTGCATGATACCATCAGATTGGCAAAATTTAGCACAAGATTGCCTTTCACCTGGCACCTATTTAGATTAGAAAGCTTATTACATTGAGTTCTCAGCTGAGCAGGCAACTGCCAATGCAGCTAATGGACAACCGGCATGGGACCAGGATATGCTTATGGGGCAGGGATGTTTTGCTAACCAACAGTGTTGGCTCTGTTTATTAACAATTAAACTTTATTGTACAACCCAATTAGCATAAACAAGAAGGGAAAAAAAGGTTAAAGGGACAGAAAAGTGAACCTTCCGGTATCCATTCCACAGGACGGGTCCTTAGATGTTTCTCTGTCCCACGTGCTGGTCCGGCCGCTCGCTCCTCTCCATGTGCTCTCCTCTCAACCTGTTGTTTTTTCTTCTCACCACCTTCCCAGTCACATGCAATGGACGGTCTCCTTCTCCCTTCGAGGGTCAATTAGGACAACAATAGCCACGGTGGGGTTCCCAGGTAGGCTTCCTGAATTCCAAGCCCAGGAAGGCTCCAAACAGTCTCTCACAAGGTATTCATGGTGTGCCCCAAGGGTACTGCTTCCACCTGTGACAAAGCTTAATCTTTCCCACACAACAGACAGGATATCCGGTGCAAGTTTTTGAGCAAATTAATTTTATTGGGACAAGGGCATGGAAAGCCCTTCCTAAACGAGGGGAAGTATCTGAAAATCTCACAAAAATTATTCAAGGAGGCAATGAAATATTTGCCGACTTTGTGGCCAGATTAGTTGATGCAACTGGAAAAATCTTCAGCGACTCAGAGACTGCAATGCCTTTGATAAAACAACTTATTTTTGAGCAATGTACCAAGGAGTGTAGACAAGCTATAAGTCCATACAAACATAAATCTTTAGATGTGTGGTTAAAGATCTGCAGAGAGAAAAGAGGACCATTATCAAATGCAGGATTGTGTGCAGCCGTGATGCAGGCAGCCCAAGGAAGGAATAGAAATGGAATTACTGGTCCTCAAAATTGGTTCAAGTGCGGCAAAGAAGGACATTTCAGATGCCAGTGTCCCAGGAGGATTAATCAGAATAGTCAAAATCCTCCTCCACGTACACCTGGCCTCTGTCCCAAATGCAGGAAAGGAAATCATTGGGCTAATGAATGCCAGTCAGTAAAAGACATTAATGGTCAACCACTAGCATCAGGATTTAGGGGAGGATGGCCAAAAGATGAGACATTGAGCCCTTGTCATCAGGGCCCTCAAATATATGGGGCAATGGAGGAGACCAGAGCTCCCGATCAGTGGCAGAGTCTGCGTTCTCCCATAGAATGGCAACGCCCTGGAGAGCTACTAGAGGGAGTGCAGGCCTCGACCTCTGTTCCACCACCAGACTCGTACTGACCCTATAAATGGGGCCTCAGTTGGTAGCCACTGATTTCACTGGCCCTCTACCAAAAGACACAGTGGGACTACTAATTGGCCATAGTTCTACTACATTGCAAGGCCTTATTAACATTCCAGGCTCCGTGACACAGCCTGAGTATAGGTGGAGAATCTTGTCTGGTTTTCCAAAACCATTACCAGTATTACATACAACCACAATTTTCCCAAGAATCTTCACCACCAATGTTTCGTTAACAAAAGAGATTGCACCTAATATAGAAAATATGGGCTTTCCCCTTAAGGGAAGCTTATGTTTTCAGATTATTGACTTGTCTAGCAGTCTTTCCCAGTATCTTGCAGGTAGCTGTAGCAGAAGCCTGGATAATCCCTTGCAGGAACTGCGTCTCTCCCTAGTGCATATCAATTCTACACAAACTGATGTCTCCATGGTCTCTGGGCTGTCCCAGTGGTTACAGAACGCCTTCTCTCATCTGCAGGAATGGGTGGGAATAAGAGATTTGAAAGTGTGTCTGGTCCTTGTCGGTTGCCTAGCACTCTGGTGCATATGCAGGATGCACGCCCGCCAACATCGCACGCAGGCCTCTATGATGCAAGCATTTGCTGCACTGGAGGCTGGGCAATCTCCTCAAATTGGCTTGGCATGATAGAGAAGTAGTCAGTGATAGGTATAGATCCTCCATTCACTTGGCAGACCAAGGCCATGACACTAATGTGCTTCCATTTCCCCTTCCTTGGCATGGTGAGAATGGCATATACTCAGATATTGCTTACCATAAGACATGGGCACCTGCAAGGGGTGTAGGACGAGGTACCGCAGGGGGAGGACCCGACTGTCCGACTCTGAGTCCCCCGAGAAGTAAACCTGATTGCATAGAGGTTGATGTCGGAAACTGTCTTGTTTGCTGTATGTTGGGGATGCCCACAGACAGCAGATCAGGACCCCCCTCTCCTCCTCAAAAAGACATCTTGACAGGCCAATGTGGCCCCAGGAAGATCATGTCAATGCTTCCCCCCTCTGGTTAATGCCCGCTCCATCCGGGGACCCAAGCTCACGTGTATATGATGGACCAATCTACCTCCTTTTCTAATAAAGAGAGGGAGGAGAAGAAGATGTTGAAGAAGAAGATGTTGGGGACGGGCTACATGGCCAATGTTCAACCATCTTGTCAGCCTATTTCTCCAGTGCAGGGGGGACAACCTACCAGGCATTCTTTGTGCCATTTGTTCAAAATTTAATGAATAAGGGGGAACTGTGGAGAGCCACAGATAGCAGCGCCCCCTGCTGCTTTCCCAGCACAATGCGCCCCTTATGTGCATGCGCAGTGTGCCCCTTTTGCGCATGCGCAGTGAGCAAGACCCTTATGCACATGTCTGAAGGCATAGGGTGAGGTGACATGATGTGAACAAGGCATAGCGTGAGGTGGCATGATCCGAACTCACCAACCAAGAGCAACAACGTGGCAGTTTCTGATAGGACCAGGCACACTATAAAGGTTCTGTGGGAGGTTTTCCCAGGGTCACTCTGATAGTCAAGTTTCCTGAATAAAATGCTGCGAGAAGAGTTCCCGGTGTTGGTGTCTTTCCTGTTGGATGGGGGCGGCATCGACATTTCTCCAATTTTTATTCTCTTAATTTTTCTTGGCTGTTTTTCCTTTCAGTAGAGAGTTGTTCAGTTTTTATGCATCTATAAATTTTCTTTTATTTGCTTTCTAATGTTATTAATATCTACTTTAATTATTGCTTGTCAGATAGGATAGAGTGTTTTATTTCAATTATTTTCTATCTATTGAGGTTTTCCTTATTACTCAATATGTGATCAGTTTTTGGAGAAAGCTCTGTGAGGTGCTACAATGAAGGTTTATTCTACTGTGTTTGGTTAAAATGTTCTGTAAATATCTGTATGGTCCATTTGATTTTTAAGATCAATTAATTCCTGAAATTATCTGTTTAATTTTTGTCTGTAGGTTCTGTCTACTAGTGAAAAGGAGGCATTAAAGTCTCCCAATTTTGGGAGCACAGAGATCCTAACATTTACAGATCAACACTAAAAAAACCAAGAATGTTAAGTGAGAAGGCTTGTCTCTTCAAAGGAAAATATGTATAACCTGTTTTCTCTGCTGAGGAGGTTATTAATGGTGGTGGTGAATAGCTTCTGTGATCTGTAGGGTATCTGGGTATCTGAGGCAACCAAAAGTAAGACAGGAAATAGACTAGATGACCTCTGTGGTATCTGTATGAATGACATCACACCAGATATTTGTCCAGGTGCTTAAGATAACACATGTACCTCTTCTATAGAACCCATCAAATCATGGTCATATCAATTATTAGTTTATTTTTATCACAATGTTTAACATATAGATATGATTCTATGCAAAGATAAGGTAAAATAGATCAGGTCTTCAGGAACCTCAGAGACATAAAGAATATGGTATTTAAGGATGTTGTCATTATTTTAAAGACACATTTACAATGAGACATGTTAACTCCTGGCAACACCCAGCCTACCTCAAAGAAGAGAATGTGCATCAATGATCCTCCGTATGGAGATGGCTTCAATTGCGGCAAACAAAGCCACTGGCAAAATGTCCTCATTTCTACCACAGACAGAATTCTTCCTAAAATGAGAACGTTTGGATGCAGGCAGAGTCAATCGCCAAACTCTGCTAAGATAGGGTAAGCAAGTCTCAAATAGTTCCTGGGTCTCAAATATGTCTGTCAGATATATTTGACCAGAAGGCTGAAGATGATGCTCCAGTGTTAAAGAGAATTTTGGGTGACTGGTGAGGCAGCAAATTGTCTGTGCTCCCAGAGAAGGCCTGTTGGAGATGGGTGATGGGATCGAGTTAAGGAAGGATGTTTGGAGAGGAATGTCCTTGTTATCCTCTGGAGGACTTGGGGAATGGGGTGATCTGCCACAGAGCTGAGAAAGAGATTTGGAGTTTTGATTTGAAGAATTGGAGGCAGAGGTGAACATTGATAGTTTGCTTCAATGCTACCTGGGTGCAATAGCCTGCAGGACAAATATTCTAACTCTTACATCTTCTAGTTTTATTTTGTACTCCTTGGCCTATACTCTTTTCCATGTCTCCTGATGGTTATCCATTTATTGGCTGCTTTTATCACTGTTCTGAAGTTTGTTTTTGATCAATCACTTCTCAATATGAAGAACTTTGTGAATGCATTGAGTGAGTCTAAAGAATATAGAATGAAAATTCTTAAATTATGATTATTATTTTTTTTTCTAGACAGGATTTCTCTGTGTAATAGCCTTGGTTGTCCTAGATTCACTTTGTAGATCAGGCTGGCCTTGAACTCACAGAGAGATCCACCTGCCTCTGCCTCCAAAGTGCTGGGATTAAAAATCCAAGAATCTTAATTCAGTCAAATATGTGACATATGATTTTGTGCAGTGGTATGCATCTGTTTTTTAACTTGGCAAAAAAAGAATTATTTTAATGGATAAAACATTTCAGGAACTGCCATAAGCAGATAGGCCCATACACAAGCGTGTGAAACTTCTGCTTAGTACATGAGTGGAGCAGGAAGATGTACCTCACTGTGGGCAGTGCCGCACCATGAGCATGCAGTCCTGGGGTTCAAATAAAGGCCTTCTGGACAAGCTGGGATGTGAAGTCTCTTGATAGGCTTTTCTTCATTTGCTTCTTCTAAATTCTTGATTGGAGTTTTTCTGCCCTGACTCTTCTTCCTGATGGGATATAATCAAGACTCTTAAGCTGAATAAATCCTTTCCTCCCCGTGTTGCTTTGATCATGCTGTTTTGTCATTGTAACAGAAAATAATCTAGGGCATTTTCCAGAGACCTAGAATAGTACACAGACATTTGGTGTGGAAACACCATCAGGCTCACACCATAACTAATTCGATATTGCTTCATTTGGAGAAGCTAAACTTTAAATATAAACAGAAAAATATTTTCGATACTCTTTGAAAATCCATCACTGAAAGTGCGAAGCCTGAAATAATAGTATAAAATTAAGATCATTTATTTATATATTTATACAGGTATTCGTTAATTGTGGCGGGTAGGAGGCTATATCAAGAACTGCATATAAAAGTCATAAGACAATTTATAGGACTTTTACTATGTGATTTATCTTGATAAAATAAGGGATTTTATTTTAATTTGCTCTGAGAGAATATATATTTCAGTTTTCTTGAGTGAATTTATAGTTCACTCAGGAAAAATTATAATCTGAAAGTTAAGATACTGCTACAAATTTGCACTTTCAAGATTTGAAATTAGGCAGGTTTCCCTGAGGGTATATTGTCACCCAGAATGAAGAAGCAAGCAGAGTCTTCAATTTATGATTCTTCAGGGGTGACTTGCCATATTATCTTTTCCTTGTGCCCCACTATAGTACTAAGAAGTAGATTTCCTCTGACATCTATACACTAGAGTCACTATTTGACCACTAATCCCCAGAATATTACTTTATATGCATGGCAGGCTGCCAAATAGTGAAGGTGGCTTTTGTCAAAAAATTCAATTTTCCATATTAATATATTTTATCCTTAGTGTAGCATTAGCATAACTATTTTGTCTTAATTATCAACCTTGCCTTTTTTCTACTATTAAATTATAGATATAAGTATGTTCTATTTATCTTCAAATTTCCTAAATTCTTCATTAAATTGAATTAATATTTGTTACTGTTTAACAATTGAAAGAAACACAAATAATTTGAATGTCAATAGATTATCTTATTACCTTTCTAGTTTTTCTGTAAAGTTACTTTTCAACTAACTGGAAGAACACAACTGGGAGGTCATAAACCCTGGTGTATAACCTACATTTGCTAATTTGTGAAATTATATTTCTTGTCAACCTCTAAGAATTTTATATTTGTACCTATAGACCTTTGTCAGAGCAGCTTTTGGTTTTGCAGTGGGCAACAGTAAATGTAAATCCTCATAATTGTTCAAGAGCCTAAGAATAAGTAAGAATAGTTATATCTTCAATTATATTCAAAACAGTTTTCTATGCAGTTATTTAAATTAAAAGGAATCCTGTGTTGAATCATATCTATAGGAGCATGATATTTTTTATTTGTGAATTAATTCAAATTAAGTTGTAAGGTAAAAGAAACAAACGGGAGAAATTCAAGTTAAATTTCAACAAGATTAACTGTCAAATCTTGTGTCCTTTATTTTGACATGTGAATACTATTCTCTAGTACTTGCTAACATGCTTTAAAAATATGACTTTGTCCTTCCAACACATGGCAAATGGATGTCTTTTCTGACAGTCATTCTTGTTTTTGCTGTATAAGGTAAAGGCGATATATTTTATTCAAAAGGGGAGGATCATCATGAAAATGAATTTCAATATTTTCTGATATGTGTGAGCAATCAGTGTGAACAAAGTCAAGACCATAAACAATAGAGTATTACATTTTCTCACAATCTGTGATTTATAGTAACAAAAAGATAAATTCAATAATATGGTGCATATTATGTCATCAATAAAGCAACATATTGAACCCAAATGAAAGAAGGTGTCTCATATTTATTGTTATCATAGTTTTATTAAAATTATATTATCGTGAACAAAAATATCAAGTACTTATAAATAGTAAATTATGTTTTCAACAAATCAAATTTATTTGGTAATTAATATTAAATATTAACAAAGAAGATTATAGTTTTGAAGTTGTAAATATTATGTTTAGTTATATCTTTCTCTATTTCTAGTTTCTGTTATTTGAGAATTATCCAATATGAAAATTTTCTTTTTGAAATCAACAAAATTATATGTTGCTTTCCTATTAAATCTTTTTTTAAAATTTTAATATTAATTTTATTAATTTAATCAGATTGCAACTCTATTGTCATCCCATCACTAGTATCCTCCCATTCCTCCCTCCCTTCCACTTTCACCCTATTCCTCTTCCCTTGGTCTATAACCAAGGGGAGCCTTCTCCCCCAATATAAAGTCATAGGCTATCAAGTCTCATCTTGGTAGCCTGCTTATTCTTTCTTTGAGTGCCATCAGGCCTCCCCACCAAGCAGAAGTGGTCAAATATGGAGCAGCATAGTTCAGCTTAGAGTCATTAACCACTCTCCACATAACTGTGGAGAATGTCCTGTCCATTGGGTATATCAGAGTAGGGGTTGGATGTTTACTATTGTATTGTCCTCTGTTAGTGAAATAGTTAGAGCAGACCTCCCTGGGCCCTGATCCACAATCACGATGTTCTTTTTGTAGGTTTCTAGGACCCTCTGGGTCCTTCTATTTCCCCATCTCCTATATTTCTCTTATCTAGAGTCATAGTAGGATGTCCTCACATCTGTCCCAATCTCCTGGTAAGTGAAGACTTTCATGGGACAAGTCTTTTGGGCTAGTGCCTAATTATAAGTGAGTATATACCATGTGAGTCTTTCCACTTCTGAGTTAACTCACTCAGTATGATCATCTCTAGTCCCATCCATTTGTCTACAAATTTCAGGATTCCCTTGTTTTAATAGCTGAATAGTATTCCATAATGTAAATGTACCACAGTTTTTTAAAATCCTTTCTTCAATTAATTGACATTTAGGCTATTTCCAGGTTCTGGCTATTATGAATAAGGCTACTATGAACATGGTTGAATATATGTCATTGTTGTGTGAGAATTTTCTGAGTATATTCCAAGGATGGGATAGCTGGGTCTTTTTTATTATTATTAATTTAATCTTATTACATCTCAATGGTTATCCCATCCCTTGTAGCTTCCCATTCCTCCCTCCCTCTCATTTTCCCCTTACTCCCCTCCCCTATGACTGTGACTGAGGGGGACTTCCTCCCCCTTTATGTGCTCATAGGGTATCAAGTCTCTTCTTGGTAGTCTGCTATCCTTCCTCTGAGTGCCACCATGTTGCTCCATCCAGGGGACATAGTCAAATATGAGGAACCAGAGTACGTGTGAAAGTCATACCCCACTCTCCACTCAACTGTGGAGAATGTCCTGTCCATTGCCTAGATGAAGAAGCCCTATTCCCAGTTTTCTGAGAAAGCACCAGATAAAAAATCCTCCAGAGGAATATCTGTACCTGATCTCAAGCTGTACTATAGAGCAGCAGTAACTAAAACATAATAGTACTGGCACAGCAATAGGCTGGTGGATCAATGGAATGGAATAGAAGACCCAGTAATGAATCTACACACATATGGTCACTTGATTTTATCAAAGAAGCCAAATCTATTCAATGGAAAAAGGATAGCATATTCAACAAATGGTGTTAACTGGATGTCTACAGTAGAAAACTGCAATAGGACCCATAATTGTCACCATGCACAAAACTCAAGTCCAAGGGGATCAAAGACCTCAACATAAAACCAGAGACACTAAATCAGTTAGAAGGAAAATTAAGGAGGAACCTGGAACACATTGGCACAGGAGACAACTACCTGAACAGGACACCAACAGCCCAGGCCTTAACATCAACAATTAATAAATGGGACCTTGTGAGGCTGAGAAGCTTCTGTAAGACAGGAGACACTGTCAAGAGAATAAAGAGACAGCCTACAGACTGGGAAAAGATCTTCACCAACCCTACATCTGACAAAGGTCTAATATCCAAAATATATAAAGAACTCAAGAAATTAAACACCACCAAACCAAATAATCCAATGAAGAAATGACGCTCAGAACTAAACAGAATTCTCAACAGAGAAATATCCAAGGGCTGAGAAACACTTAAAGAAATTCTCAACGTCTTTAGTCATCAGAGAAATGCAAATCAAAACTACTCTAAGATTCCATCTTATACCCATCAGAATGACTAAGATCAAAAATTCAAGTGACAACACATGCTGGCAAGGATGTGGAGAAAGAGGAACACTCCTTCATTGCTGGCGGGAATGCAAGCTTATACAACCTATTAAAACTCTTTAATACCTAAATCACCACAGCCACAATCTGCTGATTACCTCAGCAATACCTTAATTCAACACTTAAAAACTCAGTGGTCACCAACTACTAAAATATTTATTAATCTGTATGTAGTGCAATTGCTAAAAGGAGAGCCTACTGTGTTCAAGATAGGCAGTATCTACCTTCCTTGAAACAGAATGCAGGTGACAATAGAAATAAATGTAATTTATTAACACAATAAAGATGAAAATATTTGTACTTAACTGAGGTTAGTTTAGCTATTAAACTATATATATCAAAATATAGAAGGAAATATTTTATAAGCAAATGAGAACTCTGCAAAGGTGATGAGTAGAAAATATAGATGGGAAACAAATCAAACAAAAAATTAAAGATAAAAGGAATAAAGCATAAAAGGAAATTCCATAAATAGACTAGACCTTTTTATATGAAAGGACAGTAATGTCTATCTAATCCCTTCCACAATGGTATATGCTTGCGTGCAATTGGTTTTGAGTGACAAAATAAAGCATATCTTTACAGTAAATCTGTAACTCCACATAAAATCTATGTATCTACACAAAAAATCTATTTCATTATCTATTTTTATCTTTGCAACAACATTAAAGTCAAAGCAAGTCATATTAGAATCACATTAAAAGACGAGTAAAAAGGAAAACAATACAGTCCAGTGATAACATTGTAGAACTTACTTCCCCTCAGATTCAAGTATCTGGAGAAACCATCTTTTTAGACAGAAATAACTGAGTACTTGGATATTGAGGAATGCATTTTTCTTTTTTTGAAATTTATTGTATAATTTAATATCTAATATATTTTTTGTTCCCGAATACTTTTATAATTCATGGCCAATGTAAAGTCTGCACCAGCTTCTGTAATATGTATTCCCTTCATGAACTGATGAAATAGTTTTTTAGTTAGCTTATGGTTCCATTGCCTACAAGTAGTGCTTATGACTTTTAGGACATTGTTTGACTGGGTGTCTGTCTATATGTGTGTCTCTGTCTCTATATTTATGTCTCTCTGTCTCTGTCTCTCTCTCTGGTTTGGTAAATTTATTTTAACAATTTTATTTGGGTTTTTATATATGCTCCACCCAAATCCCTTGCAACATCCCAACATCAGGTAGGAGAGACAGAAGGTTAGTGGGGAGAGGTGGCATTGAGATCTTTTTTAGGCTATCCTGCTGATTTCCTAATCATTAAGTTCCTTGGGGACAAATCCAATCTTCATCTACTCAGGGTATCTCCAGTTTCTTCTTGTCTCTTTTTCTTGACCAGTTAACAAAGCACTAAAGACAGCAGGAGGATGAGCAGGAGCCAGTAAGAAGAAGAGCCAGACACCTTCTTGTGGGGCTTTGATCCTTTTATACCTTCCCTAGAGGCCCCAGAATTAAGCTATCTTCATTTGGTAGAATCATGTTCCTGCTTTAGGATGCACAAATCAATCTGCTGCTGCAGACAAGCTGAAGCAACCCCATGTGCCACACCTGGGATTAAAACAAAAACATGTTTACATTCCATAACTGTTTTTTTCTCATTTTTTATTTTTATTTTTTAAATAATTTATTCAGATTACATCCAAATTGTTATACCCTCTTTTGTATCTTCACGTTCCCGCTCCCTCTCTCTTTTACTCTATTCTTCTCCCCTAGTCTTGTAACTGAAGGGATCTCCTCCCACACCATTTGTTCATAGTCTATGAGGCTCATCCTTGTTACCTGTTTCCCATTCCTCTGATTGTCACCAAGCCTCCCCATCAAGGGGAAGTGGTCAAATAGAAGTCACCAGGATTCATGACAGAGTCAATCCTCACTCTCCATACAGCTGTGGAGAATGCTCTGTCCATTGGCTAGATTTGAATAGGAGGTGGAGGTTCACTGCATGCATTGTCCTTGGATGGTTCAGCAGTTTGTGCAAGCTCCCTTATGTCTACATCAGCCAGCCTTGATGGTCTTGTAGAGTTCCTGGATCTTCTGGGTCCTTCTATCTCTCCATTCTTCTATACCACTGTCACCTGGAGAACCAATGAGTCCCAGCATCTGTCCTGTTTCTCCTCTGAGTGAAGACTTTCAGAAGATATCCATGTTGGACTAGTATCCAATTATAAGTGAGTAGATTCTGGGTCTGGGTTACCTCAGTCATGATGATAATTTGTAGTTCCATCCATTTTCCTGCAAATTTTCAGATTTCCTTGTTTTTAATAGCTTAATAGTATTCCATAGTGTAACTGTACCATAGTTTCTTTATCCATTCTTCAACTGAGGGATATTTAGGTTGTTTCTAGATTCTGGCTATTATGAATATGGCTGCTAAGAACATAGTTGAGCAAATGTCCTGCTGTGTGGTGGAATATTTTTTGGGTTATATTCCAAGGAGTAAAATTATGGAGTCTTGAGGTAGCACTATTTCCAATTTTCTGAGAAAGCGCCAGACTGATTTCCAAAGTGGTTGTAAGAGTTTGTACTCCCACCAACAATGAAGGAATGTTCCCCTTTCTCCACATCCTTGCCAGAATGTGCTATCACTTGAGTTTTTATCTTAGACATTCTGATGGGTTTAAGTGGAATCTCAGAGTTATGAGTTGAATTTCTCTGATGACTAAGGGCATTGAACATTTTTAAGTGTTTCTCAGCCATTCAACATTCCTCTGTTGATAATTATGTGTTTCACTCTGAAACCCATTTTGCCTTAGTGAAGATATATTTATAAATGATAACTAATCACTTTCAGTCTTCTAGTCTTGAAATCCAATAAATTTCATAAAATGACAAAACAGCAATAAGTTATATCCTGTAGATGATAATAATAACAACAACAACAACAACAACAACAACAACAACAATAATAATAATAATAATAATAATAATATGTCCCTTTATCTTTTTAAATGAAAGCAGTAATTTGTTCCTAATTGAAGATAATTTCTATGTTGCATTCCATTGTAAATTATAGTGAATAATATAATGAAAATATCTAGTATGTAGGTTGAAATTTAGAATTCTGTTTTAATACTCAACAGTTATTCTTTATTGTATTTGTAATAAATTAATTAGAGGTATGTCTACATCTATATCTATCTATCTCAATTATCATTTACTTTAAATATATATTACCAAATGTTGTATTTACTTTAAAACTGATAAATGTAAATTAACTCCATTTCTAAATTGGGTTATTTGGTTTGTTGGTGTTTAATTTTTTTGAGTTCTTTATATATTTTGGATATTAGCCTTGTCAGACGTAGGGCTGATTATGACCTTTTTCCAGTCTGTAAGCTGTCACTTTGTTCTGCTGACAGTGTCCTTTGCCTTACAGAAGCTTTTCAGTTTCATGAGGTCCCATTTGTTAATTGTTGACTTTAGTGTATGAGTTGTTAGTGTTCTGTTCAGGAAGTTGTCTTCTATGCCAATGAGTTCCAGACTCTTCCCCACATTTTCTTCTAACTGATTTAGTGAATCAAGTTTTATGTTGAGGTCTTTATCCACTTGGACTTGAGTTTTGTGCATGGTGATAAATATGAATCTACTTGCATTTTTCGAGATGTAGCCATACAGTTAGACCAGCACCATTCGTTGAAGACAATAATCATTTCCCATTGTATAGAGTTGGCTTCTTTGTAAAAAATCAAGTGTCCATTTGTGTATCAATTTATTCCTAGGTCTTCGATTCGATTCCATCAGTAAACCTGCCTATTGTTATGCCAGTAACATGCTGTTTTAATTATTGTTTCTGTATACTGGGTTTTTTAAGGCAAAAAAAAAATCCCAATACATGTATATTTGTGTAAAAGCAGTCCTGTTGCAGCATAGTATACATGTGGAGGTTCAAAGGAAAATGTGCAGAATGTTTTCCTCTCTAGTATGGGAGGCACAGGGATTGAACTCATGTAGTAAAGATTAGAGGAAGGAATATTTATCTATTGGATATCATGCTGTGCCTAGAGACAATAAATCCTGATTTCAGAGATTCTTATAGCAATAAGATATATACAACATTCTAGAACATACTTGACTGGCATTAAAAGCTAATGAAATCTTTCTTTATTGATAAGATTGGAACCAACTATTTTACTTATTCCTATTTACCTTTATTTACCATAATTTGTATCTGATAAACAAATTTATCTTTACTTATCTTGTTGATAATTTTGCTGTATTTTCATTATAGAATATTTTATTCTCTGCATTGTATTTCATTAATAGAACACCATTTACTCTATGAAATGTTTATATTGTGATCATCCATTTACTGAAAATTGAGACACTCTATTTAGTACAAATTCCAAGCAAAATATGGAAATATTTTACAGATTTTCTGGAATATCTGAATGAAAACTATAAACTACATTGAACTATCAATTGCTAAACTAAATTCAGAGAGTATTATATTTACAATTTGATGCTGGCACAGAAGTAAAATTTTAATGTTAGTATTAAAAGAAAAGATTGTAAAATATTTCAGGCTTTATAAAGTATATGAATGTTTGTATGCATTACACATGCACAGACACAAACATGCTAATGGCAAATTATTTAAAATTCATTAAAAAACCAGTCAAGCTTCATACTCCTGAGACCTAAAGTAATTTTAACATGGATAATAATACGTATTTGTGAGTTTGTTTGGAGTTTCTGTCCAGGGAGCACAGCTACTGGTTAGTTTACCTTTGACTGAACAGCCTTCTTTACCTTTAATGACAGGTTCTCCTTTTTGACAAAACACACAGTTTCTGGAAGGACATACATGGAGTAGTGCAGGGGAAAAGGCACACCTGCCAAGACATCCAGATCAGCCAAATCAATTCTGGCAATCAGTGAGGTGACAGATGCCATGCATACTAACACTGTGCAATTTTGAAAAATTTAGCTATATGATAATCATCTCTACTTTTCTAAAGCATGTATTTGCATTTTACTAAGTAATCATAACTAAAAACATTCAAGCCAGGTATGTTGCAGGAAACAAGAATAATGTTAGACTTCAGACTTATACATCATAAAACTAGTTATTTAAAAATAAATAAGTTTATTATTCTTCAAAAGGAAAAAGCATTTATGCAGTAATAGAACACCCATTTCATAGGCAATTTAACATGCTTACTCCTCAATTTTCTTTTAAGTTATAAAACAGAATTAATAAGCACCATAGGATAGAAATTGTGTTTGACACATCTAAAGTTTCTTTGGCAGGTTATTTTTAATATTAATATCATGAAACTAGGTGAGAAAACATAAATATAAAGTTTTATATTCTCACCTGAATCACAATTAATTAGCACAAATAATTAATCATCAATTTTAAGGCAGAGTTGATTTAGGGAACCGTAAGACAGCCAGTGGATTTTCTCTGCTAATAATGTGTTTTAATTGTAAAGGAAATTGGGGGGATTTGGAAAAACAAGAAAGATAATATTTTTGAGCGTAAAACATCATAAGTCAATAATAGAAGACTTTTTTTTATAGTTTCACAGATTTATTTATTTAATTCATCTCATCAAAGTACACACACACACACACACACACACACACACACACACACACACACACACTTATATACTGATGAAATGTAAGCCTGGAAAAATGTTGTGCATTTGGTATATCCAGAAGTCTTTTTTTTATTTCAAGAAGTTATCAAGGAAGTTCACTAGTACTTATAAACTGGAATTATTCATTCACCATTTTTTATTTTTCATTATAAGTAGTATTTTATTTTTTATTTTTATATAGTTTACTTGTTACAATTCATTCATACATTACATCCTAATTGTTATCCCTTTGATCTTATCTTCCTGTTCCTACCCTCTCTCCCTCTTCTGCCCTGTTCCCCTCTCCTAAACCACTGACAACGGGAGCACTCCTACCCCACTGTCTGGCCACAAGTCTATCAGATCTCATCAGTATCGCCAGCTTGCCCTTCCTTTGTGTGCCATCAAGGTTTTCCTGGCAGGTGGCAGTGATCAAACCATTGTCACCATAGTTCATTTCAGAGGTTTCATGCATGTCCACCCTTGTCCCCCGTAGCAACCCATCCTCCCACGCACTTAGAGAATCAGCGGTCCATCAGCTACATCTAAACAGGGCTCTATAAGATTTCATCCACAACAGAATTGAAATAGAGTTGGTGGGATAGTTCAGAGGTTAGCATCACTCACTAATTGCAAACATGAGAACTGGATTTGGGAACTTAGCTTTCATATGGAAAGCCAATTATTCCATGAATAAATGTCTCTAATCTCAGCTCTTAGAAAGATGGAGTCTAAAAGGCTACTGAGTTTAGATTGGCTTCTAATCTAAGCTGAAAAACCTTTGACCCCAGACTGGGAGACAGATTCTGTCTCAAAAATAATAATGGGAAACTGATAGATCAGGGCATCAGATGTTATCTTCTGGCCTCTGTGTTCACATTCATGCACACAAACTTGCACACACAAAAAGGTCATACACATATACACATAATTAATTAAAATATTTGCTAAAATAAACTGAATCGGTTAAAATAAATACATAGAGATACAGATTAAAATTGATATTAAATGTCACTGATACTGTAAATATCTGTAATATATAAATTATCATTTGTATAGAAATTGCCTACCAAATTATAGACTGATCAAGAAAAACTAAAACCTACTAATATGCTATATTTGATTACATATATGTTTACTTTGATCACTTTTTATATTATGTTAAAATTAGGATCTTAGTTAGAAGGATGGCTTAGTGCTTAAAACTGCATTCTGCGAATGCAAAGGGCCAATGTTCATCTTCAGCAAATGCACTATTTTCTGAAACTCCAAAACTGAGTGGATACTAGGCCTCCTTGTGCAGATATCCCTCACAAAAAAAAACTTACAAAGATGTACATAATTAAAACTAAAATTAAGTGGTAATACGTTTTATAAATTTTTTTATTTATAGATGTGATTCAAAGAAAAGGATTAGGTTAGGTCACTCTTATAATTGTTATCATAAATATGGATGTAATATATTCATATTAAAAGAAAATGATATCATATATTTAGTTTTTTCAGTTGCAAGTAGTTTACTAATACATCACAGTACCACTTGTGTTTAGCTTCATGTAGCTAGATATGTAATTAAATTGGTTGTATATGCTAGATACACAGACATATAGATATATGATATATGTATATAATATGTGATGCGTGAATAGGATAGACAAATAGATATATACATAGACCGATAGATGACAGATAGAAGATATATAGATAGATTGATAGATGACAGATTGAAGATAGATAGATAGATAGTTTTTTAAGGAATCACAAATTAAACAGAAAATACAATTCTGTTTAATAGTAGTATTTACTCAGGCAACACAGGATATACATAGCATATCCTTGCAACCTGCATGTGTGAGGGTGTGTCTGTCGGTAAATAAGGAATTCACAGTGATCTTGCATCCTGTTTAGAGACCTCCTTATTGGAAATGTCTTATTTCATTCATTGTGTTTTGTACTGTGGCATCTGTTTTGCTGGCAGACTAGGATGGATTCATTTCTCAAAGGACCCATCACTCATATTAGTCTAATTCATAAGATATGAAGAATGAACTCATACCTACAGTATTTTGCTTGTGTAGTGGTAACACAAACTGTTCTAAAGGAAGTAAAAATGTTATTTTCTTTTCTCACATTTTTGGAATGTGGACAGTGTTCTAGAGAGCTGAAATGAGAAGAAGATATTCACAAATTCCAAAGTAAAGACTGTGTCTATGGATAAACAACTGCAGATGAAAACAAAAACAAAATTCTTTTTAGAAAACATTTAAAATAGCATGACATCACAGCATTGACAAATCACTCATTCATTCCTTTATGTACCCCTGGGAACTTCCCTAAGTACATTGCACATAACCTGTCATCCCATCCTAACTACTGCGTTGTATCTGGGGATATCTATTATTGATATTTAACACAAGGACCTGTCATTGCCTTAATTACAGTTAATAAATAACATAGATACTGTAAAAATTCATGTGGACTCACTGAAGTTGCTCTACCTTGACAAGTGATTTAAGCAGGAATTAGTTGCTTATTATTGCTTTTACATTTATTAATCCTCATAATAAATAAATAAGTAATCATGATTATTCTAACTTTGGCTTCTTAAACTTAAATCTGCCCTCTTCTCTCTCTTTAGTTGTGCCACTGAATTCTTCAAATAACCTGTTACTTCCAACTTTGAATTAAGAGTATATTATCTAATAACAGACATTACATACACCTAGCATCTATGCAATTAAAGGCTGCTCTTCATATAATGGTCAAAGAAAACTCTCTTGGAAATCTTTTAGTGATACTAAATCATTAGCACTTTTCTTTTCTATGTGAATATATATGGTAATGTTAGTTATATTTTATTTATTAATAAATTAATTATTTTTATAATACATTTTGTGTTCAATTTTAGATTATAAACTATATTTTAAAATATATAAAATCTCTACTATCGAGGACATTGTTCCTGGGATATCTATTATTGACATATTATCATATTTATTCTCATATGACATAACCTTAAATAAATATGTTGTCCACTAAAAAGAATCATTTATTCAAGAACACAAAGGAAACCATATCTAATTATTGGAGATATGAATTTGTTAGATGAAAAAAATTCAGAATTAATTTGGTGGAAATTATTCTTTGTGGTTTGTGTGTGTGTGTGTGTGGTATTTGAGACCAGGGTTCTTTGTGTAGTCTTGGTTGTTACAGAGATCCATCTGCCTTTGGCTCCTGGAGTGCTGGAATTATAGGCATATGCCACCAGCCAGTGCTTTGTACATATTTTCATACTACCTCTTTGTAAATATATTCAAACTATCTATTAAGAGCATAATGACCTAAATATTTCCACACTAATATTTTTTAAACAATCTTCCTCTGTCTCTTAAAAATAAAATACTAATCAGCTATTAAAAACAAGGAATTCCCAAAATTTGTGGATAAATGGATTGAGCTAGAAATGATCATAATGAGTGAGTTAACCCAGAAGCAGAAAGACTTAAATGGTATATACTCACTTATATCTGCATACTAGCCCAAGGGGATGTCCCACGAAAGCCTTCACTTACCAGGAAACTGGGACAGAGGGGAGGACATCCTATTGGGACTCTAATGGAGAGAAGCATGGGCGAATAGCAAAGTAGAAGGATCCAGAGGGTCCTAGAAACCTACAAGTAGAATATTATGATAGGCAGATTTTGGCCCAGGGGTCCCGCTCAAGCTAAGGCACCAGCCAAGGACAATACAGGCGGTAAACTTTAAACCCCTACCCAGATCTAGCCAAGGGTCAGAACGCTCTCTACAGTAGAGTGGAGAGTGGGATATTACTTTCTCACGTACTCTGGTGCCTCACATTTGACCATGTCCCCTGGAGGGGGGAGACCTGGTGGCACTCAGAGGAAGAACAGCAGGTTACCAAGAAGAGACTTGATACCCTCTGAGCATATACAGGAGGAGGTAATCCCCCTCAGGAACAATCATAGGGCAGGGGAATAAGGGGAAAATGGGAGGGAGAAAGAATGGGAGGACTGAAGGGATAGGATAACCATTGAGATGTAACAAGAATAAATTAATAATAAAAAATTTTAAAAAAACAAAAAAAGAATGAAATACTTCTATTAGTCAGTTGAGATACACTGATCATAAAAGTCAAAATAGAACAGATACCATGTTGATTCCATTACACACAGTAGGCAAATAATACAATGGCCCTCACTATGTTCATGTTCACATGCAGAATCAAATACTTTGCCAGTTGTAAACTGTAACATTTTAACTCCAAAAGCCAAAGTCATATATATTCAAAGTGAAGTTAATTAAAAATCAAACAAATGTGACACTTGAGTTCAGCCATATATATACCTAGCAAGACAGTACAGAGTGCCTAGAGTTATAAACTCATGTTTTGTGAATTTTGTTCTCAAAAAAACTTTTCCGATGACTTCTTTCATGCTATGCCTTAGTAGGTAAAGTATATTTTATTTTCAAAACAGTCCATAATAAAAGACATAAAGTAAAATAATCTGGTTAAGATTATGTCATACATTAGCCAAGTTCAATATACTATAAATTAATGATAGATAATACAAAAACGAATTTACTTATAAAAGAAAAGCTATCATATTTTAAGGGTACATTATTTAAATTTGTATTAATTAGATAAAAATGAATTTCATTAAATCCTGTGGACAACCTTGAATCCGAAAACTAATATAATTAAAACTTTTATATATAATATTAATCTATTAAAAATATTCAACTTTTATTCAGTAAATCATGATACTGTAATATTTCAAAAGATATTTCTTCAATATTATTTATTAATTTTAAAATGTGAATGTGATTAAAGAAGAATATTTTAACTAGCTTTGTGGCTTTACATAATAAAAATTTCCTGGAGAATAAAAGTAGCCAGTTTCCTATGGATTCATCATAATCTTCATTTACAAAATTGTTTAATTAGGCTTTATATTAAGTTAGCTAAGAATAAAATTAATCTAAAAACTATTTTCAGAGTAACATGTTTAATGGAGACAGGAGAATCTAATTGTATCTGGAATCATTTCTTTTTTAATAAGAGTGTCTGCTCAATATTTATTCTCAGCCAAACATTTTCATTTTATGTTGTGGAAATTATTAGTATGTAATAGGTATACATACTCATTTCAAAAAATTCAGCCTTTAATCATTGAATAATGCAACTTTTATTAAAAACATGAGATTGTAAATAATAATTTGTACCTCTGTAATTCTCACACTAATATTATGGAGCTAGAAAACACTTAAATGTGGAGTAAGAGGAAATAAAATATAAAAAGTAATAATGGAATTCAGAAGCTTCAATGGCAGAAGGTTGAATAGCTATCATACAGAAATAATAAATGTCTTTGTAGTTTGATATACACATTATGACTTCAGCATCAGATAATGTATATACATATGAAGATCACATGCCACCCATTAGCAGATATAAGTTTAATTTACAAATCTCTTGGTGAAATATAAATTGAGTAAAATTTGAAAAATTATTTATAATGTTATAAAAATTGAATACATAGGAATTATTATATGCTGTTTAGATTTGATGAATTAATATTTTAAAAAAGAAAGTGTGGTGAAATATATATGAATATCTATGAAAGTAGTGCATAAGGAGACAAAAGAAGACATTTAAAAATGATTAACCTGGAAATTTCAGTTCAAATAATTCTCAATAAACATACTAGCTAAGCAAAATGAGTAGATTTTATTCTTGCTGGCCTGAAATGCACAGCAAGTTCTTACATTTTCTTTTTTATTTACATTAAAATGTTTCTCTTTGATTTTAGTTTTATTGTTTATTTTGAGACTAAGTTTTGTTAAGCTGCCGGATCAAATACTAACTCTATAGCTTAGGATGATATGAGGCTCAATGTAAGCTTCGTGCCTTAACATTCAAAATGCTGGACTGCATGTGTGCACTAACACTGCAAATTTCTTTTTAAAAAAAATTTTAAATGTTTTTATTAATTTATTCTTGTTACATCTCACTGGTTATCCCATCCCTTGTATCCTCCCATTCTTCCCTCCCTCCCATTTCCCCTTATTCCCCTCCTCTATGACTGTTCCTGAGAAGGATATCCTCCCCCTGTTTGTTTCTGGCCCTCTTTGTCTCTCTGTCTCTGTCCCTGTCTGCCTCTTTCTCACTCCCTCGCCCTCTCTCTCTCTCTCTCTCTCTCTCTCTCTCTCTCTCTCTCTGTTCAGTTCAAAATGTTACCTCCTTTCTCTATGATTAATCTGTAACACATGTTTCAGGATTTCCCATAAGAAAACCTCACAAGCATTGATGTGGATAAGTAATGAAAGGATAAGGTTGGAGAGTTATGAATTCATTGTAATACATTAAGAGGATTAAAACAGTCTCCATATACCATGATATTGTTCTTGTTAGTCCATTGAATTGATAATCTAGTTGTTCATCTTCAATTGTAAAATGTTACCCTGAGTGAACCGGAAGTGTAGGTTAGCTGATAACAAAATAAAGAAATGACTGAGACAGTTTAATTTCTGAACAGTCACCAAAACTCTCTATAACGTTGGAGCATCATATTCAGTATTCTGGACCAATATATCTGACAAACAAATTTGTGAGGCAGGAACCATAGAATACTTGAATACCCTGTGTTTGTAGAGTTTGGCTACCAACTCTGCCTACATATAAGCTTGCCCATTTAAGGCAGAATTTTGTCTGTGGCAGAAAGGAGGACATTTTGCCCTTCTCAAGTCTCTGATGGAGTTGAAGACCAGAAATTTTAGTCTTACAACTAAATTAGTTGGTTGGGGATTAAGGTGTTTTTTGATCAAAATAGATGTTTTAAGTTAATAGAAATGAGATATGATAGATATTGATTTTCTTTTTTTATCCTACTTTAAAAATTTTTTTATAAATTTATTCTTATTACATCTCAATGGTTATCCCATCCCTTGTATCCTCCAATTCTTCCCTCCCTCCCATTTTCCCCTTATTCCCCTCCCCTATGACTGTTCCTGAGGGGGATTACCTCCCCCTGTATATGCTCATAGGGTATCAAGTCTCTTCTCGGTAACCTGCTGTCTTTCCTCTGAGTGCCACCTGGTCTCCCCCTCCAGGGGACATGGTCAAATATGAGGCACCAGAGTTCATGTGAAATTCAAACTCCACTCTCCACTCTACTGTGGAGAATGTTCTACCCATTAGCTGGTGCCTTAGTTTGAGTGGGACCCCTGGGCCCAAATCTGCCTATCATAATGTTCTACTTGTAGGTTTCTAGGACCCTCTGGATCCTTCTACTTTGCTATTCTCCCATGCTTCTCTCATCTAGAGTCCCAATAGGATGTCCCCCTCTCTGTCCCAGTTTCCTAGTGAGTGAGAAATATAGACCCAACAAGATAGAAAAGCTGTTTACTTCAAGTTTGCCAACTACAAATAGCCAAATCAGTACAAATGTAACATTCATATAATTTTTCTTGTCTTATGGCTCTTCCTGTTGCATGTAGTTTATTTTTTTCCTGTGTAATAATGTAAATGTATATGGTAAAAAGAAGCATAATAAAAATAAAGTTAAAAATAAATGTCAGCTAAAAACTGTGTACCCTTCACATCCCTTAGCAAATGTACAATGTAGAATGTACCTGAGTATACTGAACAATATCTCTAAAGGAAAATTAAAAACAATTACCTCAAGGCATCAAAGGAAAGAGGCACATAACTGTGTCACAGGTGTATGCTTTTCCATTAAGGTTTACAGAGGCACTGAAAGAACACCAGGATAATCAGTGTTAAAATTACACTGTGGAAAACTCAATTAAAGTGATCATATTCCCAAATGAAAAACGTACTTCATTGGAATAGACTTATTGGTGGATACATTCACCTTCATGAGATTTTATAAAGTAAAAAAAAAAAAAAATATATATATATATATATATATATATATATATATATATATATATTTTCACAGTATAAATTTTTCAAATAAAAACTAGGACTATGTTGTAGTACATTGTTTTGTGAAATATCATGTGCTTGGTAGTTTAGTTCATAGAATATCACTCAGATATATGTATATGTGTGCACAATAAGCACATATGTTATGTAGAAATATGTATTTGTACTGTATATATTGTCTGTAGAAATATGTGTATAAAAGGGAACACATGCATATTTATGGGTGGAGAGGTCAAAGCTTGATGTTGAATCAATCACTTTCTATTTCTATTATATATTATAATAATTAAAATATAAATTCATAGTGAAAAATAGGTACCTGGAAACCAGCCTCTGAAAATAGAAAAAATAAAGGGATAAAGGGCGATGAGTTTACATTTTAAAAATGGGATGGAGAACATACTGTACAAAAGTTCACAGAGTGGAGATGGGAGTGTGGTAAGGAGATGGGTGTGTGACACTGAAAAATATTTTTGTTTTGTTTGGAACACATTATCTTTATTTCCTTTTCATATTCAACCAATCCTGGGTAGGTAAGTACATAAAATTACAGTGTATCATTTCTCTCATTTAAGACTACATTAAGGCATACTAAAACTCATATCATTGTTGTATTACCTAAGAAAAACTTTCTATTTTATTCCACAACTAATAACATAATTTTTTACAAATTTTTCAGAATATACAGAAAACATTGACTGTTTATAATGTACACCAAGGTTTCCAAGCTTATCTGTTTCAATATATAAATGATACCAACTCATTTTAGCATACTATTTAAATGTTTTCTAATTATCAAAGTTAAAGGACATTTTTGAAACTCTGTAGATAATTATATTTATACCTAGATGTTTATACATTTGTATGTACAATGTAATCCTAATATAATTGTTATCTATTATATATTTTAATTGGACATGTAAACCTAACCATAGCAAAGAAGATAGAACATGTGCTTTCATAATGGCAAAGAGGATCTGGACTCATTGCAGATTCAAAGTTGCATTCACAAACTGATCCTTCCTTTAAAGTCTAAAATAGGTAATCTCTTTTACAAATGTATCCATCCAAGGCAAAATAAAATTTAAAATATACAGATGTGTTCCTGTAGGTTTTTTTTTTACAGGAACTGTCTCATTAAGTGTGCCACAACATTGATATTATGTCATATGCAACAGCTAAAACAAATTAATGGATATTTGGATATTATCAAGTTTCATTTCTTTTGAATTTTAATATCTAAACATAATTCTCCTTGGAAATAAAGTATATTTTGCATAGTAAAATCTTATAAAGGGTATAATCTGCTACAATAAGGATACAGATTAAAGGTCTTTATCTAGTAACTAAACAAATTTGATTTTGCAATGACAAACAGCAATATTTTAGTAGTCTAACACAACAAAGGTTAAAGTTTATTCCAGTAAAGTCTCATACATAAATTACAGCTCAATTCTTCAGGATAATTCTTCTTTACTTAAGAGGTTTCTACCATACGTATAGTACATTTCTGCAATTATTTGACTCAAATTTCCTAATACAGACTTTCATGCCTGTCAAGAAAACCACATAAAATCTGAAGAATTCATCTCCAGATTTAAAGTGTTTTAGCATAGAAGGAATGTAGACCAAATCATGTCAAACATTTGACTAGAAATAGGTATGGCCTAGGCAATATGATAAGGAAATAAAAATATGACTTTGGTTTATTTTTAATTTCCTTTTTTAATTTTAATTTTACTTTTTTATTTTATTAATTTGTTCATATTACATCTCAATGGTTATCCCCTCCCTTATATCCTCCCATTCTTCCCTCCCTCCTCTTTTCCCCTTACTCCCCTCCCCTATGACTGTTCCTGAGGGGGGATTACCTCCCCCTGTATATGCTCATAGGGTATCAAGTCTCTTCTTGATAACCTGCTGTCCTTCCTCTGAGTGCCACCAGGTCTCCCCCTCCAGGGGACATGGTCAAATATGAGGCACCAGAGTTCATGTGAAAGTCACACCCTAGTCTCCACTTATCTATGGAGAATGTCCTGTCCATTGGCTAGATCTGGCTAGGGATTTGAAGTTTATGGCCTGTATTGTCCTTGGCTGGTGCCATAGTTTGAGTGGGAACCCTAGGCCCAAATCTACCTATCATAATGTTCTTTTTGTAGGTTTCTAGGATCCTCTGGATCCTTCAACGTTGCCATTCTCCCATGCTTCTTTCATCTAGAGTCCAAATAGGATGTCATCCCCTCTATCCCAGTTTCCTGGTTAGTGAAGACTTTCATGGGACATGCCCCTTGGGTTAGTATGCAGACATAAATGAGTATATACCATTTGACTCTTTCTGCTTCTGAGTTAACTCACTCATTATGATCATTTCTAGTTCAATCCTTTTGTCCATAAATTTCAGGAATTCCTTGTTTTTAATAGCTGAGTAGTATTCCATAGTGTAAATGTACCACAGTTTCTTTAAATTTTAATATATTTTCATTTATTTAAATTATAACTTGAATGTTGTCGCTTTGCTTGTATCTTCCCGTTCACTCCCTCCCTCTCTTCCTTTTCCAACTTATTCCATTTCCTTAGACTTATGACAGAAGGGACCTCCTTAAATAAAAGGGAACTAGTTATGGTAAAGTAGAAACAATATCAACTAAACAAACATAAATTCTACAGAAAGAAGAAATATCTTAAACTATTATTCTACGAAAAAAAGAAGAAAATCAAAACTACCAAAGGGATCTTTTTCACATTTGCTAAGAACTTTTGACTTACATTTTAAAAGTTCTCCAACCTTCATTCAACTGATCCCAGTAGAAAAGAATAAATGGGCTTAGCTTTTTTGTTGTTCAATTGTCAGGTCTGCTATTTACTAATTTACCTATTTGATATGGGGTTTTCAATGTTTGATTGCTTCATCCTTAGAAGGAAAGCAATATTTCAAATTCTGTGGTAATTTAGAACAGTAAATAAAATTACCTAACATGAAAAATACACTGATATGATAACTCCAACTTTTATTTTGGTTTTAATATATTCCCCCTTCTGGCCTTCAACCTACTCAACATGGCTGGCGTTCAACCGACTTCATCTCCTTAAATTTTTCTACTTTTATCACAGTGCCTTACACTATGATATTCTTCATAAATAATAATTCCCCTATTTATGTTCTCTTTGCTCTTCATTCCTCTCTTTACCATCCTAAGTACTGAAACTTTCCAGAAGAAAATGTTTGGGGAATTGAGAGACTGAACCCTGAAAATACAGAGTTTGCATCTGAACTCAGTAGCTCATAAGCATGTAGTCTTTGGAAATTTAATTGAATCCCTTGGCATCAGTGTTTTAATTTGCATAATGAGGATCAAATCAGAGCCTATCCCATAAGTTTTTTTTGTGAGAATTCATATGCATTGTGTATACTTAATATATCTATCATATATCTCAAATTTTATTTAAAGATAAAACATGTTCACATTTTCATGTCAGTAGCTTCACTTCCTTTACTGCAAATGTTGGAGAACATCGTAATAACTATTGACAATATGCACCATCAGATTTGGCATGACCTAGGAAGAAATAAGAGATATTCTCGTAATGATACTCCAAATTTACACAACAGTCAGTATTTCTCTGTAAAAATATTAATTAATATTCATTTTAAAATTAGTATTATTTTGAGATAATATGTTTGCAATTTGTCCCTTTCCTTTTTTTCTGTCTGTATAAAGTACTTGTATGTATGTTTTCTGGCATGACCATTTAAATGACTAATTGGTGTACTCTTCCCTTTGCTCACTGCCACCATTCCTTAGTTGCCTATAGTTAGTTCTGTGTGTAGACTTGAGCCTTAGTAGTTATTCCCATGCCCACTTTGGCATGTTTGTTGTGTTACCATTGCTCAGCTCATGTTTCAGTAGCCATGTTGGTGAGACTAGTCCAAACAGCTTAATCTCAGACACACACAGAGACTACAGAATACTCTTTTCTTATTAACTTTGTTTTCTTTTCATTTGTGTTTTGGAATTCAAAATCATGTATGTAGCTTTACATGACAAGCATTTTAGTGATGGATTTCTACTCCTAAAATAAAACATCTGAACGTTATCTGACTAGTAACCAAAACCAAATGCTGTGTTGAAAAAAAAATGCTTAAGTAGAATGGCATCATGGCATAAATACAGTGTGATATTTAATCTACTACATTCATTGTAACTATTAAGATATGTATGCAGAGACATCAACATTGTGTTGATAGAAACCTGTCACTGTTACAAACATTGAGATAATATTCTTAACTATGCTATCCAGAATATTTTAAAATTTTCAAAATAATATATTATGATTCCAATGCTTTATGCATATTAGTGTTGTTCTTTGACATATTTCAAGTAACATATATCTTTTTTTATTTAATTAATTTATTCAGATTATAACTCAATCGTTATCTCATCACTTGTATCCTCCCTCCATGCCTCCCTCTTTCTCCCTATTCCCCTCCCCTATGTCTAAGACTGAGAGGGACCTCCTCCTCCACAATATACAGTAATAGGCTATCAAGTCTCATCTTGGTAGCCTGCTTATTTTTTCTTTGAGTGCCATCAGGCCTCCTGACCCAGGGGAGGTGGTCAAATACAGGATACACATGTTCATGTTAGAGTCAGTACCCACTCTCTACATAACTACGGAGAATGTCCTGTCCATTGGGTAGATCAGCGTAGGGGTTCGATATTTACTACTTGTATTGTCCTTGGTTAGTGCAATAGTTTGAGCAAACCCCTCTGGGCCCCAATTATAGGTCTAGTGTCCTTGCCTGTGGAGATCAGGGAGTGCTTCCCAGGAACCAGCAGGTGACCTGGTTTCTGCTCCAGGAGACTTTGCTCTACTGTCTGGGACTGCCTGATTCCATTCCTGCTACTGAAGGTATTCACGCCAGCTGTGTTGGGGGCCACTGTTTAATTTTCTATCCTGAGCCCTTGGCACAGACCAGACTCTCCCAAGCATATGGTAGACCTTGCTGGGCCATGGGATCTGACTAGACCAGGTTTTAGCTGCCCAAATTTCCAGGCCCAGACTGCTGTGGCCCACAGTCAGGTTCCTGCCCAGAATAGTCTAGATAGGGGACCAGTCTGGATTGCCCAACTTTGGCGGTTCATTATCTCACATTCTTGCTGACATACCTTAGGTTGTCATTTTGTGAAGAACTGATAAGCTTTTAAGGCTTATTTGTTACATTCTAGTACAATCCATTTGTCTATACATTATATTTCTTCTTTTTTTAACAAATATTTATCGTCATTCCTAAATTTGTCTTTTAAAATGTTGCATTATTTTTTAAAAGATAACAACATAAGAGTGTAAAGGAAGAAAATGTTTTTTTCCATCTTTAACTACAAGTACAATTGTGAAGTGATTAGATTCCCACAAGAACATTGGGATTAGGTGCAGCAAGGTCACTGGAGGAGTCTGTGTGGGGTGGACAGCTCAGCATGGGCTCATCTCCTGGCTCACACTGCTCATACTGAATGACCTTTGACCCTAGTTCTTCATGCAACAGTGAAAGAGCCTTCGATATACAGTGATGAGAATGAAGCCCAGCGAAAAATATACTGTGGAAATCTCTTTAATACTTCATTATACTATTCATCCAAGCATGTGACTAGGAAAAAAGACAGCTCGTGTATTTTAGAAATTTAATTACCAGGGTGGTTCTTTTGAGAATGAAATCACATTGTATGGAAGAGACTATCAAAGATTAACTTATTTTCATTGTTCTCTTTAGGTACCATTTATAATACCATTTATAATTACGTGCTATTATAATTATAGACTTCTGAGACACATATGTACTACCACAGGCACATGAACACTGGAGTTAGACTGAGACCTCTCCAGTCTTTCTAAACATTAGGGAGCTCTGACCGCTTAAGACAATTATCTCAGAGTTTTCTTTAGCTCTGTCTTGTTTTTTATTTAAGCAATGCAAGAGAGTGGCTATGTTCTATAAATTGTCTCTGGACCAACCCCTGCAACATCATTCTTGCAGAAAGCAGGGCATCCTCACATGTATTTTCAAATCAGTAAGTAGGAACCATTATCATTTATACTTACATTCTACTTGTTGCTATCTGCATAGCCACTCTGGATTTCTTCAGTTTTCTTTCTTTTTGTGTTGTCGAAGTGAAAACTTTTGGAATACTCAGATAGCTACCTTAACCTTACTGCTATTGACAGATATACGACATAGCATTTGGAGTTCTGACTCCTCCAATATTATTTTAAACATCATGTTTTGGTGATTTTTTGTGAATTAACTTTGCCTCTGAGTAGTTCTCACTCAGTTCCTGACTCTTCTTACCTTCACACACCCTGCTGTGATTTTGTTCTTTTTGTCTAAAAGAATTGCTTATGGGATTATGTTGTTTCTTTACTACTAAATTTCTCTTGAGCATGCTGCTCTTCCTACCCCTGAGGTAATGTTTTTAGGACAAAAATACTCCATGAATACAGATTATCTTGATAAGAGCCGGTTATACCCAAGTTTGCATCCTTTCAGTCTTGTTAGTGAATCTGGAGTTAGAAGTGTTATTCTACCATTCAGGTTCTAAAAATTGCCACAGAGTAGCTGGAGAAATGTCTCAACACTTAAAAGTCCCTGCTGCTCTTGCAAAGGGCATGGAGTAAGTTCCCAACACTGACACAATACTCACAACCATCCATAAATCCAGTTTCAGACTTTTCTATGGTCTGTTCTAACATCTGTAAGCAGGCACTCATGCAGTATACATACATCATACAGGCAAAACATACACATAAGTTAAACAAATCTAAAAGAAGAAGAAAACTCATGAGATGAAATGAAAAAGGAAAATAGTGAATAGCACTGTAAGAAGACCCGAGTAATAACATTGTAATTTGTAGAGCTATAAAGACTCAATTCTATTACTCATGTTGAAACCAATTGCAGGTTTAGATTCACAGTTGTATTATTAGGATGTGTCTTACTTATGATCACTAAGGCTATGATTAAGCTCCACGACTAAAATCAAGCTTAGGAGAAAATTATTTATTTGGCTTACACTTCCACTGCTTTCTAGCTTGGTCTTTGTAGATTATTCAGATTGCTTTCTTGTAGAAATTCAGGATTATCTAACCAGAAATGGCTCCACTCATAATGAGTTGGGCACTCCCAAATCAATCACTAATTGGTAAAAAATGTGGAATATGCTTACCTACACTTTCATCTTACAAGGACATTTTTGGCAGTGAGATTCTTTCCTCTCAGAAGGCTTTTGCTTGTCAAGTTTTCATAAAATTAGCCAGCACAGGATTCTCTAGAGAAGTAGCCAAATGCATATGGAGAAAAATTGACAGGAAATATTATATAATGGAATGGGTAATATGAATAAGGCCAAATTATACAGACCAGGGTGGAATGTTTGGACAAAGGTAGGAACTCATGTTGTGATTACAGTGTGAAGGCTTATTACAGAGGCCTGTTATACCAGAAAGATGCTATTCTCTTCTTCTATTCAATTCTTCACAAGCTGGCACAAAGCCCAGACGCTTTATGGAGGACAATCTCTTTTGTGCACATCCCACCAAGTTTTGGAGCAAGCTTATGCAAGATAATCTCTAACAAATATCTAGAATAATGCATACTGTTTGTAAAATGTGTTAACAGAAAAAATAAAATATTTCACAAATAATAAAACTAATTTACAGGCATCCTTGATAAACATCCCAATAATGTGGGAAAAAATATCAGTGACCTTGTATAAAGTGAGTTTGTACCAAATACTATTATTTAAGAAACAAGAAATGTGTGAGTACAATGTTTTATATATTGTCAATGAAAGTACATAGAGATCCTGCATGTATCAAAATGTAAATATGATGCAATAGCACATTTATGAAGCAGGCACATAGATGCTCTACATTTGTGTTTTATTTGCAGTAAAATGTGTAAAGCCTTAGGAGATTGAATTCTACTAATAAACTGTTGAAAATGGAATAGAACAACAGTAGATTTTGTGAAATTTAAACATGTATTTTAAATAAGTAAAGATCTGCTTTATCTTCCATAAGCATCAACTCAAAACATGTCTTAAATAAATACCTGTTGTCTATGTGAAAAACAAAAGAGGAAACTATATTTAAAAAGGTGAGCAACAGTGATGGTATATAGATTCAGTGGCAGGTCTTACATTTTATACCTTATTTTCAAAATAACACATATATATGATGTTACATATTATAAAGTTTAAGACTTTTGTATAGTAGAAGGTTTCTCACAGTGCAGAATTACCCGCCTCCCTTCAAACATCATTGAAGAGTAACTACTGTGAACAAAGGTTTATTTTAATCTCCAATCTTATGAAGACGAGGGTCAACACTCACTCATGTGTCTTTTTACTTGAGATAATCAGTTGTTTATATTAAAGTCATAGAAAAAAGTAATGTCTAATTTTAACCCTGTCCTTGTTATATCAAAATTTTTGATCTTCTAAATATTATTACCTTATATGTATTTCTAAATATATGTGTATATATTATCATTCTCTTATATTAATTTTATGCTACATGTATCAGAACATATAGACAGTTATATAATATTGTTTTATCCTATATTTATTATATTTATGTGATTCTTATCAATATATTTTTATTAACATTAAGTATAATAATGTCATACATATATAAGTTATAAGTCCATTTTATTTTCAATTTATATTCTATACCTAATTATGTCATTATAAATCTAAATTTTTATACATTTCATTGAGCATGTAAAAATTGCACATTTGTGTATATCCCAGCTGGCAGTCAGACTCGGGAAATGGAATTGTTGGCATTAACATGTCTCTCTGTGTTCTGTCCTACCCACTGTATATAAAAATATCACTACTGGCTTGACCTCAAGTGTAGTTTCCCTGTGTCAAATGATGATGTTTTGATCTTAAGTATGTGCTAAAGGGCAATGTGTTAAAAGTTTCTTTGGATGACACTATTGCTATCTTGTGGGACTGAAGCCTAGAGCAATGTCTTCAGGTCACTGGGTTAGGGCTCTGGGAACTCTGATCACTTTTCATCTTTAATGTTCCTGACATTTATGTGAATACACTTTTTATTCATTTCAAGGAATGTAATATAATTACACCATTTTTTTCTTTCCTTTCTGCCCTTAAAACCCTTTAATTTTATGCCATAATGTACTGCTTATCCCCACACCCCCCTCCAAATGTGCCTCACCAATCATAAGAAACCTGTAAACCTGGGGAAGAAACAATTATGTTATGTACATATTTTTTAAAACTGAGGACAGATAGCACGAAACTTTATATAATATAAATAAAGATATAGTTAAGATTGACTATATTTGTCTTTTTGTCACTAAGATTTCACTGACAAATTTAATCAACAGATACATGTGAATTATGTATCCCCATTGCTGTTACTTTTGTTGTGTAGAGTTTTAATATAAAACATTCTCTTTTTTATTTTTGAAGTCAAATATTGATTGGTGTTTTTGTTTCTTTTCCTCTCAATGTGATAAGAAGCCTTTACAAAAGCAAGTTTGAAGAATGATTTATATTTTTTGTTGAAAATATCTTTGTTTATACAGTATTTTCTAACTGTTGTTTCTGATACCTCATCTCCTCCTAGATTATTCCCATGTACCAAACCATGCCTTTTTTTTTCTTTCTTTTGCACACAAAAATTTCAGTAAAAACATAAAACAAAACAAATCAAAATTAAACAAAGCAAAGAAAAGCAAACAAACAAATGAACAAACAAAAAATAGGAGAAAACACATACACACACACACACACAGCAGCAGCAGCAGCGGCAGCAGCAGTAGCAGCTGCAGAAGTAACAACAATGAGAAAAAAGCTTGGAAAACTAGAAACCCTAAAATAAGAGAAAAACCTATTAGGTAAATAATGCTGAAAGTAACATTATGAGCTACAGTATATTCAAAAATACCATTGGTTTCTTTTTCCCCCATCTGTTCCTACTCAAGGAATCTTTGTTATGTGTGATCTATACATACATTGAGACATTGTTAAAAATAAATTAATTTTTATTTACTAGAAGTCATCAATTAGAGATAGTTTTGGGGTTATTGATTGGGGCTCCTCTCTTTTCCTCTTTCAGCCCCAATAGCATATCTGGCTTTGAACCTGTTCAGGCCTGGGAATTCTTCCATGGTCTCCATGCATCCAGAAGTGCTTCAGTTTTCTTGCTTCTGTGAGGTCTTTCTGTTGTGTCTTCCATTCACAGTGGCTCTTACAATTTTTCCAGTTAATATTCTGTATATGCCCCCGAACCTTGATGGATATAATAAATGAATCTTAGCTCAATGGTCAATGTAGGGCACATTGTGCTGAACAGTCAAGGCAGCAGGAGCTTGAAGCTCTGCCCAGTTACATCTAAAATCAGGAATCAGAGAACAATTAATTTCTATGCTCATTATTACATCTCATTATTTCAATGCTCAGTCACATTTATTACATTTTATTTCTTTTGTACAGCCCAGCACTTAATCTCAGGAAATGGTGAGGTCACTTTCCATGTGGTTATTTCCACCTTAATTAACCTAATCAACATAATCCTTCAGAAGCATGACCAAGTACAAATAACCCCTTCCAAGTGTTTTTAATGCTTGTCTCAAAAATGATGTCAGATTCTTTCACGTTTACATCACATTAACAATCACAATTGACACTAAGTTATATTTGGAGAGCAAGAAAAAATGGCTATTATATTAAAGTGGTTATTGGACTTTTATTTACATTTATTTGAATTATGCTTTTGAATTTATTTTGTGTAAAGCAATGAATACAGGGTTTTCATATGTTCAGTTTCTGAAGATGACAAATAATTTGTCTAACAGTCAGTCTTTATTCTTCCAGTTTCCTGACAACACTAGGAATTGTCTCCTGTTGTCACATTAGCATAACTGATGATGTATGACACTGAACTGTTTTGTTTTTATGTTTCTATTCCATTTGAATGTACTTTCATTGAAGATGTTTAAGTCTGCTGATTAATAATATGACATTTATTCGTTTTAAAATTTGTTCACTGAGTGAATGAAACCTAATGTAGAAAGGATTTTGTATTCTTTTATAAAATGTATTTTCATCCTTGTTGCAGCCCCATCCCTCCTCACCTCCCAGTCTTGCTTTCCCTCCCTCTACCCTATTCCTCAGGAGAAGAGATCCCTCCTTCCTATCCACTCCAATTCATCAAGTCCTATCATGACTGAGTGTGTCCTCTTCCATTGTGACCTGGTAAGGCAGTCCTGCCATAGGGAAGTAATTGCAAAGCTGATGAGAGAGTCCATATCAGAGAGAGCCCCAGATCTCCTTATAGGGAACCAGCATGAACCCTAGGTCCTAGGGGGCCGACATGCAGTCTATGCAAGGTACTTAGTTGGTGCTGCAGTCTCATCAGGCCACTAAGGCTCTGACTAGTTGGCTCTGTTGGTCTTCTTGTGGAGCTCCTGTCACCTCCATATCCTTTTCTACTCCCCTACCCCAACCCTTACTTTTCTTCAAGGCTCCATATGCATTATCCAATGTTTGTGTATGACTCTCATTCTGTTTCCAAGTGATGCTGGGTGGAGCTTCTCTGAGGACAAACTCTGCTTCAATCCTGTCTGCAAGCATAGCAGAGTATCTTTAATAGAGTCAGGGGTTGGTTCTCTCCCATGTGGTGGGCCTTGGTTTGGGCCAGGCATTGGTTGGACTTTTCCTCAATATTTGATATATCTGCTCTATCTTTATCCTTACACATCTTGTAGATGGGGTAAATTTTGAGTCAAAGTTTTTGTGTGTGGATTGGTGTTCCCCTCCCTATACTAGGAGACTTATCTAGTTACAGGGTGTCTTCAGTCTCTATGCTCCTCTACCCAGGACTGGTATAGCTGGCTTTTGAGGTAGAGCTAGTCCCAGTTTTTTGAGAAAGCACCTAATTGACTTCCAAAATGGTTGTACACATTTGTACTCCCTCCAGCAATGGAGGAGTGTTTCCTTCACTCGACATCGTCTCCAGCATGTTCTGTCACTTGCGTTTTTTCATCTTAGCCATTCTGACTTATGTAAGATGGATTCTCACAGTCATTTTGATTTGAAGTCCCTGGTGACTAAAAAGAAGAACTTCTGGAGGCATCTCCATGCCTGACTTCAAGATAAACTACAAAGTTATAGGAAAAAAATTACATGGCACAGGCACAGAAATAGACTAGTGGATTATTGGAATCAAATTGAAGACCCAGAAAAAACTGACAAACCTAAAGACACTTGATTTTTGACAAAGGAGCTAAAACCATACAATGTAAAAAAGATATCATCTTCAATGAATTGTGTTGGTCTAACTGAATGTTTACATGAAGGATATGCAAATAGATGCATATTTATTATCCTGCACAAACTCAAGTCAAAGTGGATCAAAGACCTCAGCATAACACTGGATATACTAAATCTATTAGAAGAGAAAGTGGATAAGAGCCTTGAACTCATTGGCACAGAAGACAACCTCTTGAACAGAACACCAACAGCTCAGGCTCTAAGATCAACAAATAATAAATGGGACTTCTTAAAACTGAAACGGTCCTGTGAGGCCAAGGACATTGTCAATAGGCTGAACTGAAAGACTTTGAAAAGTTCTTTACCAACCTTATATCTGACAAAATACTAATATCCAAAATATATAAAGAACTCAAAAACATTAAACACAAATTTTGTAATCATTTACATATTCATTTATATTATTACACACACACACACACACACACACACACACACACATATATATATATATATATATATATATATATATATATATATATATATATATATATAAACTACTTGCAGCAAAAAGAACCACAAAACAATCAGGAGTTATATAAATGCTAAATTCATAATGCTTCAGTTATTTTTATTTGGCAGCTTTGAAGAAAACATCTTTCCTTTCTTGGAATGTAAATCAATATGTATCATATCTCATCATTATCAACTTAAAACATCAATGTAGACCTAAAAGCATATTAATCCCTAAACAACTAAGCTTAATTGTAAAACTATGCTACCTGGTCTGCAACCTCATCTGAGACTTGAGAAGAAATAAAATATGTTACTTGAATATAAAGGGAGTACAGATTAGCAGTTTCCCAAATGAGAAAAAGACTGAGACAGTTTTCTGCCTGAACAGTCAGTCACCAAAAATTCTACATCATTCAGCAAGTATATTTGCTCAATAATGTTCATAGAAGCTTTATTCATAATCTGGAAATAATCTAGATGCCCCTCAACTGAATAATGGATAAAGAAACTATGATACAATTACACAATGGAATACTACTCAGCTATTTTTTAAGGATTTATTTATTTATTATATACACAGTGTTCTGTCTACATGTGTGCCTGCAGGCCAGAAGAGGGCACCAGGTCGTATTTATATGGTTATTAGCCACCATGTAGTTGCCGGAATTGAACTCCAGACATGGAAGAACATCCAGTGCTCTTAACCTCTAAGCCGTCTCTCCAGCCCTACTCAACTATTTAAAAATAAAGAAAACTTGAAATTTGCATATAATTTGTAGTTTGCTAGTATTCTTTCTCAAATAAAAATCTTCTTGAGATACAAATTAAATTGATTATAAGTTATTTTTTGACATTGTAGCTTGTGTTTAGAATAATACATGTTTTACAAACATTTCTGGTCATTGTAATGGAATTTTCTTTTCATATTTCCCCAAACATCTCTATTTTAATATATGAAATTATATACATATGTTTATATTCACCAATAACAAACTTAAAATTGTGTTAAGTAAATTTTAATGTTGATAAAAATATGTTTATTATCTAACATAAAACAATTTTTTTTATTTTTAAACTTTTTTGTGAATTTTATTTTTTTTAATATAATTAATTTATTCAGATTACATCTCAATTGTTATCCCATCACTTGTATCTTCCCATTCCTCCCTTCCTCCCAATTTCACCTATTCCCCTCCCCTAGGTCTATGACTGAGGGGGACCTCCTCCCCCACTATATGGTCATAGTCCTTCAAGTCTCATCTTGGAATCCTGTTTATTCTTTATCTGAGTGTGACCAGAGGAGTCCCCACCAAGGGGAAGTTGTCAAATATGGGGCACCGGAATTTATGTCTGAGTCAGTCCCTGCTCTCCACACAACTGTGGGAAAGGTCCTGTCCATATGCTAGATCTGAGTAGGAGTTCAAAGTTTACTGCTTGTATTGTCCTTGGTTGGTTCTGTAGTTTGAGAAATGCCCCCTGGGCCCAGGTCTGCCCTTCATGATGTTCTTCTTGTAGGTTTCTGGGCCCTTCTATTTCCCAATTCTTCTACATTTCTCTTACCTAGATTCTGAATAGGATGTCCTCACATCTAGCCCAATCTTCTAGTAAGTCATGAATTCCATGGGACATGACTTTTGGACTAGTGTCTAAGTATAAGTGAGTGTATACCATGTGAGTCTTACTGCTTCTGGGTTAACTCTGTCAGTATGATCATTTCTAGTTCCATCTATTTGTCCACAAATTTTGGTATTTCCTTGTTCTCAATAGTTGAGTAATATTCTACAGCGTAAATGTGCCACAGTTTCTTTATCCATTCTTCAACTGAGCAACATTTAGGTTATTTCCAGGTTCTGGTTACTATGAATAAAGCAGCTATGAACATGGCTAAGCATATGCACTTGTGTGGTGGAGCATCTTCTGGGTATATTCCAAGGAGTTGAATAGCTAGATCTTGAGGAAGCCCTGTTCCTAATTTTCTGAGAAAGTGCCAGATAGATTTCCAAATGGGTTGTAAAAGTTTGCATTCTCACGAGCAATGAAGGAGTGTTCCTCTTTCTCCGCATCCTTGCCAGTATGTGGTGTCACTTGAATTTTTTATCTTAGTCATTCTGATTGGTGTAAGATAGAAATCAGAGTCATTTTGATTTGCATTTCTCTGATGACCAAAACTTTGAACATTTTAAGTGTTTCTCAGCCACTCGATATTCCTCTGTTGAGAATTCTCTCTTTAGTTCTGAGCTCCATTTCTTAATTGGGTTATTTGGTTGGTGGTGTTTAATTTCAAGAGTTCTTTATATATTTTTGGATATTAGACCTTTGTCAGACATAGAGACCTTTAGCTGTCACTTTTTTCGGTTGACAGTGTCCTTACAGAAGCTTCTCATCCTCATAAGGTCCCATTTATTAATTATTGACCTTAAGGCCTGGGCTTTTGGTGTTCTGTTCAGAAAGTTGTCTCCTGTGCCAATGTGATCCAGGCTCTCCCCCACTTTTTCTTCTAACCAATTTAGTGTCTGGATTTATGTTGAGTTCTTTAAACCACTTCAAATTGAGTTTTGTGCATGGTGATAAATAAAGGTCTAATTGCATTTTTCAACATGTGGACATCTAGTTAGACCAGCACCATTTGATGAAGATGCAATCCTTTTTCCATGGACTAGATTTGGCTTCTTTGTCAAAAATCAAGTGATCTTTGATTCAATTCCATTGATCAACCAGCCTATTGTTGAGTCAGTACCATACAGTGTTAGTTACTATTGCTCTATAGCACAGCTTGAGATCAGGTATGGAGATTCTTCTGGAGTATCTCTTATTAAACAGAATTGTTTTAGCTATTCTGTTTTTTTTCCCATATGACGTTGAGAATTGATCTTTCAATGTCTTTAAAAATTTGTGTAGGATCAGGCAGTGGTGTCACAAGCCTATAATCCCAGCACTCGGAAGGCAGAGGGAGGAAGATCGCTGTGAGTTAGAGGCCAGCCTAGTCCATAAAGCAAGTCCAGGACAGCCAAGGCTACACATATAAACTCTGTCTTGAAAAAACAAAAACAAATCAAGAGAATTTTGTACGTATTTTGATAGGGATTGCATTGAATCTGTAAATTGCTTTTGGTACGATGGCCATTTTTACTGTTAACTCTTCTGACCCATGATCTTTGCATTCTCTGATGTCATCTTCAAACTTCTTCAGAGATTTGAAGTTTTTTGAACAAGTATTTTACCTGATTGGTTAGAGTTACTCCTAGATATTTTATATTGATTGTGGCTATCATGAAGGGTATAGCTTCCCTAATTTCTTCCTCTGTATGATTGTTATTTATATATATGAAGGCTACTGACTTTTTTAAAGTTAATTTTATATCCTGCCATTTTGCTGAAGGTTTTTATCAGCTGTAGGAGTTCTCTGGGAATTTTGGTGGCCACTTATGTACACTGTCATATCATCTGCAAATAGGGATAATTTGACTTCTTCCTTTCCTATTTGGATCTCCTTGATCTTCTTTGTTGTCTATTGCTCCAGATAGAACTTCAAGAACTATATTGAAGAGGTATGGAGAAAATAGGTAGCCTTGCTTGGTCTCCGTTTTTAGAAGAATTTCCTTGAATATCTCTCCATTTAATTTGATGTTGGCAATTGGCTTGCTGTATATAGCCTTTATTATGTTTATGTATATGCTTTGTATTACTGATCTTTCTAAAACTTTAAACATGAATGGGTGTGAGATTTTGTCAAATGCTTTTACTACATCTAAGGAGATGATCATGTGGTTTTTTCTTTCAGTTTATTTATATGGCACATTACAAGGAAGGATTTCCATATATTAAACCATTCCTGAATGCCTGGAATGAAATCTACCTGGTCATGGTGAATGACACCTTTGATATCTTCTTTTATTCATTTTGGGAGTTTTTTATTGACTTTGTTTGCCTAGATGTTTAGTATTGTGATGTCATCTTGCTTGACTTTAGCTTTGATGAGCATGAGATGACTATCTTCATCTCTTTTGTTTAATTTTAGTTGGAATTCTATTTTATTAGATATTAAAATGGCTACACCAGCTTGCTTCTTGTGTGTATATGCCTAGGATACCTTTTTTCCAGCCTTTTACCCTGGATGTGTTTCTTGAATAGAGAAGAATGTTGGGTCTTGTTTATGCATCCATTCAGTTATTCTGTGCTTTTTTATTGGAGAATTGACAACATTGATGTTGAGGGATATTAATGACCAGTGATTTGTAATTCCCTTGTTTTTGATGTTGGTAGCAATAGAGTGTTTGTGTTGTTATGTTTTTAAATGGTGTAGTTATATATTTCCCATGTAGTTTTGGTTGGAGCTTGTCATTTTGGTTTGGGGGTTTTATTCTATTAACTTCTGTAAGGCCAGATTTGTGGATAAGTACTGCTTGCATTTGTTTTTCTCATGGAATATCTTGTTTTCTCCATCAATGGTTATTGATAGTTTCTCTGGGTATAGTAGTCTAGCCTGGCATCCGTGGTCTCTTTGGACTTTTAGGACCACTGTCCAGGCTCTTCTGCCTTTTCTTGTCTCTGCTGAGAAGTCAGGTTTAATTCTGATAGGTTTGCCATTATATGTTACTTGGCCTTTTTCTCTTGCCGCTTTTAATATTTTTTCTTTGTTAGGTGTATTTTGTGTTTTGTGTTTCTGGTCTATTCTATTTGGTGTTCTGTAGGCCTCTTTTTGTTTATATGCATCTCTTTGCTCAAATTTGGGACATTTTCTTCTATGATTTTGTTGAAGATATTTTCTGGGCCTTGGAGTCAGGTATCTTCTCTTTCCTCAATGCCTATTTTTCTCAGGTTTTGTCTTTTCATGGTGTCCATGAGTTCTTGGATGTTAGTGTCAGTAATTTTTCAGACTTAGCCTTTTCTTTGATGGTTGCTTTGATTGTATCTTCTAGTCCCAAGATCCATTTCTCCATTTCTTGGGTTCTTTTCTAAGGTCTCTTGTTCCTGTTTTTTTTTCTGTCTATGTCTTTATCATAGTTTCCATTTGTATCTTCAGATATTGAACTGTTTATTGATTTCTTTCATCTTTTTGTTTCTATTTTCTGAATTTTTCCAGTGCTTCTCCATATGCCTTTTTCATGCCTTCAACCTGTTTGGTTACATCTTCTGGCATTTGTTTATTCCTTTCCTCCATTATCATCTTCATTATTAAGGATTTGAGGTAATTTTCTTGTATTTTGATTATGTTTGAGTTTTCAGTGTTGCTTTCTTTGGGAAAGTTGGGATCACGTGCTCTTGCCTGTGGTTGTCAGGGACTTCTTCTCTGGAAAAGGTAGTTGACCTGGTTTCTGCTCCTGGAGACTGTGCTCTACACCGTAGCCTCTTGACTGGGTCAGGAGAGGTAGGATTCTGCCTGGGCTTATTCACATTACTGGAGCGATTCAGACAAGCTGTATTAGGGCAGCTATTTAATGACCCAACTACTTAGGGCTGTCAAGTCTCTCCCACCAGCATGAGAGACCTTGATGATCCCTGGAGTCTGGTTAGGCCTGGTTCTTTCTGCCCAATTGTGCAGGCTTGGTTGGCTGTGGCTGTCAGCCCGTCTCAGGTCTGGACCCATTCAGACAGCCTGTGATGTGGCTGGGCAAGGTATTCACAACTTCCTCAGCTTCCCCAGGGTCCTTCAGTCAAGTTCCTGCCTGGACCAGTCCCACTGAGTTGTGGCTGCCATTCAGACCAGTGTCTAGACCCCTCATGGTTGTTCAGCTACTCCCAAGAGCGCGGGAGATCCTGCTGAATCATGGGGACTTGCCAGGCTGGGTGCTATCTGCCCAACTTTGCAGGCTCATGCCATCATGGCTAGCATCCTGGCTTGGGTCTGACCTGCTCAGAATGCTTGTGCTGTGGCTGGCCAAGCTGGTCACAGCTACCTGGGCATCCCTGTAGTCCCCAGGGTCCTCCATAGACTGGTGTGGGTTGGTGTGGGATCTGAGGACAGATTCATCCATTTCCCTGAGACTTCTTCTAGGTTTACTATAAGAATATACTTTCTCTTAACTTCAATTGTCCCCTAAGATTTCCTGCATCCATGCCAATAGCAAAAACATCTTTATCTTTCTTTGCTGAACAATTTTTCCAAATACTTTTTAAGGGTAATAATCACTGTTAACAATCTACACTTGTAGATTATTTTCATAGAACTTGGTTAATTAATTAATCGGCTCCAGCATCAATGCCTGAAAGAGATCAAGCATTGTTATTGAATATGCCAATGATACTACACGGTAAAGGGCTGGAAGCCCTCTTTTTAGTACTCACACAATTCACATATTAAGGGTATTATAAGTACTGTAAAGGTAAAAAGCAGAGCTATGCCCCATAATAGCATTAAGTTCTCAGGACATGTAGTTCTCGGGGTTATGCCTCACTGAGACATACCCATCGAGGGTTTGCTAACCAGTGGGCAACATTCCATGATTTTTGGAGTGATTTGCTGTTCCTCTTGCATGGACACCAACAGCTTTGGGAGTGTAGATTAAGGGTGTATGTTTTTATGTAAGGAGCTAAAAAAGAAGTAGAATTTGTGTGTGGGGATAGGTGGGTGAATGTGTAGGTATACAAGTGACTATGAAAGTCATGGTCAGGATTTCTTACTCTATCACTCACACATTATTTTTCTGAGGCAGCACCATCTATTTATCCAAGAGTCCTCAAGATGACTGGATTGGCTGGACAGGGAGCTCTACAGATTCATCTGTCTCTAGCCTAGCATTGTGGCTGAAAAGTACAAACATGAGCCACACTGTGTTGGTTTGAAGTAGAGGCTGGAAATCCATCCTCAGCCCTGTTGCTATTGTAGCCAGCACTTTACCAACTGAATGATTCCTCCAGCTCCCGAGTAGAATATATATATATATCCCAATATACCAATGTGAGTTATCAGTTTTGGAAAATAACATGAGGTATCAATCAGTCCTATACAAGTACTGGTGGTTTTTCCTAGGGAAGAACACATTAATTGGTTCTATAGTGCCAAATTATCTATCCAGAAATCATATACAAGAATCATTAAATACACAGAATATGCTAAACTAAGAAATAAATGTATATATACATATATAGGCATGAAATAATAATTAGTGAAGAAAGAGCATGAATTTGAAGTAGCTGAAGGGGCTATCAAGGGGGATTGGAAGGAGGAAAGACAAGGGAAATGTAATTATATTATATTCAAATAAGTTTTAAAAAGGTTTAAATGTATAGTCAAGAAGCTATTGTGTATTATGTCTTGAAGACTGAAATACAAACAGCACACTGAAAAGTTGATATTCTTAATTGTACATATAAGAGTGAAAGGACAGAAATAAAATCAATGACTTAACCTTCTATTTTAAGAAGCTAAGAAAAATCAAATGTAAGGAACAAAAAAGAACCAAATTCTAGGTTAGGAATCAATAAAGGCAAAGAGAAACAGCAAAGAGCAAGTAAACAGAGATAAAACAGTTGAGTTAAAGGAAGCTTAATTACACACGTTTAGTGAAAAGATAAGAAGAAAATACAGGGAAAAATCTCCAACATAACTAACAAGAAAGATATTTCCCCAAGTTTCAAGATAACTGAAATGTCACAAATATACAATGTGAATAAGTTATTTTTACATTTTACAGTTTATATAAACTAAGAAAAATCTAAAAACAATTATTTTAACTAAGAAATTCTAGTAAAAAAAAAGATTCTAAATGTAACAGAGTCTATGTCAGAGACAGGCCCCCAGCTCCTCTTTCTAGGGGACCACATGAAGACTGAGTGGCACATCTGTATAGGGTGCCTAGGTACAGTGCATGCATGGTCATTGGTTGATGCTTCAGTCTCTGTGAGTCTCCATGGAGCCTGGTTAGTTGGCTCTGTTGGTCTTTTTGAGGATCTCCTGTCCCCTCCATTCTATCCTTCACCTCATTTTTCCACAAGTCTCCCTCTGCTCTACATAATGTTTAACTGTGAGTCTTACTATCTATTTTTATCCACTGCTGGGTAGAGCCTCTCAGAAGACAGCCATACTAGGCTCCTGTCTGCAAGCACAGCAGAATATCCTTAATGGTGTCAGGGTTTGGATCTCTCCCATGGAGTGGTTCTTAGGTTGGGCCAGGAACTGGATGGACATTCCCTCAATCTCTGCTCTCTTTTTATCACTGTACATCTTGTATGCAGTGTAAATTTTGATCTAGGTTTTTGTTTTTGTGTTAGTGTTCACCTTCCTACACTAGGAGTCCTATCTAGTCCTAATACGGACTCTATTCCCTGCTTTGTTATCAATTCCCCTTGGCCTGGCTAGTTTACCAGGCCACTGGGGAAGAGGATAAGCTCAGTCTTGATGCAACTTGATGCTTTTGGGTGAGTTGATGTGGGGGCTCTCCTTTTCTGAGAAGTAGAAGGAGAGGGGTGGGGGAATGGGAAGGGAGAATGGGACTAGTAGGAGAGGGCAGAGGGGTATAAGATTGGGATATAACTTGAATGAATGAATAAATAAATAAATAGAAGCATGGAATAGCAAAAAAACTAAATGTACCATCTGATACTATATAATGACTTTTATTTTTTATTTTTTTCCTTTTTTCCTTTTTTTCTCTCCTTTATTAATTTATTCTTGTTACGTCTCAATGGTTATCCCATCCTTTGTATCCTCCCATTCTTCCCTCCCTCCCATTCTCCCCTTATTCCCCTCCCCTATGACTGTTCCTGAGGGGGATTACCTCCCCCTGTATATGCTCATAGGGTATCAAGTCTCTTCTTGGTAACCTGCTGTCTTTCCTCTGAGTGCCACCTAAAGGCTTAATCAAAGCAGCATGAATGCTAAGAGGGCTATATTAGTTAATTTTTCTTACATATAACTCATAAAAATTAAGGAAAAATACAATTACAGATTTTCAAAGGAGTAAAATATGAGCACACTTTAAGATGTAAAATAATTGTCATAAAATAACTTCCTTGAAAATAGGCTTAATGTTGTAGTTAGTAAAATTGTTTTATAATTTATGTTATATTGTGAATGCTGTTTTTGAAAGTTATGAATGGCTTATACTTGAGTACCTTAGCATATGAAACCTGATCATAGTTTGAGAGGCAAGGTCAGTTTGAGTAAACCTTAATGACATATGGACAAGAGGTTCAAGATGATCCATTGGAATATTATTCTTATGACAATACATTTCTTTAAGTTCTACTTATTTCTGTTTTAAAAAATCATTAACAGAAGACATGATTATAGTCCTATAAATAAATTAGTAAATTTATATATAAATTTGCAGAAAAGCTGAGTCTCATTCAGGTAATTTGTGAGTGTATTGAATGACCAGGGGTTTTGGAAAGGAGCACTTTTATTTACTAATTTCTTATTATTGTAAGCTGGGGTTTTCAAACAAATGCTTTTTTATTATGCTTTTCTTTGTGTGTGTTGAAGTTCTCATTATTGTTTGTTGTTTATTTTTATTACAAAGAGAGAGAGAGAGAGAGAAAGATTGGCTGAAAAGATTGTCTTGTCAGAGGCCTTGTTCTGCAAGCATTGGGACAGGCATTTAAATCCCTGGCATGCTTTAAAGACTCAGGTATGCTACATCAAATTAAATAGAAAGAAACTCAAATCAATTCTATTAAAATTAGTAACAAGGCAAGGTTGATCCCTCTCTTCATATCTATTCAGTATAGCACTTGAAATTTTACTTAGAGAAATAAGACAACTGAATGATATTAAGAGGATACAAGTAGGAAAGGCAGAAATCAAAGTATTGTTGTTTGCAGATGACATGAACGAGGACAGAATTTACATATTTGAACAAATGCCCTAGTGAGAGAAATGCACATAGTGAAATCTGCAGGCAAATGGATGGATCTAGAAAAACTAATCTCGATAGATGTAACCCAGCTCCTAAAAAAAAAAGTATGTTATGCATTCACTTGTAAGTAGATATTAGATATTAAGAAACTGATATCCAAGCCAAGAGTGGTTAGATAAAAATGAGTAGTCTAAAGGGGATGCAGGAATATCCATAGGAGGGGGAAATAATAAAATTTAAGGGTAGTGTGGGGCAGGAGGGGACTGGAGCAAGGGATCAGGTTAGGGTAGAGATGTGGTGGAGGGAGATAGTGAAGGGAGAGACAGCTGGAATTGAGAGCAGCATTTGGGGAGTAGAAACCTAGTGCTATGGAAACCTCCTGAGATTTGTGAAGGTGATCCTAATGAGGAGTCTTAGTAATAGAGGATATAGAGGCTAAACTGGCCATTCAGTGTTGCCTGGCAAAGCTCCAAATGGTGGGACTAGGATGTATTCAATAACTTTGTTGGCCAAGGGAGTCCCATGAAAGTTCCCAAACAATGCAAGCTGTTTTTTCTATGACAAGATGTTGCTCTCAGCCAACTGACAGTTTACCCCATTTCTGAGAACAATACCCACACAACTCATTGAATATGGAGAATTCTAACCAGTGCCTACTTGGAACCCTCTCTTCTACATTTTCTAGTCTCTTTAGTAAGGGAAGGTACTCTACAGGCTACATGTCATTGTTTCTACTGGTACACTTGTTACACTGTGTTTATTATTTTTAAAAGAAACTGCCATATTTATATTTATGTTACATGGTATATTTGTGTAATAAAGTTTTCCAACCATTAAACCAAACAAAACACAGGCATAGCTTTGCAAGTCTATGAACTTAGTGCTAGTCAGTTTGTACAGTTGGATCCTAATTGTTCACTGGGTAGCCAAACCAACTAAAGTAAGAAACTTCTGATTCATTAAAGGACATTGTATTAAAGCCATAACTCAGAAATAGGATACAAGAGGTAGATTACTCTGTCTTCTTCATGTACACAATAGGTAGGTGCCTACACTCACATTCATTCTCCACACATACACAGATTCCTACTTTGATTTGGACCATTTTAAGTGGATTATAGATTTTTTGTTATTATAAAAATTTTATTTTTAATTAAAATATTCTTACATAATATTCCTCCTCTTTCACATTCCTCTAACCCCTTTAATTTACTATAAAACTCATGGCCTTTTAAATGTTAGTTATTATTCTTTTACACACAGAAATAAATGCATGAATACAACCTTCTGAATCAATTTAGTGTTTCTTACATGTGTATGTGTTTAGGACTAACAACTTGGCATTGGATAACCATTTGGAGGCTCTTTCCTGTGGAAGACAAAAATCTCCTTTTCTCAGCAGTTGTTAATTGCCTACAGCTCTTCACTGTGGCATTAGACAAATTGAGTCTTCTCACATCCATGTTGACATGGCAACTGATAGTGTTTTCATTGCGGTCTTATATAGGCAGCCATGTTGAGATTTTTGCAGATCCCCTGTAACATCTAGAAGACACAGTCTTGAGGCTGACTTGCTAGTCTGTCTCATACAATATTTTTGCATCCTCTTCAGTACTACCTCCAGAATATTTTCAGACAGATTTCTGCATGGTGCTAGGGACTAAGACCAGGACCCTTCACGTGTTGTGAAATTATTCTGCCATTGAACCATATCTCATTCTTGTGCTTTCCTTTAGTAACATTTTTACTTATCCTTTGAAATTTCCCTGATGTATTCTGATAATATCTACTCATAATTACATTCTCCAGCTCCTTTTAATGTCTTATACTCTATTACCCTATCTACCTCTTTATTCTTTTTTACTATAACACCCTTCCAAGTCCAATCAATACTGTGCATAATTGTGAGCACATCCAGTAGGGCCAGGACATCCTACCACATGCCATATACACAAAGAATAAGGACTCTCACTCCTTTAGTGGTCACAAATACCAATACATCTTCAAGTGTGAAGCCTTTGAGCCGTACCTCCAGGCATGGGGTATTTTGACACATGCCAACGTTTCCACCTCCTCCTTACCACTGCTTGTCCTCCAGTACCTCCTTGTACCTTTTGTCATAGCAGTAGTTATTCTAGCTTCCTTTGGGTGTTTGCTTTTATAACACATCCTGTGATCCCGGTTCTCAGGGAAGGTCATTGATAATTCAGAGAAAGCCCCTACTCCTATTGCTATGGGACTCACTTGATGAAAAAATTGAACATTTGTATGCAATGTCCATGCGTGTTCTTTGGTTGGTGGTCTTGTCTCTGGGAGTCCCTGTGGGCCCAGAATATATTACTCTGTAAGTCTTCTTGTGGCTGGACTATAGATTTTTAACTCTTGCATCTGCATTTTTGGTCTTCATTATAATATGTTGAGTCTGTGTACGTTGTAGTGCCCAAACAGTGGTCCCTAGTTAGCACTATATCATTTTTTACTCTTCCTTCCTGAAAGCACGTGGTAGGCACTGGTCTTCAATTCACATTCATTTTTACCACTTAAAAAAAGTGTGAATCATATTTTTTGGATACCAATTAATCTTTTAGTAAGATTTAGGATTATTGAATCTCTGTTTCTTTTCTTTTGTATTTGGTTGGTTTTTTTTTCTGTTTACATATGTACAACTATTACTTCTGTGAAAGAATTTTATTTTATGCATAATACCCCATAAATATTTTTAAATTATTTCTTGATAATTTAAGTATACAATTATGGGGCTGTGTTAATGGCTTTGTTACAAAAGACACATCCTAGGTAAACCTTGAAACATAATTTCCATACCTGTTACTGAGGAAAAGGGGGAGAAAAAAGTGATGCCGTAGGTTTCATTTGACTTCCACCAGTTTTATACAGAGCAAATGCAGAGAAACCACCATGCACCCACACGTGCACACTGTACACATAATAAGAATAAAAATATACTTCTCTAGCCTAGAAGAACATAATGGCCTTCCCTTTCATTTGCAGTTTTTACACTCCCAATTTTCAGAAGAAGAGGAACAAGGATCAGAAGAGTAGAGATATTTTTAAATTAAAAAAACTAGCTACTCTTGTAGAACCTTGGTTTCTCCTAATAGTACCACATACTGGCACTCACCCATCTATAAGACTAGTTTTACGGAGTCCAAGGCTTATTTCTGGTCTTCCAGTGAACCATGAACATACATGATGCAGATACATACATGAAGGCAAACATTATTAAACATGAAATTAAAAATTGATAAATATATTAAAACCGCCACTTATATCAATAATTGGCATTTAAGTTAATGTCTTTAATCAATAAAGTATAGTCACTATCCATAATTGGTCACTTGGAAAATAACATGGACTTTTTACATTCATATTTGTTGTCATTTCTGAAGAAAATAATATAAAAGTATTAAATATTAAGTATCTAATGATGTCAATTATATCTATACTTTATTTTTAAAAGTTATTTTCATTTGCCTTATGAAAATTTAAAATTATCTTTCTTGCTTACCTTTTGTTTCTAGTAGAATATACTAGAATAGGAGTTAAAATGATTTTTTAAGTAAATCAATACATTAGTTCTTCAATTTTGTTCCCCTTTTTATTTAGTCAATGTAATTACCCCCATGCCTTAATGAATCAAAATATAAAATATAATCTGACTAGCCTTTCCATTATTATTTTAACTAACTTATAACCCCTATTAACACACATGCTAAAGGATTTCAAATATGTGAATTACCGTGCATTTTCCCCTAAAGATTTCTTTGTGCAGTGACCTCTGATGAGCAACACCGAGACACTGTTAAAAGGCTGAGAAATATAGTTGGGAAAAAAAAAAGCATTGTCTACAAAGGGGGCTGTTGTCTATAGATGGCTGAGATCTAGGACAAGAAGACGAAATGTTTATATTTTACAATTTCTAAAAATATATCTTCCCATTATTATAGCATGTGAAAGGGAGATTTAGGGTCATTCTTGATAACCACAATGTTGTAAATCCATAATTTCTATTTAATTACAAGGCAGTATGATCAGCTCTGAAAGATTTAAAAGTAGAAAAATTGAAAATTGGCTTTTTAAAACAGAGATTAAATTTTCACATTTTCTCATTTAGCAACAAAGGTGACATCATCCTCCCTTGAAGGCTTGATTTATCATTTTCCTCTGTCTCATGGCAGCTCTCTGCTCTGTTAAACAAAACCGGAAACATCTTTAGAAATAAACATATTTTTTTTATAAAATAAAAATGCAATTTTACCTTGTTACTCATTTTTGTTTTTTAACTGTCATTTAATTATTTTTAACTCATTTATTCATCTATCATCTGTCTGTCTTTTTATCTATCAATCTATCTATCTATCTATCTATCTATTTGAAAGAGTGTCTTATCCTATAGCTCAAACTAACCTGGATCCAACTATTGACAACATATTGGCCTCTAACTCACAGATAATCCTCCCTCTGCCACCAGGAGCAGAAAGTAAAAATATGTACTGGCACATCTGGACCAAGCTTACTTTTAGCAACCCTTCCCTGTTTCTCTTCTATATTTAATCAGTCCACAAATTAACTAGGTATAATATTAGCCATCACTTTCATATTCTACAACATTTATTACACACTTTCTCCTTTGGTGAAATTTAGTATACAACAGTCCACTAAAAAAAACTATTTTCTGAAAGTTTTCCATTTGGAAAAACAAAGTATTACATTCATTAACCATGCAAACTATAGATAGTCACAAGACCTTTATATTAATCATTAAATATTTTATAAAAACAATATGAAATCTCATGTATTATGAATTATATTATTTAAATATCTATCCCTCTTATTAACTGATTTTACTGATTATCATTTGTAATGTTGAGCCTTCAATTTGAAATATAATGAATTCATATATAAAACAGTGCACAGGTTTCAGTTTGACCATACAACTTTAAAAATAATAAAAATATTTGCTACAATCTTTTTCAAAGTTTGCAGAATATAAACACAATATTAAAAATGAAACTGCAGTTGGGTGGTATAGAGTATGAGACAAGGATAAAGAATATTTACTTACACATAGATAATACAAATATCTTTTTTGAAATCAAGTATTAATTTATATGTTATATGTGAAAGAAAACTAAGTTCTGATAATTTAATGTTCAAAGCATTATATGAACAAAATAGTGACATTTATGAAGAGGAATATACATTCATCATAGAGGCTGGATTGGAGAAATGTGCAGTGATGAAAAATACTACTTTTTCATAGAGAATTATAGTGTCATATGGCAAGTGCTATGTTTACCAGTTAAAATCACTGAATTATGAAAAATTTAAATAATCACAGGATATGGATATATGAATAGCCACAGAGAATAAACATTTAACAAACACTGTGTTTGTGTGTGTATGTGTGTGTGTGTGTGTGTGTGTGTGTGTGTGTGTGTGTGTGCACGCATGTGTGCAGATTTTATTTGGTAGTAATTCCTGAATATATTCTTGTAAAAGAACCAATTAAAGCTACATATTTCAGCTGAACAGGGCAGACTGAACACATTAACGGCTACATCTTGTGATATACAAACATAGAACAAAGAGAAATTTGTTATAAGTAAAATTGAAATAATAAAATAGTAGCTATAGAGATTAAGGGGTGGTGAGTTAAATTATTAAATTATAGAACTCAGGTAATATTGCAACAAAATCCACATGTAGATTTGGAACCTTCCTTGAAATGCATTTCTATGGCAGCAGAGAGATGTCTTTATGTCTTTATCTTAAGTAGTCAATGACATGTCATCCTAATCAGCAATGCATTTCAATATATTTGCTATAGGGATAAATAAGCATACTTAGGCATGATCTGTCAGGAAGAATGGCCATATAATGTCAGAAATTATAAATCTAGAATTTGTGAAACAGAGCTTTGCTGTTTGGAAAATAAATGTGAGAAACTCTACTTATTCTACAAGACAAAAATATGTCAACACAAGTTATACTCTATTGCTGCATATGCTGTATGAGACCTGTAATGTGTAACCAGCTGCACCTTCAGAAATGAAGAGTCTCCCAAGCTGTGTTCTGGGAGTTTTACTCATGATTGGCATATTTTTGGATTCTCTCATGGGATTTGCTTAACAGAACCACTGTACTGACCAAGATACTGTTCCTTTTCCCCCTGTCCCATTTCCACCAACTCATTGAGAAAGACTGTAGCAGCATTTTGCTCATGCGGTCACTTATTTGTATGTTTTAACAACTTTATTTAGCTAAAAACGTCTGTTTTAAACACTTGGTATAGCTCAATACTCTGTAAAAATTGACAGTGAATAGTGACTTTGTCAGTCACTACAGAAACCAGGTAAAATCACGACTGATATGCTGAGAAAAAAAATATCATTACTCTAAGTTTTTTGAGTTATGAAAGGATGAAAAATGAATCATGAGGATGGATAATAAAATCAGCTATACTTTGCTTTAAATTGTTCATTCTGCAAAGGACAGAGATATTTATAAATGGAAATTCAGAACCACATTAACTTAAAATATCAATTCTCTATGAAATATATAGCAAGATTTTGTTTCATATAAACATATCAATTTTTGCATTATCTAATATCCTATGTCAATTTCAGAAAGATATTATTTATGTTTTTTCTTTTGTTTTGATGTAGTTAATGATATCAAAGATTTGCACTGGTTTGACGTCCTAACTGTATTCTAAATTTAAGTCATGGACTCATGATTGAAATTTTTACCAGTGTTTGAGAAAGTTACCATTGTCCATAAGAGGACAGTGAATTTGTTGTTTCATAGATATATATCCACTTTACATGAAATATTTTAATATTAATTTTATATTATTTTGCTTTTTTATTTTATATTATTTTGTTTGGAACTAATCAATGGTGTATAATCGCTTGAGTTGAATTCAACTTTATGCTGCCATTTACATAGTGTCTTTAATGTCTTTACAGCAGGAACTTTTAATAGTAAATTCAGAGACTAATTTACTATTGCAGAAGATGAACACAGAAAGAAAGAATGAGTCAAAGGTTATTGAGTATTAGGGCAAAACACTCTCTGTGGACTGCGGATATGAACCCAGAGTAGCTCAGGTTGCCTTTCAAACTTGCAGAAGATGTAACTAGTCAGTATTTCCACACAAGTTTAGAATAAACTAGTGAGTCTTCCCCTAGCTGAGATATGTTTGCACTTGAAGGCTTCCAGGGAAGGCAACGTCAATTTTGTTTAAGGTTATGACTCCTGGCAGGTTTTGCATGCTGAAGTGAATGAACTTAGACCCATGAACACAGGGCACAACTTACTGGATTCTGAATGTTAAAAATAAGTTAGTTAATGAAAACGGAGTTCGAGCAGAGGAAAGGAGGCATGAGGGGAAGATCTGAAAGGAGAAGTAAAGGGTAGTAGAAAGAATAAAATTAAAATACATTGTATACATATGCAAACGTCTCAAACAGTAAATGGAACAATAATTTGTAAAGTTAACCATAGAGCTGGATTTAATAAATAAGCCACCAAAGGCATTTTAAAATTTTTTATTTAAATATTCATTACACCACAGCAAGCCAATGGAACCAGAATTATGTTGAACATGGAAAGATAATTTATATCTGAGTGAAGGTACCTCAAGTTAGAGCACAACATGAAAGGAATAATAAGCAAATAGGATGGGAGCCAAGCCATAATATTGGTGTGAAATTGAGAGAAGGGAGCAAAGTTCAAAAATATTATTTGTTACAATTGAAGTTTGGAAGTCAAAAACAACATGCCAGGGTGAAGACGAAAATATGCTAGGAAAGTATTGGCATGCACTACTCTCTTCTTACTCGAAAGCAAACAAAATCACGGTATCAGACTGAGGTGGGCAAGTGATGGGGTTTATCAGAGTTGAGAAGCTGCCACTTAGAATCAATGAGTTAACAGCAAACTAGAGGACCACACTAGGATCCTCATCTCCAAGGTACTACAGTTCTTCCAAGCTGAGAGGCAAGCATCTCTAAATACAATCCAAACAGGCAAAAGTATTTTCTGGTAAGATCTGGAGTTCTCAATGATAATCAAAATGAAAATAAGCCATACCACACAATGCCATATGCACCAAAGGTGAGTGATTGCTGCTGCACATACTTTTAGTCCAGAGATTGAAAATGTTTTATTATTATGTACAAAGTCTAATTTTTATCATTTCTAACCAAAGTTCAATATTTTACTCATTGTCAAGGAATACATGTAGAAATATGCATAAACACAATCATATGAACACATGCAGCACATAAATACTTTATTTTCAATTTATAGAGCAGAAATATAATAAACTATAAGTAGCAATAGTCAGACAATTACATGACTCCTTAGCTTTCATACTTATCTATCAATTGTGATTAAACTTCCCTACAAAATTTCAACTCTTTTTTAAAAGTCATATTCATTCGGCATACAAAAGAAACTGTAATCTGTGTGCATTTAGTTGCAGATAATTACCTATAGTTACTTTTCTAAAAGTTCATTGTTTTTTTTTTTCTCCCTGGTCTTCAAGAATATCAATTAATTGATGTTTTTTAAAGTCTCATTTTATTTTATATGTATGATACTTTTTCAGGCATGTACTATGCCTGGTAACCACAGAAGCTACTCTGATGCCCTGGACCTAGCATTAAGATGGTTATGAGCCACCATGTGGGTGTTAAAAATAGAATACCTAACTTTAACAGAGAAAAAAGGAGCAACATAAACTTACATATAATTGAATTTTGAAACAGTTTGGGTATTCCATACATTTCTATTTAGTATAAATGGTATACCAAATTTACACAAACCTGAGGACTCAGAACTCTTCTTGAATAAAGAGCAACCTCACCTATGAATTTGTCCATGAATTTTGTTACAGGTATTATTCCTTCTTGGCTAGTAGTGTATAAATTTTGAACTTGTTTTCACCACATTCAACAACATATGATAATGCTGGTTCTTAATGGGAAAGTTTACCACCTTTAAAGACATTTGTTCCAGTGGGTGTTTTCACAGAACTGCTAAACAGGAGGTAGTAAAGTTAACACTTGAAGGCAAATGGCTGCAAAAGAGTGGGTTTTTATAATTTGTGAGATTGTTGTCAGTTTGGTTGGATGAAACCAGATGTCTTCTCAATAGAGAGGATCCAATCCCTTACCAAGGAATTCTTTTCTAAATGTCACATGAGAAATATGGTGAACTTAATTTCATTCTGTTATATAAAAAAAATAAAGCACTTTAAAATTTTTTTCAGCAGCATTAGAGAAGCTACATGGAGTACTGTGTTTATTTAGTTATGTCACAGTTGATATTACTCTACTAAGATTTGATCTGAAATTAGTCTGAGTAGACTGTATTATTTTCTATGCAAACATTAATGTATACTTACTTCAAGCAGCCACAGCAAACAGAATCTTATGGTCAACACTATTATTGACTAATTCAATAGTAAAATTCAATATCCCTATGAACTCTCAGGGAAAAAAGCAGGTGTCATTCATCAGAAACAAACATTTATTATTTTAGCTTGACTTAGATGCAATGCATTGCCAGTAATCTGTTCCTTTGCCCGTTTAATAGAACCTATAAAATAAAGACAGAAGTTTTGTTGACCATAAAAGAAATATTATAAATATCTTAGTCTGCCCTGAATATTTAAAAAAATGAACTTGGTTCATATAAAAATATATTGGTAGTAGAATACTTCAAATAATACCCAGTATTTAAACTAAAATGGTTCCTGACTTATTGAAATCAGTATTTTTCACAGTAATATGTTAAAACAGAACACATGACTTGAATAAAATTGGGCACTCATATCACTCTACCGAGCTAATTATTATTTTAAAGCTATGTGTAGATTTGGGGTAAATGGCTCGCTGACCTAAATTCAGATCTCCAGACCCCAACTATAGTAAAGCAAGTGTTGTCAATAACTGTATTACTAGGACTTTAGAGGCAGAGGTAGAGGTGACACTGGGTCCAACTGAATGACTATACCATAATATTTGAAGCAGCCACTGACAAGAAAGATGCCTAGTGTCAATTTTAGACCTCCACACCAATGAGTTCACATATGTACTAGCACCTACACACACACAAGCCCACTTAAGTGTTTATAAATATACCTGTGCACACACTATAAATACACCATCACCCCCATATAGACCAATGAAACTTGAAAATATTTTTGAAGCAAAGCTTGTGTATTTATGGAATTTTCTAAAATTGATGAATAGATCCTGAGATTCATTTAACATTATACATTACTATAGCTTCACATGTTAATAAGCCTGATTTTTATAATATGCTGTAATTAAATAAAACATTTTTATATTGTTTTGTTTTAACCGAAAATTTCATTTAAAAAATCACTTGGTTAGGCAGAGGCAGGTGGATCGCTGTGAGTTCGAGGCCAGCCTGGTCTACAAAGTTAGCCCAGGACAGCCAAAGCTACATAGAGAAACCCTGTCTCAAAAAACCAAAAAAAAAAAAAAAATCACTTGGTTAGCATATAAAATGTATTTTCCTTAAAAGTAAGGAAGTTTAGTGCAGAGTATTTTCAGTGTGAAAAAAAATGTGTTAGAAAGCTAAGAGTTCATACTATAGAAATTTTATGGCCAAGAAGTTTTCCTCAGCACAATATCTTTAGTAATACAAAATCAACACCTGGTTTATGCAACTGAGGCCATCTGTGGAAGTTGGCAGTTGGATATAGAAAGTGATTCAGTAACTGGGGCAGCTAAAGATACTAGCATAAGCCTGGTCACTGAAAAGCATCTGCCCACACACATACTGAGAAACTCAGGATTGTTGATAGTCTAATTAGTTTAAATTTATGCATGTATGCTGCTTCCTGTCTTTATATGCAAGGGAAGATACAAACCATAAATTATATATCCAAATTTTTTTTATTGAATCTTTTTCTTTTTTCTTATTTTCAATGCTTGATATATGATAACCTTCTCAAATTCTACTAGGTGAAATCTTTTGTATTTATAGACACACTTATAAGTGTTCTCTTCTTCCTGTATTTTAAATATTGTTTTTCTATCTTTACGTATTTATTTACTCATTATTTTGTTCTTAGTTTATATTTTGAGACAAGATCTGAGAGTGTAGCCCCAGCTAGCCCTTCAGTTTCTATGAAGACCAGGCTTGCCTTGAACTCACAGAAAGGATGATGGCAGGAGCAAACCCACCTGTCCCTAGTATTTAATTATGGATGTGCTATCATTTTTTGTCAACTTCTAAACAGTTTCCCTTATAATGTATTTGGCAAATCAACAAGCACTAATACAAGCTTTCTAGAAATGTGATTTATCTCTATTATGGTATCACAAAGACCCTGGTGGGTTTCTATGTGTTCTCCACCCTGAGGACCACAGAAAAGTTCGATTTGAAACTTCTCTAGCATCAAATCCAACCAAGATATTTTTCAACAAGTGTATCTTAGAGTTTCGAACACTGTGACAAAAGACCATGTCAAAAGGAAGTTTGTTCATCAAATGCACTCCAAATTTATCATTATGAAATTCCATGGTAAAATATTACCATATTTTATTGCTCTTTGACTCACAGTAAAGTAGTTATTGTCATAAAAAATGTAATACTCTAGCAAAAACAAAGTGTTGTCTCCAAAATAATTATGTAGTCATATAAAGGTTGTACAAGTATCTATAGATTTTTCATGTCTAAAGTGCTCTGCTTTGAACACTATAATTACATAATACCTAGTGACGCATCTATATTACATTGAGATCTGTTAAAACAAACAAGGTAAGAGGAAAAAACAACCCTAAAAAACAAAACCTATTGTTCACTCTACCTCAAATCTGATTTTATATTTCCTAATTATGAAAGTAAAGAAAAAGCAATTAATGACAAAATCTTTACAATCCTTACCATACTGTGAAGATATAATGACCCAAGAGACCTAGAGATTAGAATGAAAAAGTGCACCAATAAACACACACACACACTACTCTCTCCCTTACACACACACTCACAAACACACACACTCACACATACACACATGTAGTTCAAAATAAGAGACTTGAGAGACACTAAGCAATTTCATATTGAAATACAGAACCAGTTATAGATTGTACTGAAAATAAAGAAACATTAATATATATTTTACATAAAATATAAAAGAATGGAAATAAAGTATTCATATACAAATATCAAGCAAAGATTACTATTCTGAGTTCATACATGATCTACTACTTATAACATGTTAGAAGTAGAAAGTACTTTGAAAGACATTCTTATTTGAAGTCAACATTTACCGTTATAACAATAAAAATCAAAGGTTCAAATGAAATGAGAAGTTTCATTAGATAAAGAAAAGGCCATATATTTTTTCATTTTTACTTCAGAGAGAAAAGGGATGGAATAGTAGTTCAGAAAACATGTCCATGGCATTCTGCTTTTGACATCAATCATCAATTTTTACCAAATTTTAACATTAGAAAATTAATTAAAATTAAGTAAGATTTATTCTAGTTTCCCCAATTGTTGACTCATGAAAATTATAGAAATGGTAACAGCTGTAGCATTAAGTAAATGTACAAGAGTAAACAACTGTATGTTAATCATTTTATTAATCAATATATATGATATAGAAAAAAGTTTATATATTTAGATTTTAGCCTTCATTCCCCATTACTTTACCATTAAAATCTTTATGCTCAGTCCGATTTATTACCAATAGCACAACTGATGCACCCTTTAACATAACACAAATGAAAGAACATTTTTAATATCAAGTCCCTAAAACATACTTTTTACATATTAAATGCATAACTCTTTTACCTCTGAGGTACAAATAAAGTTCTGGAGTCAGATTAAACAAAAAACTAAAGTATTTCCTTGTGGAGTACTTTAACCAATAGGAAGTCCAGATTTGGATCTCTACTTCTCCCTATGGCCTCTCCCATCTGTTACATATGTCTGAATCTATGTCTGTGGAAGTCTCTATCTGTCTGCTATATGACTTGTGTTTTTCTCAAATGTGTTTATCACTTATAAGAACTCACTCTGCCTTTACTGAACATAGAAAGCAGGGAAAGAATTATGTGAGAAAGAAATAGAATACTTTACAGAAATTGTTAGCAGAGCTTTATAAGAATTTAAGTCCTCAGCTCCAACTTATCCAAACTCATCCAGACAACAAATATTGCTTATTGACCAATACTTACAAATGGTGGCTTTCAACCTTTAATGTAGACTTTTGGAAGTTGTTTTCAAATTATGTGTTTGCTGTTTTCAGAAAATAATACAGATATATGTGGGGAGCCATGCTAAATTCTGCCATGTTAGAAATCCTATGCTTAGGTTGCAGGCTGTGACCCGCTAGTTGTCACCATTTGCTGAAGGAGGCCTTGTGTTCTAGGCTATCCATGGATTTTACCTTTGAAAGAAATAGGGAAGTGCCTACAGGGAATCACCCAGAGGATTAAGGAAGCTCTTACAGGGAGCTACTCAGAGATATAGGAATTTCTCCCAGGAAGCTCTTGAGGCTGTTGTATTCTTGCCTTGGGACTAGGGAGAATGGGATTAGAATAGATCCAATTGACCTTGCTATAATATATTCTTCCTCATCCACATTGAAGGGAGTCTTGATCAGAAATTTTCAGACTTGATTCATTATTTCTCGTGTCTCAGTACCCTACTTTCAATCCCCACTCAATCTTTCAGGTGAACCCTACTTCGATTTGTACTGTGGGCTGGGACATATCATATACATTATCTTGGTCAAAGCATGGAAAAGTACATAATTTAGAATTACAACCATGCATTAGTTTAGTTTGTAAAAGTTTATTGGATGAGAAATGCAAGGCAATGGAGATCATTTCTTACATTGCTTACTTACAGCCAACCTAAACAAAGAGTTCTTGAGGAGGCCATAGGATAACAGTCTTAGGTCTTAAGCGACTTCAAGCGTCTAACTAAAGTTCCAGCCTCCTTAAGTGATCACTATGCATGCAAGTATAACATAGATAACATGCAAGCAAAGCACTTACTTACATTTAAATTTTAAATTTGTTATAAACCCAAATATATGCTTATAAAATGTTGTCTCTAGACATCAGGGTCCCTTCCTACCTCAGACTTTGTTGCTTTACTAAGCTATATGTTTCTGCTGACAGAATCTTACATTATCATCTTCATGAAGTATTCTTAGTCTTTCTCTAAGACTTCCATTTTTTCTGAGAATGCTCTGGAGTTTTTTGTTCGTGGTGTTTGTTTTTTTGTTTCCTTGTTTGTTTTCACTTTCTGCCATAGAAGGAGTTGATTTTGGATGTGATAACCTTTACTATCTGACTCTTTGCCTTGGAAATACTGGAAAAATAAAAGAAAGGTCTAGCCAGTCCTTAAATCTGGAAATCACTTCAACTACAGAGAGAAGGACATGTTACAATATGGATAGACTATCAAAGACCATCTGCCACTCTGTCTTTACTACTGTGATACAAAACAACAATTATGAACCCAGGCACAGATTAAGATATCTGGGAGGGTATGATCTCTTTGCCCACTCTGACTGATGAAAACTTTTTGTCAGCTATTACTAAGACATATAAGCACCAACATAGTTCGAGGTAGGAAAGAGTAGCTCTTGTTGTGTAGAGAGATAAAACTGAATACAGATAAACCATGTTGATTAATCATGCTTTTACCTGGAAGCTGGAGTTCCTCAATAGATTGCAGATGGGAAAATCAATGTCAGACAGATTCTCCAAGTTCAGTTGTATCTGCAGAGAGTAATCATATTCTTTAGGATTCCCTGTCTTCCAGCTTTATGGTTCATTCTCACAATGAATTTAAGTTTAACAGTACTAACTGTATTAATCATGCCCAAGGAGTAGACACTGCCTTCTATGGGAAAGGAAGCAAGCTGTTTAACTTGAGATACATGAAATAATATGAACTAATTTGTTCTCTGATAGGAATGAAGACAGGTTGTATTTGATACAGTATCTCATATTTTCTTCATTCAGACCAAGTACATGAGCTGGTGACATTCTGGGGATGTCAGTTAGGCCCAATGTTATAAAAATATTCTGCCAGTCAAATGCAGAAAATGAATAAATGAAAATAATTCCAGGAGAAAATTACTACATGGAGTCTTCCTTTAATTTAGAGTCACCACAAAGATCATGAAATAGTCTGGGATTTTCTTATGTTCTCAGAACAGATCTGGTTTAAGAGAAAATAAACTTTATGAATTAAGCAGTTAAGATTTGGGTTATATTTACTATATTTCTGAAAGAGTAAAATCCAGTGAAGGAAAGAAGGAAGTAATATTAACTTTTAATTTAATTGAAATAGAAGGAAACTATCAGAAGGAATTATCTTCATTTCTACAGTTATTTTCTCCACAACAATGGAATAATAATGTGGACAGATAATTTAATGAGAAGTAGTGAGAGCTTAGTATACCTAAAACTTGTGATATAATCTTTGATAAATACACAGAAAAGCAAGCTAAATAAATGAAGGCAAAGTGAATAAACAACAAATATGATAAGTCTGAATGAAGTGAGAGCATAACATCAGAGAGTTGAAAATATTGTAAATATAAAACAAATTATAATAAATAGACGTGTTAATACCCAGTACAAATTCAGTCAGCCATAAACAATAATGTATTCATATTAATTATATGCTGTTTACAAATGTAACAAAACATAAGGGCACTAATCATTATAATTAAAATGATATATATGCAAAGAAAATCTCAGAGAAGGTTAATAAATATTTTATTATAAAATAACAGACTCAACACAGAAGTATTAAGTCATGGAACAATGATATTTGAACACATTAAGAAGACAAATCGTTAAAAGATTTCTAAATAAAAATATTCTGTTCCTAACCTTACCAATGGAAAAATAACAACTATGAAAGCTAAGATAACAATTGGATTTGTACAAATAATGCTGAACATGTTTATTATACAAGTAAAGCTCCTGTATGCTTTTAAATATACTAGCCCAATGATTTGTGCATTTTCTTATAATAGATTTATTTATAATAGCAAAAAACCTGCCCCTGAAATTTTCAATAGATGGATACAGCCTCTATTTTTCTATGACCTTGGAAAATGTTAAATTGAAACTGTATTTAGAAATACAACACACACCAAAGTAATTATTAATAACTACAGAAAAACATATATCAAGGCCCATTGTATTAAATTTAATAATGTTTTGTTAAATCAGAAAGTAGAAATGATCTATGAAAGTATAATATTAATTGAGCTAAGTAAAGGCATATTCATGTGTTATATACATACTTGTTATATGAGTGGAAAAAGGCAATAGAAGTTCTAATCAAATTATTAGTCCTATTTTTTCCAGAATAATGGAACATATCCTCTGGTACTATTAGCTAAAATAACAGCTTTAATCCTAAATTATCCCTTTGTTATGATATTTTATCACAGCAAGAAAAATTTATTAGTATAACATGCTGTTTTATAATCAAATTATTTATAGATTATTTTAGTTTCATTTAGGAAGTTTAATCTCAATAAATGTTTTTACATGAATTTATGCAAACATATCTTTTTCAAATGTTTTAAATTAATACAATATGCCAACTGAAATATATTATGCATTTAATATAGTTATACTTTTTCCAAATTGAAATGAAAATATTTATCTCAGAAAATGTTCATTCTTGTTTAGTGTATGGCCAATGAATGATTTATGGATTCTGACATAATAGAGATATACAGTTTTATATATATGTGTATGATAATTTAAAATTAATGATGAAAATAAAAAGAAATAACTTAATTCCAAGAAACACTTGTATATTTTCAGTTCAAAAATTCTGTACACAGTACTTTGCAAGGGACACATCTATTTTCTTTCTTTGATATTGTCGCTGTCTCTTTTTTTCTTGGTATCCTTCATCTCTCCTCTATCCTTTTCTTAGTTGACTTATTTTCTTCTTTTATTCTTGTTTCTATATTCCATCTTTTTAAAAAAATGTGTTGGTTTTTGAATCCAGTAGCCTGCAGTATTTAGGCAAGTATTCTGTAATTTTATTGCTCACAAAATTTCTGATTTACCATAATAGAAAAAATAAAATAATGATATATGGAATAAGTATTAGAGTGAACATGCACGTTTTTAATTTTTTGTTATATATAATATAATAAAATCTGGTTCAAATTATTAACTAGAAGTGTCAGAAGAAAACTTCTACTAGCAATAGCCTTAATATTTTAGAAACATAACCAAGCATATCAGTACTTTTTCACAGTCAGAATTTGAAGAATAATAATTAATTCACATGGTACAGGAATTTCACTGGAAGTTACTTGCTATATATTACCTGTTCCATGTTGCTATATGTAAGGCTATTACAGTTTATTTATTAAATATTAATTGTTAATGTAAACTCTCACATAACACTTTGCACATCACACAGTGAGTACACACACACACACACACACACACACACACACACATATATGAAATATATTTCAAATTGGTTACAAAGTATTAAGAGGCCATAGAATAATCCATAGACCTGCTAATAGGACCATAGAATGTAATTACAGATACAAATATAGTTTAATGGGGACTGCAAAGATGAAAAATCAATTGCAAGTCTGTAAGTCTGTAGGAGAGATCCGTTTGCTATAAGTCAGCTGATAGAATAATAATTGAACTGTGTATTTGAGACACTTGAATAAGTAAATGTCAAGACTAGGTCCATATTATAGCACAGGAGTGATAGATGACAGGGTCAGATTGTCAAAAAAATAAACAAAATAAATAAATAAAGAAAGAAAGAAAGAAAGAGAGAGAGAAAAAAGAAAGAAAGAAAAGAGGGCATAAAACATGAAAGCAGAGTGGTTGAGAAGCATACACTGAGCTTAGAAACACTCTCACATAATTGAGTAAATTTTTTTCCTTTCAAATCCTTGGGGAACTCCATGAATAGTCAGTTGTCAGGTTAGTGTTGTGGCTTTTCCTTTGTTTGGTATGTGTATCAAGACTTTGAGCTTGTTTTTTCTGATACAATTATTAGACACCTATAAATCTGTGCAGCCACAGTGTATCTATGTCATGTTATAGTGTTGTGTTTATTGACAGCCTTCTGTTGTATTATAAATATATTTCCTTCAAGTACTCTTTCACCATCACCAGCTTGAAGGAGAGATTACATTGTCCACGTAGGACCAGCTGTGTTTGTTAGGTCTATGATAACATTTACTCTCTCCTTCATTACTTTCACTTTTTCCCACCCACCATCACTGCAAGTGATCTTGGCATATATTAAGCATACAGAAAGTGGAATGTTGATTAAAGTTGAGGTTTTATGGTTAGCTTTCATAAAGTTGTCATCATTTATGGGGTGGGACCTTACATTGATGTGCCTTGTTTGAAGTTACCAGTCATTTTGTACATAATTCTGTCCTCATGCTCTGTGAGTAATAATAATAAATTCACTGTTTTTTCAAGTTGAGCCTCATTGAAAAAGTTTTGCCATTGACAGTCCTTCTAAGGTAAATATATGTCTATATATCTCCTTAGGAAAATAAAATGTATATCAAATTCTTGAATGAGACTGTATTGTGCTACTCTCCATATTGCATAAACATTGGCTTTCAGATTGTGCCTTGCCCCAAAAAGATTCCATTTTACAAGCAGTGTTTGACTGTTTTTGAGGATGGAGCATGATTCTACAACTGAGTCGAATTACAGATGGTATTTTCATCCTGGGATTCTCAATGTGAAATAAATCATGACGCAACTGTTTTAGGGAATAAAAATTATACTATTTTATATATTTTTTGTGTTGGTAGGAACACACGGAAACATTGAATTGACACCAGAAATAGGTATAACAGCTTATCAGACATACCATATCAAAGGTTCCATTTCCCGAGCCCTGTAAAAAGATGAACATTTAGCACTGACATAATGATTGTCTCAACTCACCTGTCATCTGGCCTTACAGTGCATTTACCAACACAGCAAGAGAACTTCTATGTGTCTTAGAATTCTTGGTGTATCTTAAGTTATGATCATTTTAAATAATTTCATTATTTAAAAATTGTTTTGTTTTTATATTATTTATTTCAATTGTTCTCAAATTTACTTATTTCTTAGCTTCCTCTAATACCTGTCAAACATTTATGCCATATTTTGTTTTCATACTCACTGTATTTATCCAGATTCATTTGTTTATCCATGGAGCTGGTACTATCCATTTCAGCTTGGTGGGATGATCAGTAGTTGCAGACAGATAAAAGCTACCCCATCATAGAATCTGTCCATAGTAAGTACTACAGTGGCAAGCATTCTTTCTATGAGCCCCTTCTAAATCCATGGCTAATCATAGACAGTCTTATTCAAAGCCTGTGCAATAAACTCCATCTGCTTTGAACACATTAGGGTGGATCACTTGACAGCAATATAGTCTCAAGTCATAGATAATAAGCAATGGGTATCTGCATTTAACTGTAGAGAGAACATTTTCTGTTTAATGTTGAGAGTATATTTGTCTTTAATTATAAACATAGATGCTGGAAAGCCAGTTTTAAATGTAATTTAACCCAAGAACAGTAGTTAGTTCACTTCTGGACCTATAAGCTCCACAGCCACATTTTTTACTGGGTTTATAGTACCATACTTGGGCTCTCTTCTATCAAGAGGGCAATAAATCCAATGAGAGCAATTGGTTGTCTCCGAAAGAATCATCCAATGAGTGAGCAAGTGGAAATAATATGCCTTCCAATTTGATATTGAAGTTCATAGTATTCACAGCTGAATAAGTTCATCAATGCCTTTTCTCCTAAAGCACTCTATATCTTCTTTGTGTACGAAAACTTTTCAATAATTATGATTCTTGTTGAACTTTCTCACTAGATTTATGTCAATTTGACACAAGCTAAAGTTACCTTGAAAGCATGAACATCAACTGAGAAAATGCATCTATGAGATCTGTCTGTAAAGCATTTTCATGATAGGAGAGGACCCAACTTTTTATGGGTCATGGCATCCACGGCGTCCAAATTTCTATAAGAAACTAGGTCCATGGCCCATGGCTCTATAGGAGAGTAGGCCTAGCCAGCTGTGTGGAGTTAGCCTGTAAGTAGCTCTCCTCTACGGCCAATGATCAGCTCCTGCCTACAAGTGCCTACCCTGTTTGAATTCTTGAAATGACTCCTTCCAATGATCATCTGTCATACCTGGAATTGTAAAGTGAAACACACCCTTTCCTCATCATGTGGCTTTCGTCATGTTATTTCATTAAAAAATAGTAACCCTAACTTGGACAGAAATTAATACCAGGATAGTTGCAGACTGCTGCCAGGAGGATTTTCAGGAAGACTGCTAGATTTTAGAACTTTAGGTTCCAAGATTCATGGCATATTGAAAGTTCAGTGAGCCATAAAGTAGGTGGTTGAAAGTTAAGAATGTTGAAATCACCATCTGTCTGGGTTTTTGTTTCTGTTTTGTTTTTAGTCTGAACCAGTAATCTAACTGGCTATTCTTTCATTTGAACCTTGTCCTGGATTTTCTTCTCTGTAACTAGCCTTAAGTGCACTGTTCAGCTCTTTAGTCTGTAACTACACTCTGCCACAGTAACAATAACTCCTCTGGCTCCTTTTGTATGTTGATTAATTTGTTACCTCCCACCAACTTTGATCACAACTTTTCAACTTCTTATCATGCCAATCCAAGACACCTATTAAAGTTTTTATCCATTTAATCTTTACTAGTCACTCTGCAGTCTAAATACATAAATACTTGGAGGATATGTACCTAGAAATATAGAAAGAAAGAATTATAAGTAGATAATAGACAGATAAGTAGATAGATAGATAAAAGACAATGATAAATAGTTGATAAATAAAATTTACTGTGTGAGGTGTATTTTGGGATTTAAGAGGTAATATTAGTGACTAAAATAAGAGGAAAATAAAACCAGTATGGATCTACCTCAGATAGAGTTGTCAAGACAAGCAGAGCTGTGTTGGAAAATACTTTGAGTAAAACCACCATTTATTGTGAACTTATGGTTGTTCCATATTATCTGATTGTTGATAGATTAAAATTTTGTTTATTTATTGTTGACATGGTGTGCTCACATAAAATATATTTTAGGATGTCAATAACTAGTTAAGATCTAAGATTAGTACGCAGATGTTGATGGCAATCACAGGAACAAAGAGGGATTAAAAAAGCCAGAATAAAAACTACACAGCATAAACATTTCTAAGACCTCAAACCGTGTAATAATGTAACTTAATGTCAGACTTCTGTAAGATGCGTAGTTTATATGTTGTTTAACAGTTAATTTATTCTCATCATAATTTACAATTCTGTAACTCATATGAGACACAGTTTCAGCATTTTTTCTATTTAAATATAGTACTTTTGGATAACAACTTAAACATTTACATATGAATTTTAAAATACTCTAATTTTTCATAGAAAATTCTTTAAATAATACATTCTTCAACAATGAAATTTAATGCCTCTATACTCTTGTCAATTTATCAAATAATACCTAATAAAATATCTATTAATAACATTTTGCGTGAATAACTCAATTGTGTTGAACACATTGAAGAATTTTATGTCACTTCAAAGGTTTGTAATAATGTAATATCATTTTTGTTTATAACTTTAAAATATAATTTCTAGATATGAACAAAAATATAAAATAATGGAAAGTTTTAATGAGCATTAAACCCTATACTTATATTTTGCTGTTGTTATTATTATTTAACATTTCTCCACAACCAGCTTGCCAAAAAAAAGGCATTCCTGTCTCAGATAATTGCTTTCTCAGTTGTATAAACATTTCTAGACTAATTGCTTCTGGAAATAGACCAAACCCCATGCCACTCAAAGTATACCAGGAGGGCATTGATTAAAAATCAGGTGTTGTAGAATCAGGTACTGCTCTTTGCATGGCAATTTAAGATGTGTTTCAAATATTATAGTAGTAGTCCTGGGCATCTAAGTGATTGCGTGCACAAAGTAAAGCACAATCTGGTATATTGGGAGACTGGAATAGCACTGTTGCTTATGTGAATAGATACAAACTACTACTTCTTTAAAGGTGAAATACAGTTATTATCAAACATATTATCCTTTCACCAATAAAATGGTTTTACACATTTTGGATCTTGTAATAAGTCCTGAGTGAGTTATCCAAATCTAGAAAGATACACATGGTATATGTATTCACTTATACCTAGACACTAGCCCAATAGGAATGGTCCCTGAAAATCTTCACTTAGCAGGAGACTGGTATAGATGCTGGAATTTCCTATTCGGACTCCACATGAGAGAGGTATAGGAGAATGGAGAAATAGAAGCATCCAGAGGGTCCAAAAACCCAAAAGAAGACTATCAAGTCTGGTGAATTTGGATGCAGGAGGATCTGCTCAAGCTACTGTATGAACCAAGGACACTGCATGCAGTAAACCTAGAACCCTTATTCAGATCTAGCCAATGGACAGCATGTTCTCCACATTTGTGTGGAGAGTGGCAACTGCCTGTGATATAAACTCTGGTATCCCCTATTTGACCACTTCCCCTTGGTGGGGAGGCCTTGTGGAAATCAGAAGAAGAGTAAGCAGGCTACCAGGACAAGACCTGATAGGCTGTGATCATATGGTGGGGGAGAAGGTCCCCTTCTGCACAGATGAAGCTAGGGTAGGGGTGAAAGAGGGAGGGAGGGAGAACAGGAAAATACAAGTGAGGAGATAACAATTGAGATGTGATCCAAATAAATTACTTAAGTAAAAAGTCATATATGTTTGTCTAGTCACTTAGGAAATCTAAGGTGGGACTAAAATATGAGTGTGTGTATGAAAAGAAGGTAAGCAGACATATACATTGCTTATCACTACATAATTTTCTCTGTCCTTTCAATATTCACGGGCCTATCCATTTCCAGAATCTCACCACAGAGAGTCTTGTTTAGTTACTAATATATTTTCATTATCTCACTGTTTGTATTACTATTATATGCAGAACAACATTTTGACATATATACCACACTATCTCAGTTCTACACCTAAGTTGTAGGTTGGTCATGGCTATCTAGGTATAGATTCCTTTTAGATTATATGATATTGGTCTTGTAAGAATTAAGGGCATATTGGTAAAAAAGAGTAAGCAGAACTAGGATATAAAAAAGAGTGAACCAAACGAGGATAAAATGTGGGAGTCAGAGAATAAAAGATAGCTTTCATGGATGTATACATACATACACACATACATATCTATTCATGTAAATGCATGAAATAAAAATGAATAACAAGGCCACTTACATGAGGGAGAGTAAAGGTAATATATAGAAATGTTTGGATGGAGGAAAGAAAGCGGAGGAATGCTTTATTTATATTAAGTCTCAATAAAAAAATCAGTCATAAATGTATAACTTAACAATATTTTTTTCATTTACTTGTAGAACAATGAAGTTTTATGATGTTTAGAAATCTACAGCTAAATTAATGACAAACTTACTTTTTATTTAAAAGTTAGGGGGTAGAAAGACAAAGTATAATTCCTAAAATATTTATGCCAAAATTCTGAGTGGAAATCTCAAATGAAACATATAATCTTTGATCTTAAAGAAAATCTGTCTAAAAGCGTTTGTTAAAATACCTCAAAATTTCTTAAATTTTTTTTACATAGAATTCCATCCTTTCATGTAATCTAAAACACCATATGTTAATTTGATTTGGAGTTTGGGAAAAAAAAAACAAGCAAGCAAACAAACAAAAAACCCAGAGCCTTGTTTTAATTTTATATTTAAATTAAGTATCATTTAATAGGTTCTCACAATAATCATGACATCAGAGCTCTGAATAACAACCATGAAATCTCAAAAACCTTTTTTTCTTTGCATTTTAGAATAAGAATTTCATTAAGTGCAGTGCTCAACATTATAATTTTGTATTACT